>NW_027466458.1:3082500-3120000 GCF_050575085.1 Anarhichas minor
ATTCTTCAGGCAGTAACTTTTTGATGTTACCTGATGCAACACCAAGGCAACATTCCCATGACATTTAGCACTCAGGCTTTTTAGGGTTTCACTATTTAATTTCTGCGTGGCTCCTCTTTGAATTTGTCTACAGTCAACTAGGCTCGTAAACATGTTCACACTTTGCATACCAGGTCTCCATTTTCCCTCAGTTTCGTGCTAAAATCTGCAAAACAATCTAGATGAAAGTTTTATATGTGCAATTCTCTAACCTTCACATGTTTACTATCGTAAAGTGTCACTTGGCTTGACCACTAAGTGATTGCCATAATTTGTTTTTCTGTATTTGTTTTCTTTCCTCGCAGAATGAGTTTGAATGTAATAATACTTTATGAGGTGGAAAATGCGCCATCCAAATTGTTATTTTGGTTCTGAAATTGCAAACAATTTAGATGTCGTGTCAAGTCCAGGGGATTGTTTTAATTAGCTTTGACTTGCTTGAATGAGAAAAGTGTAAAAACGAAGATGTCATCAAAATAAATTGCTTAGCTTTACACATCTAAACATTTTCATCATATTCTGCCCGTCCTCAATTTAATAATAGGAAAATGTGCATTGACTCAACTCAGTACAAAGCTCAAAATAGTAAATATAAAGTGACGGTCACAACAACATCTGGATCTGGATCTGACATCATCACTCTGTTTGGTCTTTATTTTATGGAAGGATAAATACAAAGACTATAAAAGGTATATATCTTAGGATAATTTGTTTAAAAAAAGGTACGATACCCCATTTTATTAGTACCGCGAATTACATTGTTTTGATATGGATTGGAATTATTAGTTTACCATGTTTCTCAGTCGCGTGAAAGAGACAGAAAGGAAAAGCAGTCTGGCAGCGAGAGTAACATTCTTTCGCAAACACCACTTCTACACAACACAGCGCTTCCTTATTAACCTCTCACAGAACTTCATCTGCATTTATTTGTTTTGTAGGTTTTTCTTTTCGAAGCCTCTCGCTGTCTCCCCTTCAACAGTATCACTCTCCACCTAAACTGCTACTAATGGGAGTGCTGTTGTTACAAAAAAAAAGCCTTTTTTCAACTTTCAATGTGCAACTACAACATTCATTTTCAAATACATCACATAAACTCACGTATCGGGGACATCAGATTACTGTATACCATGTAAATCTTTAACGAATACATTTAAACAATCTATTATTAAATTACTTTTACTGATGTTTGAGGTTTTGGCCTTTGTATCATTTCAGTATCGATATCGAGATATTTAGACCGGGTATTGTAGCAGACAACACGAGTGCAGAGCTCGTCACAGTCCCAGCTGCTTCCATCCTCTTTGCACCGTTGCCCCCGTCTCGCCCTCTGTCAGCCAGGACAGTGGGGATGACGTTAGCTGACAGCACTGATTGGAATGCCCTTCAACTTCTCTGTCATGCAGACTAACACACACTTGAATTCTGTGGAAATGCATTTGCACTCACAAACTCTGCCCACACATATAACATGCACAGTTGCACGCATCCCTCCGGCCAGTATGGATCATCTGTTCTCTCACACACACACACACACACACACACACACACACACACAGGAATGGGCAGAGAGGCGTAGACCTATGCATTACATCATAGAATGGGTATAGACCAGAGAGCTGGAGTGAGAAAGCATCAAATATCTGTATTTCTGCTTCACTTAACAAAGACACACACACACACACACACACACACACATACAGTAATAGACCTATGGGCAAAATGACAGAAATGAGCTCTCACACAAGCAATACACTGTGTGTTATTGCTCATATTGTGCTTTTGTGCATCTAATAACCCCCTGCTAAATTGCTCCTTAGGAGATCAACACAGTCATTTGGTATTGAATGGAATAGCTGTATAGGACCATGCACAGGAAAACATAACCAGTAACACACACTCACACAAAGAACAATTGCAAACACATGCATACACAGCATTTCACCGCGATCCTGTTGGTTGTTCACATAAGAAGAGGGTTCAAAGTTTTTGAAGAAATATGTTTTGTAGTTTTGAAATAAAATATTCTTTCAATTTGTGAATTGGTACACTGCTCCCCTGCCGGCCCTCATCCATGTATTCTCATACTCCATGGCAATGAAATGTCTGTGTGTGTGTGTGTGTGTGTGTGTGTGTGTTCATTCTGAGCGCTTGTTGACTCGATGCCAGCCAGGAGACAAGAGAACCTTGGGTAATTGGACTCCTGTGTGGCCCTGCATGGCACTCGAATTGTGTCTGGGATGCCTGCCATCCTGTGTGTGTGTGTGTGCGTGTGCGTGTGCGGTGCGCGTGTGTGTGTGTGTCTTTTTCGAAACTCTGTTTTGGGTATTTTCTGCTTGTCAGCCTTCATACAGTACATTTACAGCAAGGTGTTGATGCGTACAATGTTTATACGGACTACGTGCTGTATGACTCTCTTCTACGTGTCTAAAAAGTTGAGCCACAATCCAACTGGATTTGAATTATATATCCTGATTTTTTTATTGGGTTAAATGCTGTGATCAGTTGACTGACTTTGTATTTGGTTTACCCAACATTCAGTCTTTCAATAACACATTTTAAATATATACATTTGCAAACTATTGCTAAGTTGTCCCAGCATCTGTGTATGTAGGCAAGAGATGCAGCAAACAGTGGTGGGAGCATTCAGATCGATTACTTAGGTATAAGTACTAATACCACACTATGAAAATAAAAGTCCTGCAATCAAGAACCTTACTACAGTAAAAGTATGGAAGTATTATCAGCAAAATTTACTTTAAGTATCAAAAATAAATGTACATGCAGAATAATGCTCCCTGTCCGTGTTATACTGTTATTTATGATGCTTTTGGAGTAATATTACCGCTGCATTTATTCTGCATTTTAGTAGATGTTTATGATTTTAACTATTTATTTCTACTTTTGGGTAGTTTGTGAGACCCACGTATCTCTAAAAAGTGAACTTTTCATGAGCTCAGACAGTCCTGTTTTCAGCAATGCATTTTCCAGCTGAGCCAAGAGGTTGTTTGTTTTTTTTTTTTTTTTTTTTATTTTTTTAAGCTAATTTTGTTAAGAAGTGGGAGAATTTTCGCAACACATAAAGAAAAACCTCTTTTTTCTTTTTACTTCAGTTAAAAAAAAATGAATAATCAGAAGAAGATACATGGCTTTTACTTTACAGGAAGGGTATAACATTTATTAATCTATGAAGTAACTAGTAACTACAGCTGTCAGTCAAATGTAGTGGATTAGAAAGTATATAGTTGCAAAAAAAAAATGGAAATACTCAAGTAAAGTACCTTGAATTTGCCTGTGAACACGTAAACAGGTGTTTACAGTTAATCGGGCTGATGAGACCTCTGCTCAGAACTGTGGACGTGTAGCTTTGTTAAACCCGTTAGGGCGGAACCAATTACACTTTTATCATTCTTATTGGTACATGACGATTTGTGACCTCATAAATTCCCATCAAAGCTCCGGCCCACCTTCAGTCTGAGCAGAGGTCTAATTAGCCTGAATAACTAAACACCTGTGTGGCGGCTCAGAGGCTTTAAGCACAGTACTTAAGTTACTGTCCTTACTTGTAGGTTCGATTCCACCACTGCCATTAACTGAGTATAAAACCACGGCTTCGGAAGGCTGAATATGAACATATGATGATCACTTTGAAAATGTTCTTCAATTCATTTTCAGGTGAAGAATCTCAAAGATTTTCATTAAATAAATGTCTGTAAAGGCCCCATCTATAACCGAATGACATTTGAGCCTGTGACCCACTGATGAAAGTAGTGTTGTTACGGACTGCAACTGATTCATGATCCATGCAAATCCCCTCATGTTTGGCCTGCATGTGAACCGATGGTTACACCTTCAGACCATCGTACTGTGAAATTAAGGTTTACGGATGATCGCTATCAGCCAATATATCGATTGGGAGAAAGGCATTAATGCTTTATAGTCGCCAATCCATGATAATGCTACATTGTGAACAACAAATGTTGTGTTGAAATCAAGCTTCTAGGAATAGTGTCTATTGGCGTATTTACATTTATGCTAAAACATGGAATTACAACTTCCGGGTCCGTCACGTAATGCCATG
This sequence comes from Anarhichas minor, assembly GCF_050575085.1. NCBI lineage: Eukaryota > Metazoa > Chordata > Actinopteri > Perciformes > Anarhichadidae > Anarhichas > Anarhichas minor. The sequence continues at coordinate 3,086,618 of NW_027466458.1, forward strand.
GGGCCGAAGAGAGCATCCAAATTGAGTTGCTTGCTATTGAAATGTCCTGTACAATGTGCCAGTAGAGGGGTTAATACTATACCAACCGCTATCAAAGGGTGAATTTAATGGCTGTAGGTCAGATATTCACTATCGTTTGATCAGAAAAATTGTCCTTTAGCATTCCTTAACAAAAGAACGAGGAAAAGTTTGACGATTTCAATAGTAAACAACTCATTTTCACTCTTGGCCGATATGCTATGGTTGAACAGCTGAGACGAACGAGAGAAACGCACCGCTGATGGAAAATGAAGAACCAAGGAGCTGCTGTTTTCTCAGCTGTTGGTACAGTCTGTGTTTTTCTTTTTCTTTTTTTTTTCTGTGTATCTTTCTGGTTTTCTTTCGTTTATTCTTTTGAATCCCGGCTAGCATTACTGGAATTATCCAAGCCTTTCCTCACTGGACTCACTGTTCCCGTCCTCTCTGTTATGGCAGACAGACCGACGCACGGAGTGACTGATAGACATCTGCAGGCAAACAAAAGGCCTGACTGAGCTGCAGCACTGCGTAATGAAAATGAATTGTGCATATTATGTTATTGCTTGCAATGAATAACCAGAGATGGAGTCGGGATCATTATGAATTACAGCTTTTTATGCCTCTGCACCGGCGACAGTCGTGGCTGGAGGCATTACCTGATTCTGTTTGTCCGTCCGGTCCATTCTCGTGAACGTGATATCTCAGGAACGCCTGGAAGGAATTTCTTCAAATTTGGCAAAAAAGTCCTCTTGAAGAGAACAGTTTAGCACATAGATATTTTAGTCGAAGTGATTGTGCCAAGGAAGCAAGCCCAGTGTTTTGTCCAAAGCTTTATAAGAAGCTTTATACATCAGTGTAACTTCCCTCATTCTTGACTTAAAGAGTCGGGCTTTAGGACCTAAGGCACATATTCAAATAAAACTTCTGTAACAAGTGTAAATAACACTTTTGAAAGCCTGCTGTTGCCTGTCGTTTCTGAAACATGATTGGTTCTCATTGAATGGACTCTTTGACTAGGCCTCTCTAACTATAAGGGTTCTCTATTATCTATAAGGATGGAGGCAGACATTGTATCGCTAATGGAAATACTAGACTAACGAGGGGCACCACACTCCAGGCAGAGTGCACACTTGAAATCCCATCATGCTACTCCATAATGTGTCACAGGGCTTCAAACCGCAAATAGCGGCTAGCCTCTAAAACGCTCTGATGCAGGCAGCATTACAGATGTGATTTTATAAGCCGCTGAGGGGTGAAATGTGAGAGACGTGGACTTGGGAAACTGTTCGTGAATATTACAGTTTCAATGTGCAAATGGACATGCGAGTATTTTTTGAAGACAATAGTTGCATGTATAATAGTTTGGAAGCGTGACGCACTGTCTATAGCTCACTCTGCACTGCTTTCATACGGCACTTACAGCTGATAACGCCATCCTGACCGACAGTGTTTCCACCAAAGCTTATCCCCCACCCTCTGGTTCCTCCTCGGGTAACCACTGTTAGCCTTGTTCTTGTATTGTTTGCACTGTTAGCGCTGTGAGCACATGTTAGCTGATAGCCGTTAAGAGGAAAAAGATATGCCCCCATTCTCATATTAAGCACCTTTAAACTAAAAACATGATTCTGATGTTCTTATCGACTTTTGACAAAAGTACATTGTTAAAATATATTTCTTTATGCTTTACACAATGAAAAGTTAAACAATTTAGTCGAATTTTAGTCTTGCATTTTTAGATTATTTTTGTCAAGTTGTTTAATCAAGTCTTCACAGTTTGATGTTTAATGCACCTAGATCATTTTAGTTCCAACAATAGTCTAAACTTCCCGGTGCATTCAATTATATCGAAATACACACACATACATATATACTGTATATATACAGAACAAAATGTACCTGGATAACCATTACATTCATAGGCTTACTACTGCTACTGCCTGACTCTGAAAGTTAATTTTTTACAAAGCAATTTGACAAAATGATCTCAACTCAAAAACCACTTACTAGTTTTCAAACACAGCCCACAGTCTTCAGTGGTGAAGACAAAGACATGGAGTTCAAATCTCCGGAAAAAGCTAGCAAGTGGACCTTGAGTTAAGATGACTTAGTCCTATTTCTACGTCGTCATTCATCTTAGTACACCAGACAAAAAACACCCCCTACCCATTACACTGCAGTTATTACAGTAGTACCACATCTTCCACTTCAATCACTCCACCAAGTTATCGTTGTGTTTTCACTGCTGTCTTGCGGTGTTTAGCAGCTGCCAGTAGAGCTCATGTAAGTGCTACCGCGCTACACTATCAACTATCGACTACCAAAAAAACAAAACCTCCCAACATGAAACTAGCACGACAGGATGAAACTCACCGGGGGTACGGATCGCATTACGGTCTCCATTAGCCTTTGGCCTCATCTGTCACAGAAATAAGAGCCAAGTAAGAGCTCGACCACTCACAGGTCAGATATCCAATAGCAGGTCTGTCGGCAGGGTAACAGAGAGGCCCTTATTCGATCAATAACTTGAAACTGAGTCAAACAAGGATGGGAAACTGGACACAGTACATCACACACTTAAATAACATCTCTTCTCTACTTTGTTTTATACTGGTGTGTGTGTATGTGTGCCAACACAGCAGGTATACACACACAAGCGCTTATACAGATAAGCACCTGACAGACACACACACACACTACCTCAACACATCAGTTACTCTGTTTTCTCTCTCTCTCTCTCTGTCCCTCCATCCATTTACCATCTGTTGTTGTTGCTGCTGTAACGTTCAATTCAGCCAAGTCATTACGGATTCAGCTCTTTTCATCCTGTTTGTTTGAATGATATTTTGCCAAAGGCCTCCCCAGTGCACCCTGGCTTGACTTTGATTGAACTCAGCAGAACCCATACGATACCATCTGATCCACAAACACACTTTTAATTCAACTTCCAGTCAAAACCCCTCTTTTTTCTTCCTTCACTCCAGGGAACTAGATTTGTTTTTCTATGATACGACTAACTCTTTCCCAGAGCAAGGGAAGATAAACATGGGCATTTGATTATTTCACATCACCTTGTTCGGTTACTTTGTCACGCAGTCACTCCGATTTTTTGAAGGCCATGCTGCTGGTGGTCTTAATCAGTTTGGCACACAATGCAAAGACTTACCTCAAGCGCGACTACTACAGTTCATCTTGGGTTTGAATTCCTCCTCATGCTGTGCTCCAACTCTGGCCCCATGCAGCCGTCTATACAGTCTGTTTCTCTCACTTGTGTCGCTCAGCGGGTTGAGCTTAACAGCTCCAGGCATAAGGGCTTTGATTTCTTCAAGGGGCATGCATTCTAAAAATATTTACTTCTGGTGCGATTCTCTCAAAAACGTACTTCCCATATTTCTGCCCTAAAGAGATCAGCTGTCAATCAAAAATGATTTTCCTGGAGTTGGCACTCTTTGTCTATTCAGCTACGTATATGCGAGATGTTGACTTGTTATTAAACGTATGTAATAAGCATCAAACTTGGAGCCAGCAAAGTCATAAGTACATCTATTACTCTTACAGTACGATGGTAAGCGAGTTGAACACTAACCCACTACATGTTTTACAAAGCAGCAAAAGGTGATAGTTGCCAGAGCAACAGAAAGAGAGAACAGGCTCATTAAAAGGTTATTATCGTCCATAAAAATGCAGTAGTACGACAACATATCCCTACTTTACAAACTTTAGAGAAAACCATTACGGTATCACATCTCGGGTCTCTATTATAATAAAGATCTCTAACACTGTCAGCACATCTAAATGTAATTGGTGTGAGATTGGCCTTTACCTGATTACTGCCCAGCGGCAGTAATTAGTGACAATGTGGACTGTAAGCTTCCACTCCTGTTAATTAGCTACGAGTCTGTGACTCGACTCATAGTATTAGAGTCCGGGCTGACAAATGACCAGTGATGGAATAATGGACTGGTAGACATTGACTTCCAGCATTATGTGAACATTTGCAGAACTTGCAGAAAAACAATAATAAAGGTCTAATACACGTTTTTATAATACCATAATAAATGCTCCACTGGTAGGTTTTTTACTACATAAAAATACTCCAGAAAAGGGGTAAACTATTAAAAACAGAACGAAGACCTTCTCTTTTCCCTTCCTTTCTGAAACTAAACTGGAATGTTTTCGTCCAAGTCGATAATGAATGCTTGCAGTACAGTCTTTTTGCTCACACTATTTTCGGAGTGAACCTTCTCTCTTCTCTGTCGGTCATGTTTCCCTGCTTGTCTAAACTCTGCGTTTTCTTTTATGTGTGTGTGTGTGCTGCAGGTTCCTCGGTGTGCCCCCAGGCAGAGGCAGTTGCCCGCTGACCGGCCCGCTGCCCTTTGACCTCATCTACACCGACTACCACGGCATGCAGCAGATGAAGCAGCACATGGGGCTCTCGCTCAAGAAACACAAGTTAGTGGGTGTGCATTGTGCTTGTGTGGATTTATATATGTGTGTTTTTTCACTGTATAGGTGCGTTTGTGTGCCTCAGCAAATCCAGGCAGGGGGGTGGATTTAATGGTTGCGTTTATGGATTAATTATTCCCGGTAATAAGCCTCACATGTCTCTGTCCAGATGTCTGATTATAATTCATTCAGCTTGTTAAATTCACACACTGTTTCTGTCAGACGAACACACACACACACACACTTATACATACAGTTAAAGATAACAAAATGCACAATTATTTTGTCTGTTGTGATTTAATGGAACAGCTTCACAATGAACACACACACACACACAAACTGGCACTGGACCACCTGTCAGGCACCATTACTCTTCACAGCAAGAATAATATGAATATCACAAGTAGTACGAGATTGGATGCATGTGGGAAATTGACAACTCAACATGCATGCACATTGGGACACGCGAGTTCGAGCGCGGACCGATTTCCAATCAAACCCCGTTTCCGCAACTTATCGTTGCTATTGTTTTAGTGCACTCAGAGGCTCACTGTCAGCAGCAGGGTGGCGATTAAACACAGAGAGAAGAAGAGACAGGAAGAAGAAAAACAGGAGACATCTGCCTCGTGAGAAAGGAGAAAGATTAGTGAGACTTTAAAAAGAGGTTGTTGTTTTTTCTTGTGCTGTTACCAAAGTGTGCTTAATGGCTTTTGGCATTGCTATAAAGATGGAACAACTTGGAAACTAGGCCATGACTGTCATGAGACCGCAGCAACAAAACAGTAAAGTAGTACCCAATTCATTCGAAAAAAATTACAATAATAACATCAGCTGCACAACCCTGCAGAGCACAGCAATACAAGCTTGTGTTATCTTCAGAGGTCTTCCATGTTGTTTCCTCAGAACATAATATACAAGTCTGAAAGTCCAGCTTGAGCCTTGTCCTCACCAGCCCCTTAAAAACAGCTTGCAGCCACCCCCCTCTGTCCCCCTTACATCTCTCCCTGTCCAATACATTGGCATCTCTGTCTACCTCGCTGTATGTGGTGGCGGCAATTGACATTTTGCTTCCCCCTTGTTCTTGCTACCAGCGTAAAGAAACAACGGTGAAAGATAAAAGGGGGAGAGAGGGCCTGTGTGAGGAGGGGGCCAAGTGAAAGAGAAGAGATAAAACAGTGAAAGTGTGTGGAGAGACGGCAACAGAGGAGAAAAGAGAGAACAGGGGAAAAAGAGATACCACAAAAAAAAAAACAGGAGTGGAAGGTGTCTAGAGTCGACCTGGCACCACATATAAAGGGCCGCTCCACGTATGTATTTTTAAAATCCAATTATGAGAGAGAGAAAAAGCATTACGGGTGGGCTGGGGAGCTATTTCTCCCAGCACACAACCTGTTTTGCTGTCTCTGTCTTTCTCGTGATTTGTTTCTCACAGACACACACACACACACACACACACACACACACACACACACACACACACACACACAATTCCCCCCGACAGGGTGCCAGTCAGCCAACAGTCTGCACCTAATTGCTTGCTGAGGTCAGCAGTCCTCCCACTCCGTCATTACGGCGCGGAGTCTTGATTTCTGCTTTCCCTAACAGAACATGACTTTAAGTGTGTGTAAGAGACGCTCTTTTATTCGCACAGAAAGCTCACGCGGAGGGAATTATCTGAATGTTTGCGGCGATGCGGATTCGAACGAGGAACATCTATCTTTGCTGATTTCAATTATATGAAGAAGGATGCCCACCGGAGATATTCGATTCTTTGGTCAGGTGCAGATTTATTAACGCATTAGAAGCTTCAAAGAATTCCCTCAAATTTACAGTCGGCTGTATGACGTGTCACATAGACCAATCATTTGTATTGATCTACTGTAAAGCAAGAAAAATACACTCCCTTTTTAATTTCCCCTCTCTGGTATATACTTATCATGCCTAACCTCTTCATCCATTTATCTTAACCCAATAATTCCACTATCCCCAGAGGTTTAGGACAGGTAAATTACATACTAATTTGCCTCTCTCTCTTTCTCTCCCTCCCTCTCTCTCTCTTTCTCTCCCTCTCTCTCTCTGTTTCTCCCTCTCTCTCTCCCTCTCTTTCTCTCCATGTTTCTCTCTCTTGTTGAGCCCTCTGGGCTGAAAGGCATTATTAATCAAGTGCTCTGAGCTTGGGGGCCCTTCAGCTCCTTTTAATTACTTTTGTTTTACGTCCCCCCCCCCGACATCCAGAATCATTTATTATGCCCGGACAACACGATGCTGTCCTGTTTTCGGTGTGTTGTTGTGTTTGTGTGATTGTGTGCAGCTGAGGGTGTATCGCTGCACGTAAAGTATGCTGAAAACCGATAGAAGATAGTCTTAACTCACACCCACTCATCTGATAACAGGACTAGCATATGGATTTCCTCAGCAGGTTGAATTTACTGCTCTGATAAAGGCTGATCAGAGAAGATATCCAAGGGAAGGTGATTATGGTAAACGGTCATCTCGCTCAAACTCACGTTAACTCATCAAGAGTATTTCTTTAAGGTGAGATTCTCCACTAAACAGTTGCTGATGTCTTGGGGGTCCTGTTTGCTGCCTCATGTAACAATCATTTTCTGGTGCTTCACTAACAATCCAAATGTTTTAACAATGATGGAAACAAATAAAACACACACACAGACAAAAGAAAAACAGGGTGACGTACAGATCTTAACATAATAAATACGGAAAGTAGAATTACCACCTTGTGGTCGTATGCCTTCGCCAACCAGTCAAGTTGTCAATGTGCAATTGACATAATTAGCATATCAATTCAAGTCAAAAATGTCTTTTGTGAAGTCACAGTGACCCTGACCGTTGTGCCAAATTTGAAGAAATTCCCACAAAGGCAATCCAGAGATATCACGCTCACGAGAATGGGACGGACATCGAGACGTACAACCTGAAAACAAAATGCCCCCGGCCACGGCGGTCCTCGAAGCGGCGCCATAAAAAACAGACAATGATGAAAGTGCTGTTATAATAGTTATGATAGTAATAACACCAAGCAGTTACCGTGATTTAAATCAGTGTTATAACCTAATCTTGGCTCGACCACAGTCATCTATTGATGCTGGCATGGTACTCCTTATCTCCGATAAACAGAACAAGTAATAAGAGGAAACAACCTTGTGTTTGCACAATGAAAGGAGTTGATTTATATTGTTATCGAGTTGACAGAGATCTAAAATTAACCTTGAGATAACAATTGCTTGCACGGCCGTTCTCTACTTCCGTACACCTATTTCTCAACACATACTATAATATATACTGTAGTCTATCAATCAGGGGCACAACCTTTAGGTCTCTGGACAACACTTCAACAGCTCCTCTAACATAATTAATATCTATGTTCCCTTGCATGTTCTTCTTTCCAGCTTTGTGCGCCTGTATCATTCAGGGTTCTCCCCAAACGAACGGTGACACTCCTCAACAGTGTTTCTTCACATGCCTGTGCAACCTGTCTTTGAACAGCGCTCTGTGAGTTACACAAATAGTGGGGTTTATAGTTATTCAAGATAAACAGGAGGAGAGGGGAATTGAGCACACAAAAGATCAGTGCCGAGCCAAAGTAAAAAAAAAAAAAAAAATGGCAATTTTTGTGTGCAAATCCCTGCATAGAAGTGGCAGCTCTCGAAATGAAAAAGAATGAATTCGCTCCACAGCACAACCTTCAGCAAATTTGGTTGCTTTAATTTGTGCACTGTGAAACCGAACCAGACTAAATACAAAACAAAACAAAAGTATAATTTTCTCTTTGATTCCGAGCAGTCAAACAGACTGGCTTTAGAAAGTGCCCTTAGAGTACCATTTACCATTTAACAAACTATTCACACCTTTGAATTAAAGAACACTTGACATGTCTATGTCGACAGGGCATTTATTACCACATAGTATGTTATTAGATGACACCGTATGTAATCGCACACTGTAGCAAATACAACGTTAATACATTCAACGGACATATGGTCAAGTTTGAGGATTTCTTTCTTTATTATATTGCACAATAACCAAATCAAATCAACAGACATTTGAAACTTCAGTGTCATCAGTAAAAGAAAGCATGAGACGCAACAGTGACATTTTTAGTATAAATAGTCTGTCTTAGCTTTATCGTGCCGTTTCTCGAGGCTGCAACTGCTTTTCCTTCAACATCTCGAGGCAAACGAGAGAAAGAGAGACACAGAGATGGAAATAAAGAGAGAGACGGAGGCTAGGTGCGGCGTACAGATGTGGGCTATGTGGGTTTAATGAATGGTCTGCTGGCGAGCATGGTTATCTAAAAAAAAGGAACGCTGATTGGAAATGCTAATTGCTCATTGGGCAAGGTAGAGCAGAATGAATAAAACTGCTTGGTTTTGTCTTACTCCCCTAAAGTTAGAGCTGAAACTCAACTGCGGGTGCCAACACACCACCCTGCCATATTCCCTTCACCCCGGAGGACTGTTCAGCCTTGCTGAGCAGCCGTTTAAACCAGATTAGCCCCATACTCTGATCTCCCGATAGATATGCAGCTCAGCTACTCCTCCGCTTATCCCCTCTTCTTCCACTCCCTTTTGTCCCCCCCCCCCCCCCTTTGGGGGACCTCTTTGCTGTGGACAGAAAAATTTGCTCCATTTCAGAACTGACAATATTTGATAGCGCAGGTTGGAGGTTATTGTTAATAATTCATCGTCAGCTTTCTGTGATCCTTTCAAAATAGACACAACCTTTTCCGCAGAATCTCATCCTTAATGCTTTAAAACAAGGCTGAGCAGATAAGTGCCGTTTTTTGACTCCGTTACTGATAAGAACATGTTTATAAGCTCCTTTGCGACATAAATCACTGTCAATTTATTGGTTTGCCTCTTGGATGCTGCAGTCATCGACAGAAATATCTTGGAAGTGTCAAAGAGGATTTGTTGTGCCACCTTCTCTCTGTCAAGACTGGAGAGCAATATTTTTACACAATGCAATATATAAAGAATCACCCAAGTGTATGGCTGGGCAGCAGATCCCTGCAAATGCAAAGCTAAATGTTATTCTTTGAAATTGTGAACATTGAAAGTGAGGAAGAAATTTTGATCTTGTAAGATGATATTGCTTGTTCAAGAGAATAAGTACCTTTGATGTCGAGAATATGACATCTTATCCCGGTTTTCTAGTGAAGCCAGGAATACAAGAATGTAATAATACATTATATACTGTGGGCAGCATCAACAGACCATACAACAGGATAACAAGACATTATTTAAGTCAGGAGGTAATTGCAACTTCATGTTTCTAATTAGTAGCTAAAGCAAAGATCGGAAATTGCGAACTAAAATACAAGAAGACGCGCAAGGTTGAGGAAAAGTGGCTTCAGTACGCCACTTATTCAAGATATCTAAATATATAAGAATGTTAGCATGTGAAAATAGATACCTCGTGTACAACCGCAGGGCCAGTGGTGTGCCAGGAAACAGTTAAGCGACTTTTTTTAATGATGAATGTCACTGGACTATCTCTGGCTTTCACTCTTTCACACTTACCTATACACACACACACACACACACACACACACACACACACACACAGTTATCTGCCAAGAAAGAGTCTCAGAGCTGGGAAAGTGGACTCTGCCACCTTTAGCTCCTGTTAATCCCCCTGAGCTAACAGACTGGCCAGATTGAATACACTCACTGGTACAGACAAGGGCATCGAGCTTTGTGTGTGTGTGTGTGTGTGTGTGTGTGTGTGTGTGTGTGTGTGTGTGTGTGTGTGTGTGTGTGTGTGTGTGTGTGTGTGTGTGTGTGTGTGTGTGTGTGTGTGTGTGTGTGTGTGTGTGTGTGTGTGTGTGTGTGTGTGTGTGTGTGGACCAATTTGAGTTTTAGACCTCAGAGTGAGGACATTTTAACCGGTCCCCACTTTGTGTGAAGTGTCAGACCTGGTTTTAAGTTTCAAGGTAGAATAATGTACTTAAAAACAAATAAAAGGGCATTTAAGCACTTATTGTTTTATTATTTTGCTTATTTATTATATCGCTTCTTAGTTTATCATCAATTATACATGATAATGATGTATAAACAGGTGTTGGATACAAGATAACACTGTTTAACATAGCTGTAATTACATATGATTACACACATGAAAAAAAATAATTTCCTGATATTTTTTGTACATGGGAGACAATAGGAACATGATGTTTCTAAGTGGTTGTGCTGTGTCTTTACAGATGTCATATCCGAGTGATTGACACGTTCGGGACGGAGCCAGCTTACAATCATGAGGAGTACTCAACGCTGCACGGCTACCGGACCAACTGGGGCTACTGGAACCTCAACGCCAGGCAGTACATGACCATGTTCCGTAAGAACAGAACCTCATGAACAAATTGATTTCATTAGTGTTTCATCTTCTGTAGTGCACTACATATACTGTCAGTATAGTAATGGTTGTGTTACAGTATTGCTAATATTGATTCACACATTTTTTTTTTTAACTTTCATATCATATCTCACACCTACAAGGGTATATTAGGGCTTTTCGAGGTCAAACAAATAAATAAATAAGCCGGGGGAAGGGTGTAAATATTCTGAAAAAGATTAAAGTTGTAAATTTGGTTGTGCCTAAAGTAGTGTTCTGATGGTAAGGATGGCCTCTGAATAAGGCGAAGGTCCAGAAAGATACATATAGGCGTGTTCTTTCATCTTCTTTCTTTGTTCTTTTATTAACACTGATATAATTAACATATTTTGCATTTGGCGGCTCACATTAGTGTTGTTTAACAGTGGCATTTGTGGTATGATGAGGTTGATCCAACCTTCCAAAGTGAAGCCATATGGTTCCTTGACCCATTAGAAACGCACAATTGTTTTGAGTTTTTTCTCCCAAATATATGGCTTTATAATCTCAGTTTGTTTCTCAAAAAATTGTGAGGTTCTTTTCAATCAATCGTGCAAATTCTAAGTTCCTTCTTGAAATTATAACCCCCCCGACTCCGTAATACTTTATTTCATTATTTGTTTTACCAAAAATTGCCTGGATATGCTGTCATACCTATCTTTTCTATAAAACCGAAGCATTTGAACTTAATAACTCGACAAAACATGAAAGTTAAAACTGTCACACAACACACACACGCACACACACACACAGATCTATCACCAGTTTTGACAGTGTTTTCACTTTTTTTGACAGGTCTGGCTGCTTGTTCACATTAATTTGGATAAATGTGTCTAATGCAGCTATTTTCAGCAACACCGCAGCTTCAAGCTGTATCTGTTTTTCATCACATCTGCTTTCCTCTTTCTGATCCATGCTACACAATATGTCTGATCTGGTGTTTTCAAAGCCCTCATTGTTGTCTGTTTCCTCACTGCTCCCGACTGAAACACTGACAACGTAACTCTCTTCTGCTCTCACATTCACTACTTAACATTGTCGCGCTCTTTCAGCTGTAGTTGTGGCACAGCAGAATCCTCATAACGTCAATACGTGGCCCAAATGCAGACGCCAACGTTTCACACTGTCCTAAGCTGACTCGGCCTTAAAAAATGGCTCCATACTCACTACCTGAGAGAGCAGCAGGAGCCATAATTTATTACTTTTATTCATTTTATAAAAATGCACGCGGCAAAAAATTAAAATTTGCATCGACTGTGAGAATGCGATGAAAAGCTGTAAATTCATGAATGTACTTGGTTTTGATTATGTAAAGTTAAAGTCAGTACTTTAAAAACCATTTCAGTACACCTTAGTACTGCCAAACCCATCGCAGCCTCACATAGCCAACAGCAGCTGGCTTTATGACAATCTCTATTAATAATACTTAGGGGGTCGACAATCACCCCGACTCAGCCAGTGAACTGAAGCAAACAAGGATGTTGTGCTGTTTTTCTGTCTTTCTTCACTGTCTCTCTCTAACAACGAAACTTTATTTCTCTCTTTCTGTTTTGTTCTCTCTCTCGCTTCACTACTATCCTGCCTCACCTTACTACTCTCTCTCACACACACACACACACATTCAGCACACACGCCAGACAACTCATTCATGGGCTTCGTTTCGGAGGAGCTGAATGAGACGGAGAAGAGGAGCATCCAGCAGAACAAAGTCAACAACATGGCTGTGGTGTACGGGAAAGAGGCCAGCATGTGGAAGGTACAGGCAACAAATCACTTTTCAATGTTTCCACGGACAAAGTAAAGGAATTTCCTGGAGGGCCACAAAGTATACTATATATATATATATATATATATATATATATATATATATATGTATAGCAATTAAACACAAAAACGCACACTGTACATATATGTAGGCAACTATGACTTTTTATGTATGCATATATAATCATGTACAAGTACAGACATGCACATGTTCTGCAACATCTCATAAATACACACATACTCTGTGTTAAATTAAAAAAAAAAAAAATCTGAATTCTCAACGGCAGTCTCTTTCAACGTAGAAACACACACTCATTCACACACACACACACACACACACACACACACACACACATAATACCCCCCACAATATATTGCAGTGAAAAATACAATGACAGCATTTTGCACACCCCCGTTGCTTTGCACCATCACAGCTCAGCTCCATGCGGCTCAATACATACAATTGTACAGCTTTAATTTAAAGGCAATTTTCCTCTCAAAAGCTGCCTGCTTGTTCCTCTGCATATTGTAGAGAGGCACAGTTGTGCCTCCATTATAAAAATTATTATAAAAGATGTTATTTGCAGCACTTTCCACAGTGTGACTTTTCAATTCTCTGGATTTCTTTATAGCTGTGGCTTGTGAAAGACACGAGCACAGAAGCGAGATCGGGGGGGGGGGGGGGGTGGGCGGTTATAAAAGTACAATAACTTAATCTACAAAAGCTTGGTGAAAAGGCACAACATGTACATTAATGATTAATTTTCTCTGCTCTCTCTTCTTTGTTCTCCACATTGTTCTATTCTAAATGTAAATACATGTCTGATTTCATTTTCTTATCTCTTTCTTTCTTTTGTGGCGAATCCGGCTGGATGCTCACTAGCTTCAGGTAAGAGCCTGCTACTTTCACCACATATTACTATTAAGGCCATCTCACAGCCTACACACATGCATATCTTTTTATCCCCTTCACTTGTCAGAAGGCACAAGGTCAGACACTCATTTCAAATGTATTCTAACTGACAACATACCTCGGAAAATGTGGCCACTGCAGCACTGATGATGGTTTTGGTCTTCTCAAGTGGCTTCCACCTTATTCATAGCTATTATATCAGCATTTTGTGTTTCGCCGACTGCAAATGAGAAGCTTGATTTTGTCTACCTCTGTCTGAAATCAAGGACCCATTGTTTCCTTAATTCACAAGAATATTGTGCGGACAGTTCTTTGTTAACAACATACTTGACATGCGAGAAAGGAAAGCTTGAAGGGGTGTGTCAACAGTAAGGAGGGTGAGGCTCATCAAATTGACCCGTTTACAGCTGACGTCATGATTACATCAGGGTTTCAGCTGGAGGCCAAACAAAGGAAAGACTGGAGGCAAACACAAATCACCTTTAGAGTAGTAGGCTAAAGTTACACATCCAAAATGTCATCTTGCTGTGGTGCTGGATGCTAGAATCAATATTGCATACATTTGAGATGGTAAATTCTGATCCGAGGCTCAAGGGAGCTACAATATCTGTAAAATGTTTCAGAGATGGAGAGAAAATGTTGCAAATAGTTTAGCTTAGCCTTCCACGAACCTCATCCTCCATCACGGCTGCTGCACCTCAGCAGGCTAAATCATTATAGAGATTGAGAGATGGTCCGCACCGGGACGTATTCTCTGTAACCAGTGTAGGATGAAAGCATGTTGGAATTAGCAAGATAACTCATTGGCTGGCTAGCTAGCTTGCTAGTTCCACCATGCTTTCATGCAACACCGGTTAATGAAAATGTTTCAAACATAGTTGTCACTTATCTGGCGTGAACCATGTGCTTTCCTACACTGAGACAAGAGTGTGTGGATGAAGCATTAAATTAATAAAATTGTACAAATCTGGCTACCTATTTAGCTACCTTGCTAATTACACCCTGCTTTCATGCTACACTGGTTAACGTTACAAATAATGAGCCCAACTGTGGGCTGGTGGACAGTGAGTGACTCTACACATTGAGATAAACTCGTATTTTCTATAGCCATTATAAAAAACAAGCCAACTAAACTTGCTAGCCAGCATATAACGTGCTCAGATAATTATTCCGCATCCACCTACGTTCCGCCAACAAAAATCCTTCATCATGTTTACGAACAGAGAAGGGGTATAAAAGCTTCCTTTTTATCATCGTACCCTTTCGTGCAAAAATAACTCAACATGTTAATATTTTTTTTTTACTACATTTCAAGAAATGAGGTGAGGGACTAAAACCAGCACAGCAGAACATACTTATTAGACCTAATCCAATGCAAGTCGAGAGAGTTAGCTCGGACACACACGGAGAGAGATAGCTGCAAGTGCAGGTTATGGAATCTGCACTCCTCCACACCCGTTTTTTTCCTTCTGCTAATTCATGTTGTCTGCTGCACTTACCGCTTGAACTAATCTCCTAATTGGCTGAGAAAATCCTCACAGAGGAAGCTATCGATCGCTACAGCCTCCAATTAGGACTGGGGGGGGGGGGGGGGGGAGACACCAGAGACCAGAGTACAGGGATACAGTAAGCTCCTCAACACCAGGCAGCCGAGTCAATACTCTGGCCCAGGGTCACGCTCCATTTACATGATTCAGTTTTGTTTGTTAACTGATTAGCTGGTTGGTTTTTGCTCTTCCAATCAGCAATGCTCATCCTTGACTTTCTACTAATAATGAGTAGAGATGAATGCAGAGCTATGAGTAAGAGAAAGTAATGCTTGTATTGCACCTCTCACACCCAAACAAGACCTAGCACAATGATTTTGCAAAGGAGATACCTATCTGCTGAACCCTGCACTGAGTTCAATGACATTTTATTTAATTTTTTTAGTGAGTAGCCTGTCGATTTCACAAATGTTATTCAGATATTCAGGGTCAAGCATGTGCAGGGAAGACTCTCACTAGGTAATAGAATAAGCAGCCTCCAACCATCCAATGTGTATCCACTGTGTCCAAAGGTGTCTTTAAAATTAATACCAGTGAGAAAACAGGGGAGTAGTTGCGGTAGTAAAGAGTGGTTCCGGGATAAGAAAGAAGTATTTTTCATTTATGTGAGTGTTTATCATTCACAGCCTGCAGCTGTTAGTTTCTCCTCTGTATCTCTCTCTGAAGTCTATATCAGTTGGAATTGTTTTCTGGTTGGACTGCCACACTCAGTAGATGGAACAAGGACATCTAAATACAAACATGCCTAACAATTTGAGTAAGCCACATCCACACACACAGTTGGGCCAATGTTTTCTTTCGGATTATGTTGGTTGTCAGAGCATTTTGCGGGACGTAAAAGAGATTTGATCGCCGTTTCAATGCGCAGCGCGGGAAATCATGTAGTATTTGTTCACGTCTGACAGAAACAGAATAAGAAACAGAAAAATGTCAATAAGAACAACTAAATGATGAGTTTGGCGGGTGTGGTTTAACCTGCTGAGATTTCCCCAGATCTGTTGTTCTCCAAGTGAAAAGGGAGGAAAATAAAGCATTTTGGTGTTGTCCTGTTTCCTGTGAAAAATGACCTGAAAACTCTATTATACACACAAGTTGTGTTCATATTTAAAAGGTGATTTTTTTTTTGTTTTAAAGATGTATTCACACACATGCAGTCTTTTTAGACAAACATGGATGTACTGTACAAACAAAGTCTGACAGCTACGCACACAGACAGCTCACACAAACATCAGAGATGTAACAAACACAGCACACTGTACTTGGACACAGATTCTTCAATCATATGCCTCTATCTGCTGTTCTTTTCTGACACACGCTTTTCCATACGCCTTCCTCTCATGACCCTCCGCCCTCAATCTCACCAACCCATCTTTTTCCCTTCCTCCTCCAGCAGGGTAAGGATGGTTTCCTGCAGATTCTCCACAGGTACATGGAGGTCCACGGCACAGTGTACTATGAGACCCAGAGACCTCCGGAGGTCCCGGCCTTCGTGAAGAACCACGGCCTGCTGCCTCAGCATGAGCTGCAGCAACTGCTGCGCAAGGCCAAGGCAAGAAAGCGAGGAAAATATTCCCTACATACTTACATTCTCACTGCTGGTGTCATAGAGTGAACACAGACTCTTCATCTGCAGCATTTGTTCTGTCTTTAACAGTACGCTCACGTTTATCCAGAAACTGATAATGATATACACACTCAATACCACATTACGATACTGATCTAAAGACATTTTGAAGCTAATTATCATAAAATAACATCCCTGGTTGTTCTTCTAGCTCTTCATTGGCTTTGGCTTCCCCTACGAAGGCCCTGCCCCTCTGGAAGCAATAGCCAACGGCTGCATCTTCCTGCAGCCCAAGTTCCACCCGCCTCACAGCTCACTCAATCATGAGTTCTTCAGGGGCAAGCCCACATCTAGAGAGGTAAGCTCATTATGTCCATTACTCCCCCACCATTAGTCACTGATGAGAATATTTTTGGCCGCTGCTGCCAGCCAAGTTGCCAAATAACTTTATTCATCAGTAGATCTTTAAAAAGAACTGGCACAAACTGTAGGTGCGGACAGCACATGTTAGCGCCTGTTAATTAAGAGGCTGGAACATAGCGTTCCTGCTACAACTCAATCTATGTTGCTATTAATGAAAATACACTTTGGAGGAATTCTTGCAATATTTTTTTCTGGCCCATTGCATTCTTTATAGCCCTGAGAAGAATATCATAAAAAAAGGTACACATAGTTGATATGCTAGCTTGCTTTGCTCTGAATGTATCAAACATATTTTTATTTGTCAAAAATGAGACTGGCATTTAAAACCATTGAATACCCCAAAAAAAGGAAAAGTTAAGAATAAGCAAGATGATCCAACTCCCCTCAATTACCCTGTTAAGACGATCATTTTAGACACACAGAGCTCTTACTGTAGGCCCTGCATGTGTTTTCTGTAGGTGTCCTCCCAGCACCCGTATGCAGAGCAGTACATCGGCAAACCTCACGTCATGACGGTGGACTACAACAACTCCCTGGAGTTCGACTCTGCCATCAGGGAAATCATGAGGACCAAGGTACTCTTCTTAACCCGCTGTTTTCTGTAAGGATAGAAAATGAGACGTGTACGTTGTGTGGCGGAGCTTTCAATTAGCTCTGAAGGCAGCGAAGCTGTCAGGCAATGACTTTAAATTGAAAGTGAAATGCCTTTTCTATCCATTCAGCTTCTCCTGAAGTCAAATCAGTCATCTGCATCATAGACGTGAGGAGGTGTTCTGCGCTGACACCTCATGAAATCCTCCTGATTGATTTGAATATTAATACTGGCGGCTAGCTGGGATTGTATCAGTCAGTTCACTGATGTGAATCAATTCGGCATGAAACAAGCAAAAAAACTATAAAATACAATTTTGCAACATCAGATAACACACCACTCTATTATTTTACTCAGTGAGGTTAGATTTGTAGATGTCCTTGTTCTAGTTTTCGTTTGCCTTTACCATCAGTGAGCTGTGATGAAGTTACAATAAAGTACTGGACCTCTTGTCGGCGCTGTAGGCGTTTTATTAAACTTGACAAACGGAACTGTAGCTTTGCCACCGTGGCGCTTTCCAAACTGTGCCAGTGTGTAGGTAGCAGTCTAATACTGCAGAGAGCTGAACTTTTTCACGCAGGACATGTGGGCTGAAAGAGAATGTGAGGCTGGTAGGAACTGCCAAGTGTGGGAGAGAGGTTAATTAGGGAGTCAACCAGGGAGATTAAATCTTTCTGGAAAGCACGACAAAGGGGGAGAAAATGGGAAAAGAATAGAGAGAGAGAGAGCGAGAGATGAACTTACAGACAGAGAAACAGAGAGATTGAGAGGGAGTCTGAGACCCAGATCGACTAAACGTCTGAATGGTCTTGAAAGCTTTCTGCTCTCATTAAAATGAAAGACACACAAAGTATGAACCTGTCATATTTCAAACTAAGTATGTTTAGAAGAGTTAAGATTTCAGGTGCATCAAGAGCATGAAATCAACACTTTGAATAAGGTATTAAGCGGTGGATCACTATTCTGCACATGGCTTTTAATGTTTAGAGAAAGCATTGTCTCAGGCGGTGTGTCCATGCATGGATACTGAAAACAAAGTGCTTTGTGTCATTACAAACACAAAACTTAAAAGAGATATGGCTTTGAATAATATGGTTTTGGCATTATTCATTTCCATTTCAGCCATCTAGCTAATTCTTGTCTTTGTCAGGAGGATCATGCGATGGGTCGCGTGTGTGTGTGAGTGAGTGTGCACCTTTGTGTCTGTCCACGGCTAATCTCGCATTCTTCTGCAGCAAATTGCACAATATTTTGGATGGACAGTTATAGCTGCACACTCAAAGACATTTCGAGGTCTCGAGACACAGTTATTCTGTGCCTTTTTATTGGGCATCAACCTTGCGTATTGTCGGAAAAATTGATTTCGAAGCCTAAAACTAAAACACTTCAAGTCGCAGTTACGCCTAAGAAACCGAGTTGAGACGCACACCCGCACAGAGCCGGTGCAGACATCTGCATGAATTAAAATGAGAGCATATCTGTTGTGTGAGAGGTGCGAGTAAAAAAACATGTCTGATATGGGGGTCTAGATGGGGGGGTTAGACGATTTTGGGTTGTGTTCATTCAATCAAACATTACAGCTGTGGTTGTTGCAGTCACACCTGAGGGAGATCTGCACTCTACAGAGTGCACCTTTCTAGTTTCATATTGTAGTCCTCAGTAATGCTCCAACAAAGCATCAATTTAAACTGCACGAAGGGCACTGAAGGGATCATCTGCAGTATGAAGACCACTGTCTCCGTGATCTGTTAAAAGGCTCTGTACTAGTTTGTGCCTTTAGCAGATTAGAGGAAGTGTGCATGAAAATGAGAGGAAAGGTAATGTGTGCATGCTTGCATCTCATCTGTGTTGTCAGACAAGATACAGCTCAGCAGCCTTGGCTGACTGCTCCGTCTCCGTCTGCACTGTCAGACCACTGAGAGAGAGCTGATGGACCCCTTCACCCTTCACTGGAGGCACGATGCCCCAGCAAACACACACACACACACACACACACACACACACACACAGACAAATAATAGTATTCTCCTTGCATTTATAAACACATTTGGAGAGACACTGAAGTTCCACTAATCAGGCATATCAGCACACAGAGCCTTACCCACGCATTACAGCTGTTGACTTGTGTGTGTGTGTGTGTGTGTGTGTGTGTGTGTGTGTGTGTGTGTGTGTGTGTGTGTGTGTGTGTGTGTGTGTGTGTGTGTGTGTGTGTGTGTGTGTGTGTGTGTGTGTGTGTGTGTGTGTGTGGCGCAGAGGCTCATGTTCAGTCATGCAGGACAAAGCAATCTCTGGCTCGCTGACAAGTTCTCATGTTCCAATAAATCCTTTCTTCATCTCATTCATTGTGTTTTTTCTTTCTCTGTCATCCGTGGTTTCATTATTCCCTTTCTTTTATGTGTTCCTCCTTTCCGACCTTCAGTCTTTCTCCCTCCATCCGGTTGAAGAGTCCTTTGCACAATCTTTGGCCAAATTATGGTTTCAATATTTTATGCTTTAGTTGATTAAACTGATACTTTCTGTGATAGAAGATGAAAACGACGTGTAAAAAGTTTTGGTTTTGAGGAAACTGCAACTTCTTTGTTCTATGCTGATGTAAAATTCTTCTTCAGGCTGCTGCTGTAAATGAGAACATGCTCTGAAGTCACCTTGCCTTTAAGTAAATTGTGACAGAAAGAAAAGAAGGAAGTCTGTTACAGTGGATTGTTAGAGTTTCTGTCCCTCCCGTGCAAATGTTTACTTTCTGCTCCGGCTTACAAAGTAAATTAACATGAGGCTTTGATCAGATTTGCAGATTTTTTTAAATTGCATCATCCCTGCATACTCGCTTCTCAGTGGTTTTCTCTTGAAATGGGCCAAGTCTGATTTCACACATGGTTGAACATCATGACTGCTTAGATTTTAGATTGGAAATGCAATTTGGTGAGTCGTGTATCATTTACTGAGGCATAAAGACAAGCCGCTTCGATCTCTGCTGGCAGCGTTTAAACGTGGAGAAAAGTCTCTCCATTTGTTACACTTTTGTAACAACTTCCTTTAAGTCAATCACGGAGCTTTGATGATATTTGTATGGAGTGTGGCTGATTTCTAATTAGGATATCAACAATATAAAGCACTTCTATTATCAGCTAATTGAATTTGTATTATTCCAAGCACTGCCGTTGGAGCTATTTTACATTCGTCCAGCATTTGCGTGAACTGGTATTAGCGAGAACACACAAAAGAATATGCATATATATTTTTTTATTATTATTATTTATTTACAGCTCATCACTAATTAGGACAATCAAAAGTATTCTTTTAGTTATACAGCCAGCACATCACAGCAGGGGATGATCTGTTAGTATGCAAATGATGCCTAATGAGTTTCCAAGCAGCCATCGCCGAAATCTGACAATAGAAGCATCCACCTGCTGAAATGAACAAAGAGGATTATTGTCAACAATGAATTGACAGCAACAAAAAGTACATTTTGCGATGTGCAAATTATGGAAACATTAATGGGGTGCGGACTGTGTTTCTTTGTCATTTTCAGGTTGAGCCATATCTGCCTTATGAGTACACCTGTGAGGGGATGCTGGAGAGAGTACATGCCTACATACAGAATCAGGTGAGGTTCAGTCCACGTCGAGACAAATGTACAAAGAGTGCTGAAAAACACACACACACACACACACATGCAGAGATCCTCTCTTTTACACGCTAGTTCTCCCTCTCTCATACATACACTCTTTTCACCAGCTCTCAAACTCCCCACTCTGATCAATATTTCATCAGTGTGTGCATTCAACACCCAGAACATTGTGTAGGTCTGCTTCACTGTGTGTGTGTGTGTGCGTGTGTGTGTGTGTGTGTGTGTGTGCGCGTGTGTGTGTGTGTGTGTGTGTGTGTGTGTGTGTGCGTGTGCGTGTCATTATCTCTGTACTCCACGTATGTAGACTTGTGATTAATCTACATGCTAATTCTCATTACAAACCACATATCTGCCCTCCAGCTCTAAAGCAGAAGGTCTCCTGACACTAATGAGGAGGGATGAGTAAGGAGAAAGAGCAGAAGTGTGGGCATGAGCATGATGGAGGACTGGGATGAAAGAACGATTTTTATTTGTATTTATAATCCCACCCTAGATGTCAGACAAACTGCAGAGGTGTCTCTCAACAACCTTCGTCTGCTCTTGACTGGCGGCTGGTTTGGATACAGAAACCGCTACTGTAGCCTTTATACTGTTGAAAGAGGAACAGGAGAAACTGATTAATCAAGATTGACCATAAACCTTATTACTTATGCAAATATGCATTAGTAATAATTACGCACTAGCATTGCTGTAGCAGCTACGGCTGGTTTTTGCCTCACACTTTCTTGTTTTTTAATTATTCACTCCTGTGTAAATCAGTACTGTACAACTCTTTGAATTGTTTAAAAGCGCCTTATAAAATCAACTTTCCTTGCTATGCTTTTCCATGTCGTCGTAGCTTCAGCACCCGTCGTTGTTTCCAATGGAGACACGGCGTCAGCTGTGCCTCCGACGTTCAAGTAGCAGCAGCACAGAGCCAGAGGGCAGTTGCTGCTCTTGTGAATTGCCACTGGCTGCCATATCAATTGATTGATTAAATTGCCACCACAGCTTGTTGTGTGATTTTGGCAACCCCAGAAACCAAACAAAGAAAAGGGAAAACATTGCTGTTATCTGAGTCCCCTGAGTTATGCTTACACCCAACACAGCAGTGAACAAACAAATTAAAAGTTGTGTTGGAGTAACATCAGGTTTGGGCCAGTACACATTGTATGATATCAGTTATCTTAACTTGCTATGTTGATTAAATGTTATTCCCTACATTTTAAGATACAACCTGCTCTACTACGATTAGCAGCATATGATACAGGATGTTGGTAGTATTCGACACAGCCAGAATCACCGGGCGACAAACACACCAGTAACTGCTCGCTGTCTGACAAGACCTTTACTGTTAAAGGATAGATTCACATATTTTTCAAGTCTCTTAACACAATAATTCGGTGTCCGTATACATAGAAACAGTTTCTACTTGCTGTGATGGTTCCTCCTGTTCATACATGCTGTAAAGAGATCCCCGCCAAAGAGATTTCGAATGTGATGGGTGCAAAAATACAAAAGTAAGCTGTAGCTAATATGATGTTTCAGAAGAGTCAGTCTGGCTTTTTTGTTCCCTTACTGTTTCCTTGCTAAACCGTGCAGGGAGGATCCCCACTCGATTTGACTAACTCAGAGCGCTAAAGCCAGCTTCATATAAACTTTGGAATGCAGCTTTGCACAAAAGAATTACTGTGGATTTGTCTCCCATCACTTGCATCACGCCAATATGGACAAGAGGAATGTTCAAAGCAGGAAAAAACTGTTCAATGTCAACAAAAATGTGCACCAATCCTTTAATTTGCTTTCTTCTGAGCTGCCTCACCATTCTGCCTAGAAACAAAATAACATGATTGCCCAAATGAAGGTTACTATATCTTTCCCCTCAAGGACTTCTGTGCACTCGAGGCTCCCTTCATTCCAGCCAACCTCTCCAGACAGGTGTCTGCTGGTGGCAGCAGGATTACAGGACCCCTGTTTGTGCCCCTGCCCAATTCCACAGCCCTTGGCTGGGCGTCCAATGTGACGGCGCCCCCCGCCTGGCCTCCTCTCAGCTCCCTCAGGCTGCTCATATCTCAAGAGGGCCAGTCCTGCGTGGAGGCGTGCCAGTCGGATGGTTTCATCTGTGAGCCCGCTCACTTCCGCTTCATCAACAACAAGGAGGCCCTGCGCGGGTAAGTCAGCCCAAAGTCCATCTGAGTTACGTGGACCCCACGGGGCCGAATGCTGCATCCTTACACACTTTTCGACATCGTGACAAGTCCTCAGTTGCAGTCTTTGGACTCCTGTGTCTGGTGTATTCACTCTCTCAGCTTTTCCTGAAGAACATCTTATGTCATCAAAACACTGTCAGTCATTTCTACATGGAATATAAATAGGAATTGGAAACAAACAAGCAATTTCTGATATTTTTTTCATCTCTTAGCACAAAAATCGAAATCCCCTCAAGAAATATTGACAGCTCTGTATCTAAAAGACTCCTGGTGGTTACAATTCATCCACACAAATGTATAGCATCTAAACCTGTATCTTAATATTGGTTGACACTGAGAACAGGTGGGGGCCGAATCTCACCAGGTACTTATTTAGTTTACTGGACCAGCTCCAAGCAGCTGAACCACAAACTTAAGTTTCCGGAGCTCTGAGACTGAAAGCCTGCCGGTGTTTGAGTCTCTCCTCCAAAAAAAACCCTCCACTGACTGCTCTCAGCTCCGGCTCTTATTCTTTGCTCTTTTCATCCTCCAAGAGTCTTCTGTGTTTACTTCTCGGTCTCGGTTTATAGTGCCGCTCTCCGTTTGTTTCTCTTCTGTTACTCCTCCTCAAAGCTCAAGTCTGTTCTCTGACAGAAGTTATCTTCCTCACACTGACACCTCATACTTGACTCGCAGTTTTATCCAACTTCCTTGTCACTTTTCCACCAAATTTCGTCGTTCTCTTTTTTAAAATCGGCATCTGAAGTGTGATGAAAGCGAAGAAATTTCTCTTGTTTCCCGTCTCCCCTTCCATGTGTTTTGAGGTTACGCCAATTCCACTTTCCTGTTACTTGTCTCAAATAAAAAATAGCTTTTATTACTTCTTATAAGTTAGTCTTTTAAGAACACGGCAGAACTTAAATCCGGTGAACTGTTATTTTAGGGCGTATGCAGACCTCCTTTGTTTCACCCCTCAGGTTGGAGGTGCAGTGCGACGTGGTAGACTCCGAGATCAACCACATCCTCCCAGCCTTCTCGGTGGTGCGGCGGGAGTGCAGCCTCCAGCGGGAACCCCTCCTCTTCAGCTGTGCAGGATACTCCCCCAAATACAGACGCCTTTGCCCGTGCAGGGACTTCCGACGCGGCCAGGTGGCGCTGTGCAGAGACTGTCTATAATGACGGGACAGGTGAAGGACAGACACAAAAGAATTAGATTCCGATTGGCGGGAGGGTTTTGAGGGGGAGGGACACCGGAAGGCACCCGTAGTAGAACGGGTGTAGAGCTGTGAGGAACAGGCATGCATGGATTTGAAGAGCTAAAAGCAGGCTGGAATAGCTGTCAGGTTGTAAGTGAGGACTTTGGTTGTTATAACAGCTGTGTACTGTAACTTGCTGAAGTTAAAAAAGCAGTAAGACTTCGTAGAACAGGGCTCCAGTGATGAGCAGGTGTCACTTTAACCAGAGGAAGAGGCTGGCTTACCCACGGCAACGAACCTTCGACTACAGGATCAGAGTTAATACAAGAGGTTTACTGGTGATATAATACACGACATTTCATCTTCTGGAGCTGCGTCTCACCAAAAGTTAGGTGTTTAAGTTGGAAAGTATGTACTTGAAGAGGCTTGTGACTGCAGAAAAACTCAGTATTGGGACTATTGTGTCATTCCATGACAGAGTCTTCAAATACGTTGGCTTGGAGAAGGCAACCTCGGGTCAATATCCAATCTCCTCTCTGCACTTGGACAAAGGATGATGGACAACCAGGTTATCTCCCTCGCTTTTACTCTCGTCCTCCAATGATGGACAGAGTAATTTATCAGACTGAACCAAAAGTCTGAGGCAGCATCGGTCAATGCAATCATCTCTTGTCGCAAAAAGGAAAGAAGGAGGAGGAGGATAGAGTACAAAAGTAAAGAGTGCAAGATTATTTTTCAACAAATAAGCCTTTAGAGCTTATTTAAAGAGTCTTTTAAAGAGTCCTTCGGGCTTTATTCTGGAAAAAATGAAATGAAAATAAAAAACTCTGAACAGATCAAAGTGTTGAGGTGGGTTTTATGTTCCGTCTGGTCTTCACTCGGGCCCTTCCTATCTTGTGTTTCTTCTGTTCTTGCTCCTACACCCATCTGTCACAATCACATTCATCTGCATTTCCATCAATCCAACTGGAGGGGGAAACGAGACAGGGTGGGGAATCAGATTTCAGATTAACGTCTGGTATTTTCCTGACGGGTAACAATATGGGTTTACTTTAACTACATTTTTTTATACTCTGGAGGCTGTCCATCGGCATTCTGGGAAACATAGGGAATCACTTGTAAAGCTATGAAGACAGGTTTAGAGAAACTGTTGGCACCAAGAACACAGCTAAAAGAGAGTGAATATTGGATTTAGCCCCAGCATGCTGTTCAGATTATAAAAGAGTGCGATCCCGATATTCCAGAGGACAAACACCTGGTAGCATCTCAGGCACGTTAGCTTTAATCCCTCCACACCATATTTTCGCACAGACTAGAGTTTCCCTGAGACGTTCACTGGGGCTGCAGAGACCAGACGTCCTTTGTCCAGGTCAGTCCTAATTAATGGTTCTATGTCAAGGTGTCCCAAATCTTTGTCATCTCTGTCCTCCTTTTCACCACATGCTCCAAAGACCTCCAGCTACGCTGTAGTCTTCCCTGTGCAAAGAGAAAACTTTTATTCTTTTTAAACTTTGTCGGCTAATTATCTTTGCCAGGAGAATCATGCCTTCACTCGAGTGAGTGAGTGAGTGAGTGGGCGTGCACCTCCGCGTCCGTCCGCGGTCTCACATTCTTCTGCAGCAAACTGTCAAACATTTTTGCGTGGCCAGTTATGGTTGCATGCTCAAGGACGTCTCATGGTTGCGGTGATTCACATTTTGTGAAAATACCTTTTACTGCCAGTTGTATACTGCCATTGACTGCCTGCTGACTCCTCACTCACTACTCTCAACCGGGCCGGGAGGGGCTGCTGATGAAGAAAACATTCTCTACACTCAGCCGCTGCTTTGCGGCCAGAGGCACGGTTATTGAGTCCAGTAGATCTTCACTCCACTGACTGCACCTCTTTTCTTTTGATTTTATGTATTTGGAGCCAGATCGGATTAACCACAACAGTAATGAAGGCCATCCGTATAATCAATGCACAGTTCTTTGATTAACTATTAACTATTAGTGTGTGTGTGTGTTTGTTTTAGTTAGAAAAACAGAGCAGCTCTTGGTCTGGATCCCAGTGAATAAAGAATTAAATGAATAATAAATCACAAATGTGAATGCCAAAGTAGATTCATCAAATCCTCATTGACCTGCACCAGCAGCACGGGGGAGAAAAAGTTACCCTTTTCACCAGCGCATTGTAATTTAAATTTAACACCAGAGGCAATTCAAATTGCAGTGAATACTTTTCATCTCCGCAATTCATCCATCTTCTTGATTGAAATATTTACAATGATCATAAAAAAGCACTTAGGCCCTGTGCAGAAAATCACTTCTTTCTCCCCATGAACCCGGAACATAAAGAGCAGGCTGCAGCCAATAGAAAGGCTCAAATCAATGGGCATAATGTGTGATGATGTCGCATCATAATTCATTCATTCAATTGGATTAAAAGCTGAGAACATGTTGCATTAGCTATACATTTTGAGGGAAACACAATACCGTTTATTCCTCTCGTATCACCTTATGGCAAATTTTGAGAACTACGCTGAGGTAGATGAGATGACCATTGTTACCACTCTCACGTAAACTTACATAAAAATGTTTGCTTTCAGTACGACACAGCACTTGAACACAGGCCTGCACTGAAGAAGTTAAATGCTTTCTGGGTACCTCTCTGACCTGCACACCTTTACTTTTAACTGCACCACATGAATCTCACTGCTTTTCAATGGAATTAAATTACTGACGCAAATGAGCTAAATATGACTACGATCCATAGGAGACCAGGTTTATGGCCTCATGTTTCGGTGTCTTCCGGTAGTGTCCGTGTCTGTCTATCTGCTCTCAAGGTGACTTTCACACTTGATACATGGCTGCCGAGGAACAACATGGAACATTTTTCCAACAGCTGCGTATTTCCTGTTTTTGTTGAAGCCCCCCCCCCATCACAACACCTCTTGAGTTTCTTCCGTATGACAGAGACTGTGTGTGGTGTGTGTGCCGTTTGGGAAGATACGCCGCACAGCTTGAGCCTAAACAGTCCTCGAAATGCCTTCAGGCCACGATTTACTTTGAGTCAATGCTCCATCCCAACAGAAATGTATAAACCAAACCAGTAAAGCAAAAGACACAAATAGAGCACAGACAACATGTCATAAGTGGATTTAAATGTCAGTGCCAGACGCTTTGTTTGGTCCATATAAAAACAAATACATTCAGATTCATTGAGGAGAATTATTATTGTGCCGTCAAGACTTAAAAACCTTAAGAACGTCAGCTTCATCATGGTAATATCTACTGCTCAGTCCAAAGAAAAGATCCGCAGTGGGAAACAGTTCCACAGAAAATAGCTGATCACTGAAGGAGACGCCTAATCAAGCCTTCTTCAGTGAAAACGGCTCATCTGCCTCCTGTTTAAAGGAGGTTCGGGCGTGACGAAGACTCTCAGTAAACAATTACTCAGAGGAGCGAGCGTACATGCAAACTGACGGACATGATTCATCATCAATACATCTGATTTTACAATTTCTTTTTTATGAAGATGGGGTTGGCAGGAAAGAGCAGCGCAGGCTAACGCTGCGAGGACTCGCCTGTCGATTTGTAGAAGGAGATATCAAAACTAGTGGTTTTTATTTGGAAGCCTCTCGACAGCCAGAGTGTGTACATGTGTGTAGAGCTGGAACTATTAGTCAATTCATCTATCAGTCAATGCACAGATAATTAATCGGCAACCATTTTGATCATTGTTCTGCTCGTTAATTATTCTGTCCATCAAACAGAAAACTGATCTTAGACCAGTCATGCTGGATTGAAGAAGACTTCAAACTATGCTATTGAGACCATAAACTCATGTTCACAACATTTACTGAGGTAATAAATCAAGTGAGAAATATAGTGATTTTCTCATCGACTTCTATACAGTCAGACCAGAGGAGTCGCCCCCTGATGGCCAGTAGAAATAATGCAAGTACCGCATTCACTTTTCAAAGCACAGAGGTTGCCACCTTTTAGTACCAGGTCCGTTTCTCTATATGGTCTTCAACTACAGATGGTACTCCCTCAGTGGAGGTGGGATACTCAGCTAATCGCCGTAGCGAGGCCGCGTGAAACTGCTGCGACATCTTCTTCATCCGCTCGCTGAATCCGTTCAGCGGCAACCAAACACAGGAACGTCTGCACTTCGTCAGTTGGTCTGCAGTGTTTTAACTCCATCTTTTCCAATCGGCCTCAGCTCGCCTCAGAGCCTCGACTGAGATATTGTACTAAGAAAACAATAGAGAGCGAGTTGAGTAGTGCCGTAGCATGCCATCTTGATATTTAATTGGATTATTTTTACTGATGCATTCATGTGCTGTCAGATTTTAATGTAGCTGGTGAAGTTTAAAAGGTGGTTCGTTTTGGAGCAGTTTATCCTGAAAACGATTTGAAGTGAAGTAGTCGAAATAAAGTAGTAACAAGTAGTCGAAAATGGAAATACTCAGGCAAAATACAAGTACAGAACTTAAGAAAAGGTACTTGTACTTGTGTGTATCTCTCTATCTAAGTCCAAGTGTGTGTCTCTGTCTTACTGTGTCTGTTTTCTGTGTTTCCAGGCTGCGTGGGCGACTGTGTCTACAAAGCAGCATTAATGAGCTTATTATCAGTCCTATTCGGTCCGTCGGCTGTTAAGGAATTTAAATCCTAGCATAGTATTTAAGCTGTTCAAACAATAATTAATCAGCAGAGGAACAGATTGATGTACACTAATAATTACTGAGCCAGAATGCAGATGATAAATGTATAACTCACTGACAGAACCTGCCGTTCCTCGGCTGAAGACCAACAAACAAGTGGACGTGTGGCCACGGTAGCCTGCACGCGTGGACGCACACAATCTTATGTTTGTGTTTAATGTGTCATTTCTCGGAGGGCTCTCAGTGGTCCAATTTGCCCACAAAAAACGTTGGCTCGACAGTTTTGCCAACGTTCACTTGGTTTATTTGTTGTGTTGCTGCTACTTGCATGCGTAGCTCTAATTGCCTTTCTTCCCCTTGTCTTTACCTCGGTGCGCTGGGTTCAGCCTGTACGAGTGCTTGTGTGTACGTTTGTGAGTGTTTTTCGTTTACATGTGCAACACATGATCACGTATGCCCCCGCTGTGTCGAGGTCTAGAAGTAAGCGGAGGCTTTTTGGTGCATTTCTAAGTGCGAGCTCAACCTGCGGACGTGAAGACAAATGCTCATCTCTTTTGGCTGCTTCCTCACGTTTCCTGGCCCAGCTCTTTAATGAAGCCGACTTCCTTTTGAAGTGGAAGAGGAGGAGGAGGAGGAGGATGCATCCAGAGCCTTCAGTCATGTGGTCAGATCTCCGCTGGGCTTTTCACATCAAGGTGGAGTTGGAGCCTGTTTCCTGTTTGCCTCAGATGTGTTGCTTTCTTAGTGTCTCTCTCTCTCTCTTTCACTGGAAAGAAACCTCCCCGTATGTGCCAGTACTGAAGATTAGCAGGGTTCAAACTAAGGAGACCATCGTGATAGTGTGTGTTATATAATAGCATAATATCAATTGAGAACAATAGGAAGAACTAAATGTGTAATGTACGTGTGTATGAATCTCCAAATCAGGTAAGACGGAGGTGTGATTCATCTTCGTTTGGAGTAAAATACCTCCAGGGGGAATGGGAGATAGATGGGGAGGAAGAAAAGGGAAGAGGAAGGATGGAGGAGGTGATGAGGTATGAGGCAATTAGAAGAGGAAAGAGGGGTGGGGGAGAAAAGGAAAGAAGATGTAAAGGGAGGCGAGGAAACGAGGGAAATAGAAGAAGGACAGAGGAGAGGTGGAGATGGAAGCCACAAGAGGTCGACGGCATCCTCGTCAATAATGCAGGTAATTGGCAGACTCCTCTTGAGCGCCGTCGTGAGCCTGAATAAATAAAGTTCCGTGTAAATAAAAGAGACGCTCAATAAGGGATGCAAATCAATGAGAGACACCCCAGGTGAGCGACACCCCCCCACCTCTCTTTTCTTTCTCCAGCCTCTTTATTTAGTTATTCCCTTCAGTATTAAATGAGAAGCCAGGCTGTGTGTGGCTCAAAGCAGAGTGTAACAATAACCTGTACAGATAACACCTTAGGAGCAGTGTGTGTGTGTGTGTGTGTGTGTGTGTGTGTGTGTGTGTGTGTGTGCGTGTGTGTGTGCACTTATTTGCATGCATTTCTTCCATCTTTGTTCTCTTATCAACCCTCTCCTCTCCAACCACGTTTCCTCCTCACCTATGCTCCTATTTTCTACGCTCCTCTCTTCAACTCTTCCTCCATCGTTCCCTCCAAGTTCTTTCGTGGCTGGCGAAGTTCGGCCGGCTAAAACTGAAAAGGATCTGTTGTAATGAGGGAGAGAGAGAGAGACGGAGAGACGGAGAGAGGCCTGTATTAAAAAGATGTGTTTCAACACTCATCATGGCACAATGAGGTTCAGTACATTTTTGTAGTTTTGTAAAGTTACATTTTAGTTTTTTTCTTTTGAGAATAACCAACATGACATCCTTCACAATATATAACTTTTAATATTGTCTTTGGTTAGCAGCTTATCTTCTCTATTAGTCACATCCTGTTCAAGTCAACAGAAAATTCAAAGCAAGACATTTCTGCCATCCGTGTTTGTTTCCCGTTTCATTTCTACCAATCACTTTGTTCACATGTGTTCCCACAGGGCCCAAGATTCAATGTCAAACTGCATTTGTCGACGTCATTTCAGTGACCACATATCAATGTGTTGTTAAGACCGGCTACGCATTGGTACATGGTCGCTTAGATACTGTAGGTTTACCCCCCTCCCAGTCGTGTCCCTTGATGCACAGTTGTGAAGCCCACTTCCACTGCAGTGAAGGAGCAACAGTACAAAAGCAACACAAAGCTTTTCCTTGTATTGCTACAAGGCTGCTGCTAATGTTTCTAATGCATCATTGTAGCCATTTGACACAACACAAAATGAGAAAAAAGGGATGAGAATTGTCTCTTTCCTCTTGTCTCGGTTTAAAGCAAGGGAACAATTGCTTTAAACCCAAAAGAAATGACAGAAAAACAGACAGAACGCATGATGAAAGATGGTGAAAGAGCCAGTGGAGGGGCTGGCCCCACGCCTCCCTCTGCCCAGTGAGGGTGCTCAGCAGGGGGGCCGAGGAGATGAAGAGGGCCCCTTTGAAAAGGATGGGAGTGAGTGCATCTTTTAACATTCGTCCAAGGCTTCCTGTCTGATGTCTGAATCAACCTTGAACGCCTGTCACTTCACACACTGACCACATCACATAACAAAGAAGCCAGCAAGCCAGACAGCG
Organism: Anarhichas minor; assembly: GCF_050575085.1. Lineage (NCBI taxonomy): Eukaryota > Metazoa > Chordata > Actinopteri > Perciformes > Anarhichadidae > Anarhichas > Anarhichas minor. The sequence continues at coordinate 3,118,554 of NW_027466458.1, forward strand.
ACCCACAGCGTGCCGTCATGTGAAAATTAGAAAACTGGAGTGTGACCCAAAATATTCCCCCGTAAAACAAAGACCTTATGTTGAGTTGTGCTGATCAAACTACAAACTACTATATGATGTCAGCCTTTCATTCATGTTTCCCGCCTGATATGCCGCATTCATCTTGGATTTTAAATCAAAGTACATTTTCTTTTCTTTAACACACGCATGTTTTCTAAGAGATGACCCTGTTCAGATCTATGTTGCCTCTCGTTAAATTTCCTTTTTAAAAATACAGTCTACAGGCAACGACACGCCGCATTAATGAGGACAGCACAACCCAATCAGGAACAGGAAACATTTGCATTTCTTTCTACCAAGAGTCTCATTTTGTATCCTGTTAATGGCAGCTCTGTTCGCTTAAGCGTAAAAAACGTGTGTCTATTTCATCCTAAAACCGCCCGGTGCACCATGGCGCTCAGTGACACATTTCACCGGCAATGCAGATTAGCTTTTTCCTGCTGGTTATTGTGGTACAGAGTTTGTCCCTTGTGCTTTTTCACTGCCCTGAATATTTCAGGCGATACATATTAAAGGCCCCGCTAATGCAAGATGTATATCTGCACAGGTGATTTTAATTCTCTGATTCTGATGAGACCTCTCAGACGGAGCTGAGGCGCAGCCACCCAGATGTTTTCACTTAATGCGCCTGATTGCACCTCTCATCAGGACTGTGTGGATGTCTGCAGACTGTGTCGTTGCATCTTACAAACTTTATTTATTCCTCCTTTTTGATAGGAAAACGAGGTCATGTGGTCTTTAATGACAATTGCCCATCTTTAAGCTAACTTTTCTGCCCTCACTGCATGTAGCTTCACACTTTGGTTTTAAGACAGCTACAGCTGTTGGCCTTTGAGGTGTAAAACTGTGTAAACAGTATTGAACAACAAAATTCAATGATATTGATTACAAATCAGAAAATGATGGATTAGGTTACTTAAACAATTAGACCAAGGGCGGGTTAGTGTAAAAACAACATATCCTAAAGTAGCAAAGAAACTAGATTAACAAAAGTATAGACAAGCTGTGAAATTATGGGGAAACTTTTGTTGCACTGTGGGAGGAACACGGAGGGAAGGAGGTTACATCATTCATTTGCACATACCACCCACACTGCAACAATACAAAGCTGGCCTAAATCAACAAAGTTTCCCTTTAATTACATTGTGCTTCATGCCAGGAAAAAAAATAAGAAATAGACAAAACTATTTATGGCACATTTATGGCAGATGTTTTCTAAAGGGACTCTGGTGTACAGGAAACATTGCCATTTTTGTCCACAGGGCGCGCCAACATGAATACAAAATGAAAGTTCCTTGTAGTAGCTTTAATGAAATTGTTCCCACATTTTGGTTGATTCTTACACACGAGATAAATGTAGAGCCAGTACAGCACACCCCGCTGCAGT
>NW_027466458.1:3727500-4020000 GCF_050575085.1 Anarhichas minor
TGAGCGTCTTTGCTCAGAACAGTGTCGTGTCTTGCATGTGACAGCTCTGTTGAAGTGATGAGGAAGGATGCTCCGTGGACACTGTTCTTGCTGGTATAATAAAGTTTATTACAAACAAGCAACACATGCCATTACGGACGTCTAGATCGTCCGGAGGTCTCAAGTCGAATCCGAAAGTCCCTCCTTCTAGGGCTCTCGCTTCATCTTTATATAGGGTACATGTCATGCAACATCTGGGCGGAACATAAGAGAATGTATGGGCCTCCTCATTCTACACATCCACCCTTCTGCCCCTGGTCTCCTGCACATCTGGTTTTCATCTAAGACAAATACACTTGGGGTCTTCGCTGTACTGTGTAAGGCCTGAAAATATACCACAGCAGGGTTTTTCAAAATGGCCTCCATCGTTCTAAAGAAAGCTTTCAAAAACACAACAGCGAGCTACGTTAAAAAGAGGTTAAAAATGCACGACGTGAACGATTATTCTCCGAGTTTGTCGAAGCGTCATTTCATTTCATTTTCAAAGAAACTAAGAAAGGATTGGAGTATCATTTGCACCGAATTGCTGCTGCTTTGCTCTTAACTATCCAAATCCTAGTTTTTCTGTTAAAATTCTGCTTCTATGGACCTCAGGACAAGAGCGCCAGATTTTATTGAGATAACCTCACGAGAAAAACAACAAGCCGACGTAAAACGTAAACAAGAATACAACAGAGAGATCCATACGTGTGCACATTAGCACACACTCGCAATGACACAGCATTGACGGTCTAGGAGTTGTGTGAACATCGGTGTCATTGTTTAACTGAGCCTTTGTTGTGACAGAGGTTGAATGACGACCAGAACTTTACTCATTTAGCACAAAAGACAAAGCGAGGCAACAGTGGGCCCTAAAATGGGTTTCTTCTGGTCTCGTCCCGTGTCTCTAAAACAAGCTCGTGTGAGCTTGTTTTTTTTCCAGATCAAACCCTGTGACCCTTTTTCCACAACGCCCAGGAGAAATGTAGAGAAAGTACTGGAGGATATAGATGACGGCAGATTTCTCCACTTCTTTACCAGTTACTGTATTCATTATTTGGTTGAAGAATGGAAAAAGAAAGGAGGTATAACACGCGGTGTGGTGCTAAATGAACCGTCCATGGACAACAGATGTATCGTTTGTTTAATAAATTTAAAGTTGCTGAGAATGCACGCGGCAAACCGTGCTCCATCTGAAGACTGATCCAAGAGGCCGGTTAACCAAGTATCTCCGTAATAGAGTAAAACCCTGAATGGGTCTTTTGACATCATGTCTATAGTTCAGATTTAAGATGCCACTGTCACCTGCAATTTGTCAAGAAAACATGGCAAAACAAATTCACTGGTTCCAGCTCCTTAAATGGGAATATTTCCTGGTTTTGAAAGTCTGCTATTGAAGTAAAATGAATGCATTTGGACTGTGGATTGTTGGTTGGCAGATTAATTCATATAATAATGAGTTGCAGCCCTAGAAAACATAAGAGAACACAAGACACTAAAGTGGCACAGGGCGAAGAAATGATATGGATTAGGTCAGCAACGAATTATGGAAATATCATCTTCAAATGTTTTGTTGTGTCTGACCAACAGCCACATATTCTAACATATTCAAGTTGCCAATTTTATTTTAATTTTTTGGCTGATTTGAGAAATCAATTATTTTACAAACTAACCGTTTCAGCTCAAGTGTGGTAAGAAGACTGATTTCACCTGTGAAACTGTGGGCGCTAGTGTTGAAACTGACATGAAACCACAAGTTCACTCTGAATCCCACGAGAGCTTTTCTCCTCAGTAGTGTCACTGAGGGAGCTCATTATGTACATTTTTTTTTGAAAGGGCTGTTGTCACAGTTTGACAATGCTTGGTCTCTGGCCAAGTCACACCCTGGTGAGGAACTACATGGAGCCTTGGATGAGATAATCAATGGGTGCGAGGTTCCTCGCGGGGTCCTGCACCTGCTAAAAACCTGGAGTTACATTTGATTTATTAGCGGCTGGACGCAGTTAGGTGGACCAACCCTTTAGCCGCAAACACCAGCTGAGTGGCATGAGGCTATCAGCTAAACTGCTAGCTAGCGTGTGTGCGTGAATGCTAGCCGGCTAGCGAGCTAGGCTGTGCGTTTTAGGCAGATGGATTAAGTGAAGCTTCTCCCGGACAGGCTAGCAAGTCGACTCGTGTCTTCCAAAAAACACAACAGGCAGTTTGAAGCAGTGCAGCCCTCGTGTCAGGTTAAGGGGAGAGCCGAGTCTTTAAAAGGTAAACAGTGAACAGCTAGCTAGTAACGTTATGTGGTACCTTTGTCTCCTTGATGTCCTGCTTTCCTCCTTCAGGGTACCACTGGACGCGGACAAATCCCCTACAGAGAGGCTGACTCGGGATGTCCACAGCGCTCTCAGTGTCCGAACCACACGGGACTCGTCCTCCTCGTCCATCTCCACCTCCTCCTCCACTCCCTCCGTCATCGTCGAGGTCCGAGTCTGAGATAAACTCCTCCTCGCCGTGGATCCTCCGTACGAGGCCAAACCGGACTGAGCCGCGATACCGCCCGGAGACCAGGTCGTGGGAGAAGAGCAGCCGCTGGGAGCCGTCCGCTGTGGGAGACAGAGCCATGGATGGAGGCTCGGAGCCCGGGCTGGCTGGGGGAGACAGGCCCGGGGTCGCTTCTGCTGCGTCCGTTGTGGCCACAGCATCCGATGCTACGGGCTCCGCCATCGCTGCTGTTGTCAGGGAGTGATGCTAGAGCGCGAGGATGACGGTGGAATGAAAAAAATGTAACCTGGAAGCAGCGAGGTGCACGTGTTTACGTCGTTACGGAGAGCTGCGTAACTAGCGCAGTGTGTGCACGTCATCACGCAGTACCCCCTCTCACCACTGAGCGGCAGTGTGAGCCTCAATCTGTGATGCATTACGTTCTGGACGATGGAAAAAGTAACGTTTTCCCAGAATATAGATGGCTTTTTTTCGTTGTTTTGTTTTTACTTTAAAAACTAACCACAAACAAAGAATATACGTACATGAATGTATTGTAAAGAGTTGTTAGGTGAGTCCCTTGAACAATTATAAATGTTTTGAAACGTATTGTTTATTTAATATGCTTCTAATATTGGTACAAAAATATTTTTATTTGTTTTATTGTTATATTTTTTGTACATTGAATATATATTATCTGTTTTATATTTCTTATCACTCATATACTGTTTATTTGAATTGTGTTTATTTGCCCAGTAATGTTTGTTGATACTGTGAAATAAAGGGAAGAAAACAACAATTGAACAGCTTTGTGTAACAAATACCACACATATTACGGTAATCAGCGTTGCATATGTGTCTGACCAAAATACCAAAAAAGCAACAAAGAAATGATTCATTTAAATAATTTTTTTAGAGTTTTTAAAGTGTTTTGTTTGTAATATGTATAATAAGCATATCATTTAGTTATCGCTACTGAGAATTTAACAAACAAAAAACATGACGTAGGTAGGTTTGCAGTTTTCAAGGTGTATATATCAAATTGCATTTACTACACACACGAAAATAAAGTTGTGAACACCAGCTGAATATTTATTATCAGAATCATTAACTGTATTTTAACTGCTACTGTGTAAAGGGAATACTGCTGTTAAAAAGCACCTTTTTTTTTAAAGTGTTTGCAAACCAAATGTTATTGCACTTTTGTTCATATAGCAGTACTTTTAAAATAAAAGTGCGCAATACACTACTTTTGAATTCATTATTGAACTTTGCGCATAACAATGCGATTAATCGTAGAAAAATCATGGGATTAATCGCGATTAAAAATTGTAATCGTTGCCCCCAGCACCATCAAAACAATGAGATATTGGGAGTCCTGATAAAACCTTGATCCCAACAATATTTGAAACATATCTTAAAATATAAAAGAGTGTGCCTGGAAAAGCTTCCCACACATAAAACTCTGTGTTTATCTGGAGATGGAGATTACTTTCAGCCTTGTGACCCTCACAGGGAGTCCACCATGCTCTTGGTGTCCGTTAATTAAACCTCTCCTAAACACCATTTCTGTCACGATCAAGCTTTGCCTTGTGTGTTCTGTGTCTTTGTGTAACTTCACCCTCCTCACTCATACCTGTCAGTCACTCCCTCAGCATCAACCTAACTCCATTCACCTGCCCCTGATCACTAATCACACTCACCTCATCAGCTCATTACTCTCACCTGCTCACTCTGCCTCCTTCACTATTTAAACCCCTGCCTCACACACACCCACTGCCAGATCATTGTTTTGTGTTCATACCTTCCCACCCGTTTTTGCTCATCCTGTTGCCGGTTTCCCAGTCTGCCTGCCCTGCCTCGTCCTGCCGGATTTCCCCCCTTGTCTCTTGTCTCGTCCTTGGATTACCTGTTTTGTTCGTGAGTTATTAAAAACCCTTTTTTCACTACTCTGACTTTTCTGCGCTTGAGTCCTCATCATGCCCCGTGACAATTTCACAGTAAAGCACTGAGCTTTGATGCTGCTGCTGCTGTAGCCTTTGTGAATACAAAACGTGCGGTTTCACCTTGTGGGTAAGTCGCATGACGTTAGTTAGGTTGGGTATGGATCGTAACTGCTTGTTGAAATTCTCGACACACGCAGCTTATTTTAACACTGAGGAGGTGACAAACAAACTATACGGCCTGTAATCCTCTTAAAGATTCTGGAACATAAAGCGTGAGCTCGACTTAAAGGGACAATGGAAAGTCTCCCTCAGAGAAGTCACATGAAGAGTGGTAAATCGAGTCCTTAAATGGCCCAGCCCATTAACAGGGAGCACTCAATCCTCTCGGTGTGACAACAATAAATGACCCCAACGTATAAAATAAGATAATCCTTTATTAGTCCCGCAGTGGGGAAATGTACAGGATCACAGCAGCGAAGTGGGCACACAAGATGCATGGTAAAAAAAAGAAACAAAAGCAGCAAGTATTATAAATAAGTAATAAACAGTAAAGAATATCAACTAGTAAAATGTACAAAAATCCACAATAACTAAATATAAATAAAATAATATATAGGCTACAGTTTAATAGTGAACCAATCAGAATAGCTCGTACCTTTCTAAATCTGTCCGTACGACTGTCTCCCACACTATAACACAGGTGTGTGACTGTTACACCTGATGTTACAGTAGCTCGGTAGCATGTTGGTGTGAGACCTCATGATCGGTAAAATCCAAATCTTTAGCCGGTCTGTTGGTGGCATGACTAGGATAATTCTCAACACACCAATACAACCTTCTGACCCCGACTGAATATGTTTATTGTTCAATTTACTCACGGGGACATGCTCATTCAGCTTGCTTCAGGATTATAAACCAAGCGCACATGCACACCGAGGGTATAAATACTGCAGGCGCGCCGCTCTCTGCTCAGTCTTCGCGCGCAGTTCTGTTACGCACGGATCAGGCTTTTTTTAGACTAGTTCTACTCGCGTTAAAGGAGAGAACAGCGCGGAAGAAAGACAGTCGCCTTTGCTGTACTTTCAAATATTTTAGGGGAGGAAAAACCAAACATAAGAGCATGTCAGTGGTGAACGCAGTGTCTTTCATGGGGCCGCTCCATATGCGCTCTCCGGTGCCGCGGGGCCGCCGACACACGCTGCCGGCCAGCGAGTTCCGCTCCCTCAGCCCGGAGGATGCCATCAGCGTGTTCGAGATTGAGAGAGAAGGTAAGCAGAGTGTTAATGCTTCACTGAATTAGGCCTACAGCACTTATTATAGCTGTCTTAGTCACTTCAGGACAGCACATTTACGCACACGTTTTTCCCCTTCATTTTAAAGGAAAACAGGAACAATATGCAGCCTCGGTTCACGTTCTCACTCGCATACAAACTTCCACTCATTAATAATCACTCTATGGGAAGAATAACCTCCGTTAATAACTCATATCACATTTACAGAAGGTACTACATATATCTTTTCAATGACCGTATTTTACATTTAATGTGCGCCCACTACAAAAGGTAGTTACTATGGGGATTTAACTCTTTCCAGGTGATAAGAGTTGAGCTGTCTTTAACTTGTATAACATCCCTGGCTGTGAGTATCTCCTCATCACATTCCCATAATAGTCAGAACGGTTGGGAACTTTATGTCCACTTCCCCTGCATCCAGGTGTCTAATTTCCTCCTCCTCCTCACAGCCTTCATCTCAGTGTCCGGTGAGTGTCCTCTCCACCTGGACGAGGTGCGTCACTTCCTCACCTTGTGCCCTGAGCTGTCTCTTGGCTGGTTCGAGGAGGGACGTCTGGTGGCTTTCGTCATCGGCTCACTGTGGGACCAGGAGAGGCTTACCACGGTAAGACAGAGCGGAGGACACCTGGACACTGATTTACCTCAGGCTGACCGGCAAGGAAAATGCAAAACCAGGTTCAAGTCAGATTAACAGAAGAGAAAAGAAAGATTTAAAGGCATATGTATAGTATGATGTCTTTGGGAAATTCAGTGGGTGGATCAACAGATCCACCTAAATGTTGAAATATTCACAGGTGTGGGAGTTGAACAAGCTTCAGCATTATTATGGCCTCTAACTCATACCACCTGAAGCGCGATGAAGGACCCTCAAGAAAATGTTACGCATTTCATAATTCTACTAATCTGAAAATGGTTGACAGATTCAAAAGTTACATTTCTCACATGCTCGTTCAATATGCATTGAAATGCAGGGTGTCTGTATCTGCAAAAAAGAATAATCCAAAAATGTTCAAAAGCATGAATTAGAAATAGAAAAAAATGTATACACAACATCATAAACACATGTAATTAAGCATTAAATGTGTTGTGGACTTTTTTAGTATACATACAAATCTTAATGGAGAGCAAATGTGCAGGGCAATGCAAATTATTCTCAGAGGACAATCAGAGCTCTGAAGACAATGAAAACAATGATATAGAGGTCAGAGGTCACACTGTGTCAAACTAAAATTCAAGTCTTTTAATGTTAAGACCAGGTTTTTGACGCATCCTTGAAGCTCTAAAGATCTGTGTGTCAACTTTATTTGCCTTAATTTCCCAAATGTGATTCTGCTGTCCAGCACCAACACTTGACTTCTCACAGGAAGCGATGAATCAGAGCTTAAAGTGAGAACGCTAGTGTCGGCAGCTTTTATCAATAGTGTCAGTTACATAATCAGCTGAGGTGATATACCATCTGACCCCCAAACAGCAGAGAGACAGCTGGACTCAACATGGACTTTTTAAATTTGCCATCCGAAGCCCAGCAGAATTCTCAACAGAGCGGCATTTACCTGTTCTCACACCTCTCCCCTCCCTCTCCGTTTCCCAGGATGCCCTCACTCTCCATAAGCCTAACGGGACCACCGTCCACATCCACGTCCTGGCTGTCCACCGGACCTTCCGCCAGCAGGGCAAAGGCTCCATCCTGATGTGGCGCTACCTGCAGTACCTCCGCTGTCTGCCCTACGTCCGCCGCGCCGTGCTCATGTGCGAAGACTTCCTGGTTCCCTTCTACCGGAAGACGGGTTTCAAGGTGAAGGGCCGCAGCGAGATCACAGTGGGGCCCCTCGCCTTCATCGAGATGCGATACCCAGTCAGGGGCCACGCCTTCATGCGTCGGAACAGCGGTTGTTGAGGACAGGAGGACTATCTCCCTGGCTTTCTAGCGGCATTGGGACCAATGCCCTCTTGGAAACAGAATTTGGGGTTCGTCTGAGCAGCTTGGTGGTACGCCGGCGACCAGAGCAGTGTTCGTTGAGCGTCACTGTGGGTGAGACCTGCTCATCAGGCAGCGAGGCGAGCTGAGACAGTCTGCGGACGGCCGAGAACAAAGAGCCGCCATCCAGCTGTCAGCAACAGCTGTTCGGAAAAGTGGTCAGAAACTACAAATATATTGATCTGTAGTTTAAAAACAAATCATTAGAGCAAAGTACTGAAAGAATGTAAGCACTTATTTAAAATGTACTTTTGTATGAAACTCATTGATTTTGAAAAACTGATTATCGTATTCAATAGGACGCAGCTGCCTTGTTTCTCTTTCTCATATTTGTTATTTAACCAATCTAACACTGTCTGGCTCTCTATGAAGCCAATTTCTTAGTCAAAAAAAAATCAGTGTTACAGTATTACTGTTTATGTTACCCTTTGTGTCACTATGATGACGGTACGACTATAAAGTAATATGCCAAAGTAAACCGCTAACCTTCAAGGACTGTGGAATAAGAATACAAAGTGAGGGGAATCAGCGATCAAACATCACAACATAAGTTAATGTGTTCACTTGAACGTGCTTTTCTGTTTCATATTAAGATTTGATTGGACCTGTCCGTCTCAATCAGTTGTATATTTACCGATTTATATTTAGTATGTTTCCTAAATATATATGTGCTTCAAAAAGTCTCCTTGATAGTCTCCTCTTGCCTAGAAAATCACCACCTCTGCCTCCCAAAGTCTTGAATCAAGATAAATATCTTGGGTTTTTTCCACATTTGTTCTTCAAATAATAATTTTCCAGCATGTCTGCTTTGAGTTCTTTCATGTATTTTAACAGTTCCTTCACGGGGTCCAAACAGTGGCTGTTCTGGAGCTTTCGATCACCTCGCATGATTTTGAATAGTTGTTACAGGAATTTGTGCTAATTGTTAAATGTACTTTAGATTCATGAGAATATAATATGCAGTTATTCTCACTTTAATGTAAAGCTCTGTGGTGTGGCACCAGAAATACAGAAAATGTAGAGAAATTGATGTCGGATACAAATCCTCTCCAACACATCAGCTCATTACTAGAGTGGCATTCATGTTGACATGACTGTTAACACAAGTGCATTTTCATATAAAATTTAAGCAAAACAGACCAGTGCCTTGACATTGTTTTGAAACGTTCCCTTTTTATTCCAATAAATAGAAAACAGTGAAATTATTTGGTCCCGATGCAAACACAGCAGTGAAACTGCAGCACATACAGTCCTGACTGAAGACGCGGGTCGTTGCAGGTCAGAAGGCACAGTTAAGAGGTTTCCTAAAAAGAGCTCGCACGTTTTACACAGTGTATAAGAACAAACTAGATCCGAGACAAAAGACGGGAGCCCGAGGGAGAACTGTCATGGACCGCAATCAGCTGCTAATGTCAGGACAGTGCATACGTCGGGGATTTACTTGCATTGTTTTTGTCAAGGACAGCATCAATAAGTGTGAATAGTAAACACAAAGTCTTTTTTACGGTATATTTCACAAACACATTAAGGCGCCGGCGGAACGTAAATTACATCTTGTGATTCTATGACCGTTTGCTTTCACAGAGTCAAAAAAAAATACGGTGCAAAACATACTAGGATCTAACAAAAACACCTGTTAAGATTATCACTCCTGGAATAAATATTATTTTCACAATTGTTTTCAGAGTAAATCTACGACTTTGTGTTTGCAGCAGTGACGTACAGAAAACGTGAAGGATTGGGAAGAACATGCATATATCAGCAGCAGGTGTAGCTGCTTTGTAATGTGTTCATCAGCGTGCTGAGAGTTGATGACGGGCTGTATGCAGAAGTTAAAAGAGGCATCTTTGTAAAATGGCATAATCTGTTTAAGGCAACGAGTGGTTTTAGATAGAGATCTCACCTTAGTTGACCACTGCCATTTCACTTGAAATATTTCAGGTGCACAGGTAATACTCAAACATTTCACTGCTCCAAACAATATTGACACGCTTCGGCATTCACGAAACAGAGAGAAGCAGCAGGACTGAACGGCAGCGTTTGTAGTGTTTAACCCAGTGTTACCGACAACATGAATTAGTGGCAGGAGGCATCCGATGTATCTCAGTTCACTGGGCCACAAGATACCCGATGACCCACCACAGCGTCAGTCCTCCTTTTCATCTCAGCTGTTTGTCGTCCACAGGGTTAAAGGGAAACACAACTGGAGGCCCGAGGGGATTTATTTGGCTTCTTTAGATTCAGGGGACTTTGAGCTGAAGGGACCAGCCAGTCTCTCGCTCTGTGGACCATTTTCTTTAGGTCCACCCAGCTCTCTGCAGTTTTGGCATCCTGAGTATCGTTTCCTGTCCTCCGATCACTAGCCCATTAGCAAATGAACATGCTAGGTAGCTCCAGACTTGACTGAGGATTAAAAAGTAGGAGTAGTTTTAGGGAGGTGAAGGCTGAGGAGACGAGACGGATTCAGTTCCATTCACATGGACTTTGATCAGTTCCTATAGCAAATATAAAAAAAAAACATTCTTAAATGGCCACCGAGTTGACCTGGAAACAGCTGACCTGGTCAATGGCTAGAAGATAGCGGATCAGTAGCACAAGTCACGTCATCAGTAGCCTCGAGATCAGTGCACCACATCGTTAATGTCATGGTCTATGTCGTACTGTTCGCAGAACTTGTTTGTGAAGGGCAGGCAGGTGAGATGCTCCAGCCAGTGCCAGTTAATCGGGTAAATGTAAAACCAAACGATGAGCGAGGAGACCAGCCCGATGTAGGCCAACATTGAGACAGCGATGAGGATGCGTTTCCGGTACTTGTCAAAGGTCCCGAATGTGACGTAGGGCAGGAAGGCGAAGGAGAGCAGCAAGCCGCTGAGGAAACCGAAGATGTGGGCGATGTTGTCGATCCACGGCAGGAGGCCGCACAGGAAGAGGAAGAGGACGATGCTCAACAGCTTGAGGAAGGCTTTCCATGGCTTCTCCAGAATCTGCCAGCCTTGAAACAGCTCGACAAACAGGCAAGCGAGGAGTCCAAACTGAGACCCTGCTGGACCCACCTGTAGGGAGAGAACAAGGGGAGAAGACAAGTTAAACACTGTAATGGGAAATATGCTTCTAGAATCATATTAAGTTTTAAAGATGTAAGTCAGACATATGACAATGACATAACAGTTTTTTGCATGCCTTGTGTGCTTTGCAAGTTTCACCTGAGGACCAAAGGTGAATATTCTAGCATGAACGAGATAAAAGAATAGATCCCTCTGTTTGGATTGATCAAATCAGCAAGGCACTCAAAGTCTTGTTTGCTTTTGCTTACAAGACAGCTAAAAGGCTGATAATCCTGATTTCATGTTTGAATGTCCTCCAGCATCATCAGACCTTTGAGCGGATCAAAACAATATGTGTCTTGGTGTCGTGTCAGCACCCGTGTCTAAATACCCGTTTTCCATTGGATGATTTACCTAGGTGAAGGTTTTTTTTTTTTTCAAGGATATAAGGACGTGATTTCTGTGACTTAACTGACAGCCTCCCTACTGCACACTGAGATACGTGTCAGTGGAGACGCTCTCCTATTTGCAAATATTAAAAGACGAACAACGTTGATTCTCTCGAGACTGTTCATTGACAAAGATTGGAAAACTCTAACTCTTCTCCCGATTGATCATTGAAATTTTCCATAACAACACTGTCCCACAATCCAGTTAAAACCAAACAAAAGGTTTAGTCCCGACAAAAACATGCAAGAGCTCTTCTATATTCCTACTCCCATAGAACCCCCCCCCCCCCCCCACACGCACACACAACGTATCCTAAAGACTAACATGTAGGACTGAGCACTGGACACACGCATCATCTCTGATGTGTACCGGAGATAAAATGCTTACATCCTGCTTACTAGTGACACGGGGCTTTTCAACAGACCTTGACGTTAGTTGACAGCGTTCAGATTTGATTCCATAACAGCAATCTGTCTTCTCACCAGTGAGAACCCACTCCAGTCATTTGGTAGATAACACCGCGTTATGCAAGTGGGTCATATAGATCGGAGTTAAAATGTACAACAGATCATTAAATACTAATTTCCCCGACAGCAGAAGACGATGGAACTTTCATGTCTGCTTATGTTGTTTGCACACTGCTGTGTAACAACCAATCCAATTAAAGACATAAAAAACACTCCTAGTCTTTCATAGGTGAAAGCTGCAATCCATAACTTTCCATATAAAGACGATGAAGCGCCTAAAACAGCATGCAGTAAAGTTATCTGGTAAGTTGAATAGATGCAAAACATGAATCTGTAGCAGAGCATTCTGTGTTACTTGGATCACTGTTTAGTAATAGCAAGCCAAGAAAACTGATGTTGTCTTTTGATCATCTCTCTGCAGAGTTTTAGGAGTAGCAGTGAACGGTCATTATTCCAGTCACAGCTGCCACAGGGTCCCCTTAAATCAACAGTTACAGGATAATCCACTTAAACCGCCTCCTTAAGCGCCTTGACCTTCCTTTGTTGTGCTTTGCGTGTGCTTCCTCTGGTTATTATTATGATGGTGGGATTTTTGGCTCTCACGTCAAAGTACGTCATACCTCACCTCATGTCGCGTCACGCAAATATCAGGGGAGAGCAATTAGTGTCGGCTCATGAAGACGATAACAGATTTCTGGATGACATCGAGGCAGGAAGCTTTTGTGTTCATAAAAAGGTGCAGAATCAAGTCCAGTCTTTGCTAAAAAAATATTTGTTTAAAAGGAAAGAAATGTGATCCCATTCACTAAGTACTGCAGCACCCACACAATGGCATTCGACTAATCTCTTAAAGAGACACACCGACGAGAACAGTGCCAGTAAAATGTAGGTAATCCACACTGTGTTCTTTTCACACGGATCAACAATTTGTTTTTGAAGAGATTTTGCAACTTCTATAAGAGTAGAGCTACTCCAAAAAAATGACAGAGGCATTGTTTAAAAAAAATCAGATGCTTATTTTTCTCCCTGTGTGTGGCATAAAAAAATCACCTAGTTAGTTGCAGTTGACATCTCTCTCTCTCTCTCTCTCTCCATTTGTCAGTCAACCATTGTTTGTACAGTGACGTCTTTTTTCTTGAATTCTCTCTTGATGATTCTACAGGTGGCAGTCTTTGTCTTTTTTAAAGTTCTTCTATTTATTCAATATAAGCTGCAACCAATGGAAGCAAAACCAATGTCTTCCTAAAAGGTCGAGGAATGCAGACATTAATTAAACTTCAAGGCTATGGTCTGTATTTGTAAATGTCAGCACAGGTTTTTCTTTAGATGCTCCACATATTCCTGAAACATTTGTTTCCTTTTTTTGAGGGATGATTAGAGCCTAAATCCAACAACAGCACTTGGTTGGATGACACTGCTCTCTTCATAGGAAAGACTCAGCCGCAGTAAAGCAGTCTCATAAAGTGTTATGAGACTTACACTAAGCTCAGTTTCTCCAGGTACTTGCACAGTTAACACCATGAGGTGATTCCTGTACAACAGTCTTTGGGTTTTGGGTCTTTAATTCATTCAGGGAATGTTAATATAATTATATCTCACATCTGTCTCACACCAAAGACATTGACCATCTCAGAGAACGATATGACATGTGTGTATTCGACTGTGTGAACACGCGAGTGTGTCTGCGCATGTAAGAGCTTACGTACTAGAAATAAATCAGCTTCCCTTGGGAAAACTATTGGCAGAAAAAAGAAGTCCCACCGAGTCTACTGTACACGTGTGCACTTTATGTGCATTCTATGTTTTTGCATACTGTGAAGAACTCACCTCAGCTCTGTAGGGCAGGAACAGGGCAGAGGCGATGTTTCCAGTGATGCCACTGAGGATATAGATGATGGAGATGCGGACCCAACCAGCCAGCTTCTCCAGGTCTCTCAGTATGGTCATCTGGAACACCACCGACACCAGGCAGTGCAACAACCTACACACACACACCAGTCAGAGAATGATGCATATGTGCGGTCTGCTCGTATTTCCACCAGTGCATTGCATCATATATGCATTTTTACACACACTGCAAACATCTGCACGTTTTCCATTAAGCCTCATTGTTTGTCTGAAAAAGCAGACCCAAGGGATTTCCCCTTGTGCCGAGTATTAGCACTAAGTATCAGAATACATGTGCATGAGCAGCTCACAAGCACTGGGGCCTCATTTAGAAATATTTCATTATGATTTAATCCCGAAGGATGCTGACAATGAAACCCCGCTTAGTTATCATTCATAGCAAACGACGGAAACTGCTGATTGACTCGGCGTAATAGGCTTAACACTAGGAAGTGTTACTTTTGCACTGGCTACATCTGTACTTGAATAGCTGACTCAGCTGAAACCCAGAAAACAAGTTTAAAAAAACAGAAATAAGAAGATGAAGACCCCCATCTAATTATATTTAATTATGTTTACTTGAAGAGAAAGTAAATCTTTGTGTAAGGAGGTTTGTGATTGCGTACCCAGCATGGAGGAAGAGAGACAGCCAGAGACGGTAGAACTGATCCGGAACATCAGGGTTGAGGAACGGCAACAAGCCGCACACATCATCCAGACAGTGGATCTGTGCAAGAGCGGTGCATGGTTTCAGAAATGTACGAACACACTGACACACGCAACACATGTACACACACACACACAATACCTGTGAGCAGAGTGTGGCCTCCTCGTGGAAGTAACCATGCATGAAAGAGCAATACTCTCTGGTCGTGATCTCACATCTACAGGAGGGACAAGCAAAACCCAATTCAAATCTTGTCCAGATGACCTGGCAATGTAGCCGATTAAGAAATGGAAGCGTAGATCAAGTTGATATCTGCATGCCTTGAAGTCAGTACACAGCACACATGTCTCACCTGCCCTTAGTTCCTATGCAGCACGGCCGTCCCTTGATGTTACAGTCCATGTGTCTGTAGCCTGTGTGGTTCGACTTCTTGGGAAAGGTACACACCTGGAGAAGGACAAGCAATGAGCCGTTACACAGACCTGCCGGACAATAATCGTTGCCTTTATTTTCTTTCCCGTTGTAGATCTTGGACAGAGAGAGTAGCATAGAGAAAAATACTTTGTTTAAAGTTACTACGAGGAACTTTCATGTTGTTATGATTTTGGCACCCCCTGTGGACAAAAGCGGTAGTGTTTCTGTGAGCCTGTGTAAAGATCTGCAGGTGCTAGCAGCGTCTGACAGTCTGCCCCGCCAAGATCTGGTTCTGGTTCTCCCGTGCCTCCCTTCCCTCCAGCGGGGCCAGCAGTACAGCCTGGGCCTCCAGCAGCATGATGTCGCTGTTGGCTGCCAGGAGCTCCAGGTCCTGCAGCCGCAGACAGTCCCTGCTGCCCCGCTGCATCTTCCCTCCGTCCACTGGCACGCGCAGTGGAACTTTCTACAGAAGATGATCCTCCCGACATCAGACGAAGCCATTCACACCACTCACGTTCACCAAAAAGTCCTTCAGCTCAGGCTGTCGCCTTTTACCTGCAGTCGGAAGTTCCGGCAGTGGGGCGGAGAGCTCCGCACAGGTCAGCAGCTGCCATGCACGGAGCTCTCCGCTTCCCACCTGGAGTTGCCGACTCAACCGATGTCTCTTGGATATGATAGTACAGTAAATAGGCAGAAAAGGCCAATCTTCTCCCTGTTGGTGTTGTGTACTTATGTAGGACATACAGAGACATCAGTATTATATTGAGACTGTTTCATAACCAGTGAAAAGTTCCTCGTAGTAACATTTAATAAAGAACACTAGTGTAGAAAATGCATTTCCAAATTAGAAGCAGTGTCCCCTTACCGGCCACTGGGTGATGTCATCCGGCCATATATGAGGCTCTGCAGAGGCGGGCTCTTCACACACTCTGGTCACAACATGCAACACACGAGGACCAACGAAGTTTTGAAATGATGAGCAAATGTGGGCACATAATTCACTTACAAAATCGAAAGTGACAACTTGCTAGATATTTCTTGGCGATCTACACAATGATCACATGCACAGTCTCACCTGGGATCCTGGTGGCAGACAGAACCAGAGGACCGGTTGACGTCCACGGGCTTATTCTTCCATTTAATAAAGGTTGCCAGCGTCTCCTGCATTCACAGTTATTTTTGCATTAAATTTTAGTATTTAATTCATAGAATAACAAGGGAATATAATAATAAACAAATTAGTAACCAGTGTGCATCTTTAACACTCACAACAAGTATAGAAATATCAGTCAACAGTTTCAATCTTAAAAATGTTAATCTACCCAACAAGATATCTTTGCATTTGTTACATTTAAATCTTGTTGCACTTACTTTTCCTTGACAAATGTCATTGTAATGGCAAGAACCGTGCGTAAGTACGCGTGACAACTGTGATTATACGTTTACAGATCATAATCTCACGTGCAAGTGTGTGTGTAGGAATGTGTGTTGTTTATAGTTTGTGGCTTTAGGTGTGTGTAACTTAAGCAGCTTGAATCGCCTAATGAAGTTTTCAATTGCAATTTCTGGTGCATATTCATTGAAGTGTCTTTGCTTGACTTCTCTCTCAAACTGAAGCAAGGTTTCTTAAAATGACAAGCTAATAAACTAAGTGACGGTGCAGGATAAAACCGCTTACGGAGCAGTCGAAGCTGAGGGTCTGCACGCATCCGGAGTTGTCATTCTGAACGCAGCAGCCGGACTCTCTCTCCAGGTCTTTGGCCCTCCGGATCAGACCGACTATCTGTGTGTCCTTACGGATGCACGGCGAGAACTTGGCCCCCAGGTGGATCAGGTCGTCCTGAAAAGTGGAGGAAAATGAATCGTAAAGATACACAAACCTGGCAACCCACACATAGTGAAGTGATCTAGAGAGAAGAAAAACTCAAAATCTATCACTCATATGCGTTATTTGTGGATGTAGATTACGGTTCTCTGACTTTGAACAAGTTGTTTGATATATGTGTGTTCAAAATACTGACTGTCAAGTGTGAATCTGACATTTTTGTGGAAGTTACTTGCTATAGAGAGTCAGTGAGGCTAGAGCTTGATGAGAGCAACAGTATGTGACAGGAAATGCAGTAAGTGATAAAGTCACAAACTAATGAGGGTGTAACCCTGCTGCAACAGGCGAGGCCAAAGGTGTCTGGTGTCACGCAAAGAGACGCCAGGGAACAGTTCACAGAAGTCTTATAAACCAAGACAAACATCTATTGTGAGTGTCCATCTAGGTTGATAGTGAAAAACATACAGTAGTGTAACACGGCTAGTGACTCACAGAGCTAGGACCAACCCAGAAGTTCTCCTGTTGGATATGCTTGACACTCTCATAAATACCTTTGTTCTTCAGCACCTACAGAGGGCGACAGAGGGACACAGTTTTCAAATGATCTGCTAAGTGTATAATATGCAAGTACCACAACATTTAAAGTCATGTTCATTTATGATTTCTGAGAATGGCATAATTAAAAAAATGTTTTTTTTTTTAAATGTTTTGTCTCTTAAATGCATATTTTTGTTGATGAATTCTGTTTGCTTGAATAAATAAATGTTGCTTTCAATTTCTCCTGCTTCAGGCCATGTTATTGATTGAGCAGATTATATAAGTGCATCCAGATAGCATAGATTCCTACACAAAAAACAAAAACCTGACACTTGGGCACTACAGATAGCAGGATGTTTATGTCCTCTTGGTGGTAAAATGCAACCAATCATGTAAAAAAAAAAATCAAATTCAGTCAGTACGTTTTGAGCTTACTCACCAGTTCAGACGTAGAATGTTGTGCAAACCCCACAGGGGCAAAACCGTATGTGCAACAGGCCAGCAAAGTGATTACTATATGGACAAACGTGATCCAGTAGGCAAAGTAGGGCCTAAAATACACAGCAGAGAACCACTGTAAATCAGGTGAAAATCATGACTAGCCAACACGTACGGTCAGTCGTGGTGTCAAACGTCACAATACAGGAGAGGACAAAATATCTTAATTCAAATCTCCTTAAAACTCCTCTTACTACTTTTATATCAGTCAAATCTCTCAAGAGGTTTAATGTCACTTTTTACTGTTAAAACCGACCCAAACATCCCACTGGTTAATTTTCTCTTGCTATCTGAGGTCTACAAGTCAGTTGTTCAATATAAGTTTGTGAAGAATACACTAATATGTCCGTACACGGAAGCATCTACTCATTCCTGACCTGTGGCTGTGGAAGTCGTCCAGCTGCTTCTGGACGTTGCTGCTGAGGCTGCGTCTGTAGTGCCGGTTCAGCCACTTCCCCACAACGCCCATGCCGTACTGACGCTTGCGTTTGTCAAATGCAAAGTGCTTAACTTGGGAGGCAATGCGACCACCCCGACGAGGATAGCTCTTTTCAGCTCCTGCTGTTGGTGTCCTGGGCGTTCGAGATATGTCCTTACTGTGATTGGGGGGGAAAAAAAGCATTAAAAAGAATAGAAAAAGGGTGAGAGAGTGGGCGAGGCAAGAGTGGTGGAGGAAGCGGAAAGGTGGAGTTAAGACAGACAAAGAAGAAGAACAACAAAGGTGTACAAATTAGACGGTTGCATGGAAATGCGATGAATAAATAAAAGAAAATGAAGAGATCCTATTTAATGATGGAATGTGTGTAGAAAAATAAGGATTATTGAATATTCTTGCTCTCTGGACTATATGAGCGTCAGTTTGGTGACTTTCTAAAGTGATTTCAATGTTTTTGGTTGTGTCTTTACTCACAGGCTTGCGAACTTCTGGTCATGCTGATCGCTGGGAGCGAAAGCTGCAGACATGGGAGGCGATTCAAATACGTCATCAGCCATAGAGTACAACTCATCATGGGCATCAACCTACGCAGGAGAGGTAATGGAGGTCACAGAGGAGGAAGAGGAAATACGGTAATTATTAACGGCCGGGCCTCATATGTGTTTAGACAATAGGATCCTGTTGCTGTTGCAGCAGACATCA
This sequence comes from Anarhichas minor, assembly GCF_050575085.1. Taxonomy (NCBI): domain Eukaryota; kingdom Metazoa; phylum Chordata; class Actinopteri; order Perciformes; family Anarhichadidae; genus Anarhichas; species Anarhichas minor. The sequence goes on from NW_027466458.1 coordinate 3,746,131, forward strand.
AGGTGGGTCTAAATACAAGACAGCTGAGATAATATATGATCGATGTATATATATACACCAAACATCAAACCATATTGAATAAGTTTGACATATAGATGGTCATAGAATGCTTGACAAATACAGTACATACTTATGAGATATGGCGGTATAAAGGATGAGAAAGCGGAAGGAAAGGATGATGTAGGGAAGATAGTGGTTGCTGAAGAAAAGAGCCTGATGAGAGACTAGCAGTGAAAGTGGAAGTGTGACTGCTGACGTACGCAGGGAGGGAAAGGAAGTAAGATGTAGAAATGAAAATAAATAAAAGCCAAAGAAAGTTGCAGCAAAGAGTTGACATTGCTGCCAAGGCACTGACGGGAGGATAGAGAGTGACAGCTGACCTTGCTGAAGAAGAGTGACTTGGATGTGTCTGCGGAGTCCACGGTGTCCTCGTCCATCCAGCTGGGCCTGATAAAGCTCCTCTTGTGGAAACTGCGACCCGTCTGGGACCCCGCCAAGCCGCTACGACCCTGAACAACAAAAGTAGAGCGTGATACGTTATTTCACACATTCATGTTTCTAAGATCAGTTCTGCTCTACTTAGAAATACGATAACAATTATTAAAACATTGAAGGGGAACTTGTGGCTACAGAATAAGTAAAACAACTGTCCCCTCCCTTTCTAGAATACATCCTCACACACACACACACACACACACACACACACACACACACACACACACACACACACACACACACACACACACACACACACACACACACACACACACACACACACACACACACACACACACACACACACACACACACACACACACACACACACACACTTTCTGGTACCAGACCCACCCTCAGCAGGTTGGATGCAGCTCGGATACTCATGCGGGCGACAGACTCCCTCTTGCGCTTGGGGAAGCGGCTGAACCCGGAGCGCTGGCTGGTGAAGGAGCTGAGTGAGGTGACACCCGGGGTGAAGGGCCCCCCCTCAGTGGTGTGTGGCGTCCTGGGGGAGCGACTGTCCATATCATCTGGGCAACGGAAGGCTCTCCCCCGTGCCAGGGGATCCACAATCTACCAAAAACAGAGAGTAGTTTCTGACATAAACATTAAAATAAACTTGGCAAAAAACCTGCTAGACGTCTGCGTTTGACACAGACTGAAGGGAGTGATATCAGTCATCTGGAGCACAGATGGTCCACGTCTGTCACCGCGCAGCACTCTTTATTAAAGCCAGACACATTTTTCTCTCTCTCCTCACAATCCCCTTCTCTCACCATCTCCTGTCCTCACAGACTCTTACTGTCGTCATACAGGTGCGACAATTATTACTACTATAAGTTATTACTCGTTTGCTTGTTGTGAAATTGAGCGGAGAGTGGAAAAGACATCCTGACTCAGAGCCCGCTGTGTCTCATGCTGTTTCTTTTCAGAACAAAACCTTTATCAGGATGTGAATTACCGGCAGGACTAGAGTGTGAAGGCACACAGGGATCATATGTCTCTGTGTCGGTAGAATACCTTGGGCATCTTGTGTGCTGCTGGTGAGTCCAAGCCCTGGTCGATGCTGGTGGCTATCTCAGGCTCTCTATACTGGGCCTTCAGCTTGCCGTAGCGCTGGCTGCAGTGGCGCAGGCTCTTCTTGTGCCATACCTGCTGCTTGGTCTCACAGTCCTCCCCCACCCCGAACCACTGTGCTGTATTCCTACAGGTAGAGAAAGAAGAGGGTGGCCTCAGTATCACAGAGTACTTAATAATTGTAATTATTAGTAATTAGTAATTGAAAAGCATCTGTTCCTGGTTCACTCAACCACGGGACTTTTAGGATATGTTGCCGATGAATGCTGACAAAATAATTGTCTGCTGTCTTCATCTTGCCTGCGGATGCTTTGCGAGAGCGACGCTTGTCTTCCGAACTTTGCCCTCCGGTCTCTGAATGAGAAGCCTCCATCTCCTGCTCCACCGATGCTCTCGGACACAGAACTGGTTGCTTGACCGCTAGTGCTTTTCTTCAGGGACGGCCGTAGTGGCTGACCAGAGGAAATGAGAAACGCTGTTACAGTACAGTAGTACAGTCATTGTTGTTACGGTATGACACATAAATAGTGCCTACATACAGTGGAAAATGGAGATATTAATTAGTGTCACAATTACAATTGTAGGCATATCCCAATAACCTACATAATGCAGCAGCAGCATGGATAATCAATTAAGTCCACAGTGCTTTACTGGCCAATTAGCAGAATAAAACACAATTAATTATTGCAAGACTGCAGGGAGCACCTTAGATGAAATTATTTTTAAATCATAAGTTTGTTAAGAAAGTAATTCGATGTTTATTGTAATGACTGCAATAATCAGGGTCAGTGGCAAGACTAAATCCCGGTAATGACATATTTGGATTAAGTGCACATTTAATGTGGACACGGTCAATATTTTGTATAGTGTTCTTCACTCATGTTGGGTGCAGTGAGAGTCCATTATCCTAACCTGCAGTGACTCTGCAGCTGCTGAGGCTAATGGTGTTGTCATCCTGAGAGTTAATGGGGCTCGAGGCAAGCTGTAAGGGGGGGCCGTATGTTGGGATAGAGGCTCAGCTTGTTGAGCCTCTATCAGAGAAAAGCTACGGTTGCACATAGAATTTATACGATTCTTCGGACACTTTATGCAGGATTTGTGCATCTAAATCTCTCTATAGGCTGGGCAGAAAAGAGCTTGGATTAACATTAGATATTAACATCAGTTAATCATAAGTAAATGGTAAGCTGACTTTAACATTACACATAGAACAAGGTTTTAGGTCTTTAGGTTTTACAGATAATACAAATCTAAATGGAACGGGTAATGACCTCTGGACTCAAATGTACAAGTACTTGTTTCAGTTGTAACTACAGTACATGAAGTTGCAAAGCATTTCCAAATTTAGTATTACCGTACTCAAATGTGTCTTGGAAATATCCACATTTAGAGCGTGTGGCCTCTTTCTGCTTCTTCTTTTCTCTCTTGTAGAAGCAAAGCTGTAGTAAATGGCCGCCTTCACACTTTATTTGCACGTTTATTACACACTTTGGGAACAGTTTAACTGTAGCATGCTCAATTAAACCCTAACTGCGTACTACTTTGTGCCGATGCAATGCCATCGTTTGTGTTCCAGGCATGGGGTCCACTGGGGGAAAATGTATGGCCCTGTGCCCAAAGACCACAAGACAGCTGCCTCTCCGGTCCTCTGAATTTGAACAGAGGGAGAGCACGCTACCCTCATTACATTTGTTTGATCCCTTTGAACTTTTAAAAATAAAGTACTGCCTCAAGTCTTTTTTGTCCTTTCCATGTATATACAAGGTTGGAGTCAAATAAAGGGCAGTGACACACCGGGTCAGCCTACCTGTTTGGCAAAGTCGTGGGACGTCATCTCCTCAGGTGGAGGGATGGCTATTACGAGGCTGGGCGGCTTCTTGCTCTTCAGGCGGCTATCTGATTGGCCTCCGTTTAGATCTGATGCCATCCTGTCAGAGTGCTGGAGATGAGAAAATCATAATGAATATAATTGAAACACTATATATATATATATATATATATATATATATATATATATATATATATATATATATATATATATATATATATATATATATATATATATATATATATATATATATATATATATATATATATATATATATATATATATATATATATATATATATATATATAAATAAGCAATAAGACAATTGCACGACAAAATACAGCATATCCATACATAACCTTTTGGAAGATGAGACAAAAGCTGTGACTATAATCTAAAACAAAAAGGAATTTATTACAGTTTATTCAATCAGTCTATTTAGCTGCAGCTGGCTCTCCTCCAGTTCAATCTGCTCTAAATAAAATCATTGGCAACTTCCCTTGCTTGTTGATTACCTTCATAGGCAATTACTTAAGTGATGCTTCAAAAGCTCTGCATTCACTTCCAGCAAATGAGAAACGATGTAACGTCATGGACAGCGACCGTGTCTTGCTACACAGCGCTTAGGTTAAATGATTTGAGTAAATATAAAGGAAGAGGCGGGAGGGAAGGAAGGACCGTGTGTGTTTCACTGCGAATATGAGCTCTGAAATTAAATAAACAAAGCAAGGTACACAAATATACAGTAAACAATATGACATTTCTGTCATTGCCAACAATCTTCTGGGAAGAAAATGTGTCAGGTAACAACAGCGCAAACATGGTTAAAGATTCAGTTTAATTCATTTGAATGTGTTCTTTTACATTAAATTAATTATATTTCATTTGAAAGTGTCATGTAATGATTAATTTGCCTGTGAAAATATTGAGGACACTAACCGAGGGACCTGGAGTGGGCGATATAGATATGTGCATGATTCTTATATTGTTATTGTGCAAAATATAATAATATAAAAAGGAGTCCTGCTCATTAATTTGCCCTCAGACAGCTTCCTCAGCATAAGCCACACAGCACAATCTCTCCACTGACTGATCATTTCATGATCATGTAGTGTCACACAGTACTGTTGAGCCCAACAAGAGAAAAAATAAACTCAATTTCAAATGTCAAATGAATTCAAGGGAACTGATTGGCCAACTGAAAAAATCGGAAATCGATTCTGCAGCACCTAACGTACGTACTTGGACCACTAATGAAAGAGCAACTGATACACTAGCTGTTAGGCTGTTGGGAGCTACACCCAATGACATCACATGACAGAGATCAATAGTGCTCTCAAATCATCATGCATCCTCCAGGTGGTTGGTAATCCTATATCCCGCCTTCAAAATCCTGTTTATTGACTGCATATAATAATGGCGATCTAGTCGTTGAAGCTTCTTCTACTTGCATACTCATAAGTTGCTCTGAACGAGATCAGTTAATGTCTGACATCTCATAACACAAATCAAGATCCCTGTCTTACAGTCAGTGTTTACAAACAAAACATATTTACTAAAGTACATCACATGTGTGCAAATGCTGCACATGTCAACTACACGAATAACACATGCATCACACCTGCAGACTTGTGAGTTGAGTTGATGTAATGAGATTCATAACCAGTCTCTCTGTCTGATCAGGGACTAAATATGAATGTTAAACTTACTTATCTCCGTCTTCCGGGCTTTACCAATCGCAGTCAACAGCCAGCCAGTCTATTCCTGGCGCTCCGAATGTCTCGTAGCATTACACTGAATATTTCCAGAAAAAGCAAAGGCTTTGCGGACATCAACCTAGAACAACACAAGCCTCGGCCAACACATCCATTATGTCATTACGGCCCTGAAAGCCTTGAAGCTGTCCTGGAGTCGTGGTTTATAAAATCAATGCGAGGCCCTTGGTGTCTGCGGCAGGAATGGCAGCAGCCGGGAAATCTGACACCAGCTCAGCCAATAGCCTAGTTTCCACTACAGAGCCGAGACACAGTTAGACAGGGCTTTACATATTGTTCATGTCACTTACTTTGCCCCGACCCCCCCCCCCCAAAAAACTGTGTTTTCTATAATGTCTTTATTGTAAAAGGGGTGTATATATTTCAATTGTTCAATTATGTAAGATAAATATTTCAGGCTTGGAAAGAAAGCCCGATTCAGTCCTCCTGAGGCTGCAGACAATCTAGCCTGTGGTTTGGTAGAGTAGTGGGTACAGGGCTGGAACCCACCCACTTAGATAATGAAATAGCTAGGAATTAGGCTAATGGACAGAGTGCTCAAGTATCGGGGAGACTGCTGCTGACCATAGGCTATAAATGTAGACAGGCAATGGACAACAACTTGTATCTCCAGAGGAAAGATAACAGAGAAACATACAGGATATGAGGCACTAACAGGGGACAGGGAAGATTATCATGATACGTAAAACAGATGTAAATGTATTGATACGTAGCCATTTTGAAGGTATACATTTTGAAATAAATGAGGTTTTTTTTCCCTTAGAAAATACCAATAACAAGAGACATGATATGGAGCATGGGTCTGAAACTACTAGTTATTTTGACATTTAACATTTAGCAAGTAGCAACTAATTGTGGGATCTGGAGCACAGTTTTTCATCAAGTTTAAAGACTGCATCCCGTCTTATCTGCAAGGAGAAAGCTGCCGTTCTGCAGGAAGACAATCTCAAGCGGCATTGCTCTCCTGAACACACTATGACCTATGTACGAGGGAGGAGAGAGGGAACGATGAGTTGCTCAGCCGGCTGCTTTTCAAATGCTAAAATTAATTGTTGAAAAAAACAAAAAACAATGGAGTTTGTTGTTCTCAGAGTGTTCAAGCGGTCCCCCGAGGACAGAACATTTCAACACTCAGGAAATTGAGTTCGAGACTGCAGAGAGATAGAGCATGGAGATGAATTCAATAAACAGCGTGATTGTCCATCACGGATCTACTGTTATATGGCACCACTCTAGGTAAGATCATTCTACTGAAGGCTAGTTCTTGTTATGCTACTTTTATATTCAGATTTGCTCTGTGAACACGGCAGTGTTGACAAATGAGACAGAAATGAATAAAAAGGCTCCACAACACAGGCAGAAAACCGACTCATAAAGCAGCAAACCTGTTCTAACACATTCTTGATACCACCAGCAGGAAAATATGTTAGGAATGAGTTCAGTTATTTGGACTGAATCCACCACCATCATTTCCACCAGCTGTGTCCGGTAGAACATCAGCAGGCAGCAGCACCATAAAGGCACTCTCTCTCTCTCTCGTGTACTTCTACACCACATCTAGCTCGTGTGATGACACACAGTATGCCATGCTCCTCTTGTCTTTCTATAACCATGGATGACAAGAAATGAAAGATCAACGTCAAAGTCAAGTTTAAGCTTGCCGAGAAGAAGACGAGGAAAAGTTACAATAAAGCATATAAAACGTGGAAGAAACTAGGAGAACCGTAGAAAAACAATTCAATGAGAGATCCTTGATCCTCAGATACGTCTTAGATTCCCAAGAGAGAGGAAGAGGTATGACAATGACGACATCATCCATTGCTAATGTGATCACATGACATGGAAAGCACCATTTCCAAGTTGTCTGTGCGTCGGAACAATTCACCGGTTCATCGGTGCATGACGTGACCATTATTACTCAGCGGGACTGTACCGTCGGTGTGTGTTCCTTTGAGAGTGTGTCGCCATGGTTCAGTCCCTTCCCCCTGAGCATGTACGAGTGTTTCTTTGTTTGTGAGTATTCCCGTTTGACTGATGCTCAAGGCAGCGTTATCCCCCGTGAACCTGGACTCGGGCCTGGACTCATCGTCTCGGAGCGGTGCAGCTCTGGATTTTCACTTCACAGGTTGCAAAATGCAGTCCGGACAAATGTTCACCCGTCTTATAAACCGCACGCAGGGGCGTAGGGAAGATATCGTGTTACATTTTTCTGCCACGCTCACTCCACACAGCAGCTGACCGACTTCACTTGGGCCAAACACACTTACGATAACTTATGATAAGTCTAGGCAGCCCTTGACAAGGGTACAAGGGGGCTTTTCCAGGCGTGGCTTCTTAAGCTTAATAACATGAGCTTAAATGCGGTTGTATTGTTTTACAATTAATAAAGTTATGATCGTGTAGAAACATGTGCCGACTGTCAAAACACCATGATTAGATATTTTTTACCTATTATTATCATGGAAGGTTAAGTTACAGCCTCATAGTTTCTGTTTATCATATAAAAACATGATCAACCATGCCTACTTTCAAAGCAACCGAACTCTTTCACTCGCTGCATATTTTTGGCATTCTTCTGATATCGGAGCCAAGGGAATTGTTGAGAAACTACACTCTGTACCTCCGCAGCAATACAAAGCTTGTTGATGCTGCTCACTGTGTGGGGAAGAGAGAAAGTGTTGTGTGTGCCAAGCTCAGCTTTTTTTTGTTTTCTTCTTCTATTTTTCCATTTTAAGCAATTACATGACTCGCCAGACCAACTTGGAGTAGTCCAGAAAGCTTAAAATCTACTTCATGGGTGAAAGTCACGTTAACACTTGCAGAACGATCTTTCATCGTCCAAGCAATAATAACTTTGAGTCAGGCAGAGTGATCGTTTTACATGTCACGTCACCCTTTTCTGACACTGGTGTTAATGTGTGATAACGGAGAGCTGGGCTCCAGACAACATTGCACAACGACATCCTTCCTTTTTGTCAGACAGCTGAGGCTTTGCTTCTTCCCACATTCTCAAACTGCAGTAATCGTGGACATTTACCGCACAAATATGAGGAACTGACCTTTATAAAACTGCCTGATCACTTATTCTTATTAACACCCCGTTTCCACTGAAGTTCCCGAGACGGATATCTACTAAAGACGCGTGTGGAACAGTTTGTTCATAGTGTTTATTCCATATTCCACCTTAGACTTTGAACTGCATGAAGTCCTGTACAGCTTTTTAAATGCTTTGAGTGCTGTTGAGGTTTACCAATAAATGCCTCTCAAAACACCAAAAGAGCACATTTCAATATCCACAAATCCATTAAAGATAACGTCACACACGCAATGACTCAGAGGCTCACAGAACAAGTGCGATTCAAATCATGAAGCATCAGTGCAACGAGGAGTTCATTATTTGATTGTGATTATTTAATGATTAAGACTGAGGACAGCATCGAGTACGAGTGATGGTGTTCAGACAATGTTCACACCCTCCCACAGATGTCTGACACAGTCAGTAAGTGTGTGGACAATTGTGTCACGGGCTGACTTGTGTGTGGGACTTCACCACACTAACAGTGTCAGGTCAACCAATCTTCTCTAGATCTTCACTTCGGTCAACAGAGGATGAATTATAATATATTGTTGATTCACTGAGCCATATCCAGCCGCCATCACCAGTCCAACATTGTCAGGTCTTCATTAAACGGAGTGGTTGGAAGCTGTACATGGAAAACCAGAAAGGACTGAGTGTGAAAGAGCCTCACGTCGTATACATGGGCCGGTGGTCAGCTGGCAGAAAGCCTTGAAAACGGAGAGGAGTGCTCTGCTTTAACGAGACCTTTTTGAGACAATCAAAACCTTTGATGGCGGGCAGCGATGAAATGACATCCTCCTGATTTAACTAGATACATACGACACGCTTGGTTTGGTGTGCCTGCCCTGCTGCTATGTGTGTGAGGTTCTCATCATGACTGAGCAAACAGTAACCAGTTGAATGCTACTCAAGGCGTAGGAAGAGTGTGTGTGCGCGTTGCAGTGGCGTCTGTGTGTTTGTGTGCTGCCAAATCACAGCAACAATCCAAAACTGCCCCCTCATTCTTCACTTCCAACCATCTTATGATGATGCCTTTGTAAACAAAACCTTGGTTCTTTACGTATCCCATTATACCCGTCTTTGGCTGACAATAACAACACTTTGGTGCCTCACACAAATCAATAGTTCCATTTCAACGCTATTTTAAAAGTTCACTATCGAGGCGTTCAGTTTGAAAAGAGCCTCGGCTTCAGCCTAACCGTTCCAGAGACGGTTTAAAAGATTGCACCATTTTTCCAAGAGTCTGCTTGCCCAAACTTGCACACTGTGCAGTGCCTCCACCTTGTTCCCGGTCTAAGAGTCCTCCTCACAACCCTCAAGGTGTAACCCAAATAACTAGACTAGTGTTCAAACAGCGAGTGTACACATAAAACAAGGTATTGCTACCCTGTCGTGTTTTTCATGGCCGCAACGAGTGCGTGCACACTTGTGTATGCTGCAATGTGTCACCCAAAACAGCGGACTTGTATGAGGGGGGTTTGTCAACTGGCCCAGCCTGGCTGTTAAAACTGAGAAGGACAAAGTAGTGTACTCTCACTCGCTGTCACAAATGAGCTGCGGTGCCAGAAAGAATGGGAGTAAAGACACTTGAAGTCTGCTCGTGGATCTCACAAGAAACGTGGAGGAAAATGAGCAGTGTCTGTGCAAATGGTCGACATCTCTCTGCACCACTGAGAGCTTGATAGCAACGCCAGATAATCCAAATAATCCTTTTAAAGGTTATGAGTCTTAGGGTTTCAAAGCATTTCCGGAGTGTCCCCGTATTTTGAGATAATGTGTCAGGTTGGCATGGGAGTGCAGGAAAAAAATTCTCACAGCCTATCCAGCTCAACAGTCCTGTTGTTTCAGTGGGTTGTTATTATAAAAAGATAAGATCAAGGAATGAAAGCCCCCAGAGGGAAGTGATGGCGGGATTTGATTGTGGCGCTGTGACAGACTGGAAGAACCTGACAGTTGTTTCCAAACTTCAAATTATTACAGCAGGGACATAAGACATTCTTCATGAACAACATTACTGTTAGTTTAAAAAACGGACTGTGGTGCAGTGTTGTCCTGTTTCCTTGTTGTGTAAACTGTTTTTAGTCACACTAGGTCACAGTTTTCCCTGACATGGACCGTTAACCCAGACAGTGACAGGTGTGCATGTGGTGCGACCGCCGTGCCAGTTCAAACCATGCAGATGCAGCTGTTGCTTAGGTGCTTACAGAATACAACCCTGCCTTCTATGCTCGGAAGATGTACTTCCACTTTTTCTGCACTGCCTTCACAGCTGCAGAACGTTAGTATGATGCGCTAATGAGACAGATGTAAAAATAAAATATGACACTGAAATGGATCAAGGTAACATGCTGTGCCACTTCTGCGAGGGCCTATAAAGTACTGCATGATTTAATAACCACGTGTTCATAAAGCTACTATCTACACATCAGTGGTGGTTGGAAACGGAAGGACACAAAATTGCAGTTTACAAAAAAGAAACAGTGCATTGGCACCTGGACTTATGTGCACTGCTGTTTGTAACCAACTACAATCCATCACATGCAACACATCCGCAATAACATGTAGCAACAAGAGAGGAAAACTTACAAACACAAACCGAGTAACACTGACCAACATTTTACACTCAGTTTACACTGTTGATTAACTGACTAATTTAAATCCCATGAATCTAATGAGATTGCTGAATCAGACCAAACATCTGATGAGGGTTTTGCTCAACAGAGCTTTCTGAGATCTGCTGAGAGACCAAACCTGGTCCAGAAGTATGTGACTCTACTCTGTGCAGAGAGACAACAGTCCTCCAGACATCTTGTATCTGCACTAAGTTTTGAGCAGCAATTTAATGACTGACTCATATAGTCTCCACTGTGTAAATCAAAAAAAAAAAAAAACGTTTTTAAGATTAGTTAACCTACACCAGAGTTTAACTTCTATCTATTTAACTAGGTAACCTGGGTAACCTGTACCACCTCTGTTACCCCCCCCACTATATTTCAGGTGAAAGTGACAGTTTGAGTTCATTCCTCGTTAAATCACCGCGTGAACACTCCCTCCTGCATTCTTTGGAAAACAAATGGGAGGGGTGTAACAACAAATGGGTTTGTCGGCACATGGTGACTATAATTAACTTCACATGGATAACAGGGGGAAATGTGAGATGATTTTTGGTATTTGGTACATATTTATCCCGGCGGGCAGAGCAACAAAGGGCTGGTCGAGGCATGATTTGAGCGGCTAGTAGATGTCACCAACTGTGTGTTTGTTCCTCCAAACAAAGCTCTGGTTCACACCTAATACTGAAACTTCCTTTATCCGAGTACTTATGAGAGTTCATTTTGAGATATTTCACATGTTTTCCTTTTAAAAACACGACAGTGGCCGTTTACTCAAACACTTTAACTGCTTTAACCCTCCAAAAACAAACGTCAAGTCCAAAGAGTTTCATTGTACTCACCTCCAAGAAGAAAAAAGTGTGTCGTTATTCATTAGCGGAGGGTATATGTCCAAAGTACAACGCTACTGTAGGTTACTGTCCACCAGCGTGTCACCACTTCCCTCTTTCTCTCTCCCAACATCCTGGACTGCAGCTCCACGGAGGAGCAGGGGGCGGAGCTACGACGTACCGTATCCACAGAGAAGACTCCTACACATAGGATAATACCCGGCATGCTGCACGGTTCTGTTCCCTTTGATACAATGGCGGTTTACGTCTCTAAATGTTCACAGCTAATGGCCAGTCCAATTGGTTTTATTACTGTGCAACGTCAAAGTATTTCTCTAGAAAGAAATGTCCGTCGTTGGAGGACAGGGTTACTCAGTAGTCTGTCTCACAATGCAGGGAAGCTAAGAAAGACCATAATAATTGAAAAAGTTATAAGCAAATGAGGAGACCTACCATGTTGTGAAATCTAACCACCACATAATGTTAAAGTTACAATAAAATAAATATGATTCTGTCCAATTCAATTTGAGCAACTTTTTCTGACTTTTTTTGACTTGAATTCTTAGGGGTGAAAAATAATTTGATCAGAGTATTGTTTATTTTTTAAAATATATTTAACATTTGAATTTTCGATATGTATTCGTGAATAAACAAACACACACACACACGCACGCACACGCACGCACGCACACACACACACACACACACACACACACACACACACACACACAGTGAAAGCCTCTGGCAGGGAGTGGAAGGGCTCTTCAATGAACACACAACTAATACACAAACAAATCCTTTAGATATTGTCGGTTTTAAACATTAAGCATTACTAGAATTAAAACTTTTAAAAGTGTCCTTTTAAAGGGGAAATACATTTTTATCTGGTTTTATTTACATAATTTTGGCCATCAGTTGTAACAGTTATGAGAACATATTAGGCAGGCTCTTCACTGCTGAGATCCAGGGATGCTGCTTCATCCCAATGACGTCCAACCAGGCAAAGACACATTGTAAAATGTAAGTAAATCTTATTATAACTGACAGGTGTGATGGAAAAACTAAATTTCCTTAAAAATTCAATAAATATAATCCACAAAAAACAGTTTTTTTGACTATTTACCACATATTTACCAACGCTATGATATTTGTAGCTGTTGGTAGTTCAATATATTAACAAAATGTTCAAAATGTAGCATTAGATGTGTGCCATATTAGCAGACGGCACACAAATCAAACTTAAAATATTGGCGGCAATTTCTGTGGATAATATATTTGAGGATCGGATGATGTTTTCACGACAGCAGATGTTCTCTTTGAATGGAGCAAGCAACAGTCCCTGAATTACGAAGATAGCGAATTATATTACTGCAAGAAAGTGGTACATTATGGGTGGTATGTAGCTTTAAAGGAAAGGTTCTAAATCAACGAGTATCTTCCAAAATGACGATCCGTTTTCCCTAACAGCTCAAGTCCATGTTTACTTCCTGTCATTCATGATCAAGACAGATGAACCCAAAACACACCAATCATTTAGTTTAACGGAACCTTACAAATGCCTCATTTTTATGCATTTGTAATTTGCTAAAATTTGTTAATGTAGACTTTTGCAAAGAGTACTTCATACTGTTCAAGCTGGTTAACTGCAGGATCAAGACATAAACACAAAACACTAATCATTTAGTTTTTTATTTATACAACTTACATGTCAAATTACTTACTAACCATTACAATCATATTGTTTAAAATCATTATTCAATAAACCACGATCACACAAACATGGTTAATAAAGAGCTTAGTCGTGACATATTGATAATCGTGCCCTCACGGCAGAAATTAACAGATTAAAAGTCATACAAAGAGAAATGAAACAGTAATCGCCTTGTACTGAAACTCAATTAGTTAATTATATTAAGTAAAGACAACTTCCTCAGGCACATAATTATCTCACAAATCATCTTTACAGTTTACAGTGAGGCTTTAGATTAAAGCTCTCCTTTTCATCATCGTGTCATTACAGTCAAACAAACTCATTACATTTTACTGGGGTCATTCTGTTGCTACTTTTATTCACCAGCCTGTTGGATTTGGTGGCACTGTGACCAAAATAAACTTCTGCCCACTGAGATAAACCAAGATCACAAATCTACCAACTCTCATTCTAATTATTATATTTCTGCTTGCTGAGTCACTTTATTATTACAGGTTTTTTCTATAACGGTTTTTGTTTCTGAAACAGTAATAACAGATAGAGAAGCATTACTGAACATCATATATGAACCACAACAATTCAGTCAGCAGGATTTAAACAGTGCAGCATATTAACAAAGGATTTATTTAAAGTGTGTGGTTTGAAATGTGTTTTTTTTTTTAACCATTCTTTATAATATATCAACCCCTCACAGCAGGGAGGGAGAATACTAATTCACATATACAGTGCATATGTGGCCTCATTAAACACTTGATAATGGTCATAAATTCATACAACCTGTCCTCACAGGTGCTCTTTACACATTTGACATATTTCACCATTATCTGCAGAAAGCTTTCTGTCCACAAACCCATTCAGGAGCATGTGGACGCACAGAATAGTGTCATCGTTCATTCCAATGATAGAACACGCTGCTTGACAGAGAGCCGCCACAGCTCAGAAATTGAGGCATTTAGAACAAATCATCCCAAAGTGATTCCTTTCGTCTCCTGTAAGTCATTGAAAATAATACCACTGTCTCACATTCGTAGTGTCTTGATAGGCCCTATTCTCTCTATTGAGCTCAGCTTCTGTCAAAGTACAGTTAAGTGTATATAACGTACACGCTGGTATCTGTAAAGTCATTAAAGTATCACTATGTTATTCATTATACGGAACAAGGTGGGACGGGTGGTGGGGCTCAGAGTAAAGGCAAATTGTTTTACCTTTATCATAATTGAAAGATTTTAAATGTTAAGACCATTGTGACTGAATTCAAGCTGATCCCAGCCGCTGTTCTCTACAAAAGAAGGCCTGAAAGGGAGTATTTGATTGTACAAAGCATTCACTTGAAGGGAAGTATCAACTTAAGGCTGTGAGGAACAGTCTGATACAATGTAGGACAGTGACATTTAAGGCATTTTAAATTCTTACGGCTCTGGAGAACAGCTGATGTATATGCAGGTTTTATCTACTGATGGTTTCAAAATGGTTTTCAGTATTTTATGTGAGATATTCTATATCTTCACTTTGTTCATCTCCGTCTTAATGCCTACAGCAATTGATAAAGGTTGTTGATAAACTACAGCTCTTTAATAACAATCATGACAAATGGCACAGTGTGTAATCAAATAAAATGGTGGTCCTCGTCGTCAGGGGAAACAACTAACACAGATTTTGCTGTTGGTTTGTTCCTAACATAAAGCGCTCGAATATGTGAAACATTCATAATAACATTTTGTTCTTGTTGGAGAGAGAAAAAAAAAAAAAAAAAAAAAAAAAAGGATGACATTTCCATCTTGGCTGGCTCACAATGAGGAGCCATCACACATGCAGCAGACAGAAAACATGGTCATCTAAAAGTGCAAATACTTGATTGTTTTCAGTATTCTTAAAATATATATATTTTTTTACACAAAATAACGATCTCACTAGAGATTTTGAATTTTCATTCCTGGTTTTGCTTTCATTCTCCTCAATAATTACTTTTAGATTGTTTAGGATGTCCACCCTGTTTACAGCCCACTGTGTAGAGATCAATGTAGACAGCTCCAACATGTTGCAGTATACCATGGCCTTTAGAGTGGCTGAGTATGGTGATCAACTCACCACTTATAGAGATGAAGGCTAAATCAATGCAGACTGGTAAATACCAGAAATGATATGATGTGTTAATGTGGCTAAGGTTGTGCTTATAAATGCAGTGTTGATGGGTCTCAGCCAGGAATCAAGGCCAGGGGTCCGCTCACAGTTTGGACCGCAGGGGCTTCAGGTACTTGTGGAAGGATTCATGGACCTGGGGAAGGAAGAAGGAATGGAATATTATTTAGACTGAAATAATGAACATGTAGGCTGAGCTCGCCGGGGATCAGGTAAGGCCTGCATCCGGTTCTTGTTGCTAGCATTTGGCCTACATTGAAGCCTGTTAGTAGCTTGTAAGGCCTTACTGCATCTTGGTAATTAAATCCCTTAGACCTAACAAAGGAGCATTTCATCAGTACCACCTGTGCCGTGACACTACTTTTATTTCATCCCTATGAATATGACTGACCTCTGTGGAGTTTAGCGGTGAGCGGCGAGCCCACTCAAACAAGTTCTCATAGACGTTGCCATCATATCGTCCCAAGACCGAATTCAGCTTCTTGTCGTGGTGATCGAAGGCATCGACTAGTGCCACAGCGTTGGGCCTCAGCTGAGACAGCAGCTCCTTGACACGAACAGAAACCTGCAGCACCTGGGGCACATTCAGCAGTCCAGCCTGAAATAAAACAGATGGAGATGTGGATGAAAACGTGCTGCTGGACCTCACTCAGCCGCCTTAACAGTGAGGAAACAGACAAGAGAGACAGCGGGTTGTTAAACAAAGCCTGAAGTCTTATATTTCATTGTCAATTTAAAGCTCAGCTGATGAAACAAAATCTAATTTGCATTTCTTTACCAGCCGCCCAGATATACAAACCCGACACACAAAGAATCCATTTTGTTAACTTAGAGACAAAAACGGAATTGAGGCTGGTATTTTACATGGAAGGAAGCAGACAGTAAAACTGACCAACAGCACAGGGAGTATGCAAATAACTGGGGCAGCTTTGCGCAATATGTCTGTAACACCTACAATACGATTATTAGTGAATGTGGACCATGTTGTTTCTGTATGTTATGATTTGTCTGACCTGTAGGAAGTCTCCAGAGTTGTTTTTGATGCCATTCAGGGCGTACAGCAGAGCAAGGGTCGACATCACCGAGTGTATCGCTGTGTCACCGACCTCCCCAAGCTTGTCAGTAAAGAGCTTCACTACAACATAGTGACAGTGGGCCTGGAGACAAAACAAAACCGGGGGGAAGGTAAATAAATAAGAAGGAAACGGACAGAAAAAGAAGAAATGAGATGGACATAAGCAGAATTTGAGTTTGACTTCAGTCTGCATCAGAACAAACAACATATTGGCTTTGGAGCTTGGCATCAATCTCTACAATGACCCATAAGTCCAAGCCATGTCTGTGTATCACAAGCTACAGAAGGCTTTAAACTGTGTGATGATCAAACACACAGACAGAACTTACATCTGTGGCTCTGACCAGGTCAACAGCACTGTTGTTCCAGGCGTCCTCCTGGCTCTTCCTGAGCTGCAACTCCTGCTGGATGCTCTTAGCTGCCAGATCAACGAGACTACAAACACAAACATTATCTGAATTAACCAAAGATGTTATTAATATACAGTAATAACACCATTATTAAGACACTTTTTACCTCCTCAGTTTTAACAACATGGCATACCATAATTATCTTTGCTGAAACATAAATAAATTATTACTAAAACGTAACTGTCCTTTGTTCCTAATGTCTGATCTGGTAGGCCACATTTTGCCACCCTCCAGACTGGCTTAGCGAGTGTTTGTGTTCACCACACAGCTGACACTGACTGACCAATGAATTTGAATGTGACTAAGACTGACAGCACGCGGGGATGTGGTCAGAGCCGCATATTATGTCAGTGAAATGATCAGAGGCAGAAAAATGGTCGACAACAGCACATCTAGACAGAACCATGAGCCAAGAGTGGAGGGATCAGAGCAGTAGTACATTGACTAAAGATAATAAATAACTTCAAAATGTTTTTTTTTTTGTACTTTAACATAAATAAAAAATGTGTCTGATAAAAATGTGGAAAACAACATGAAATGGTAAAAGGTGTTAAATAACTCCAATAGCTCAAGAAACTAGATCTTGTCTCTTACGTGGCAGCTCGCTGTTTGTAGACCTCCACCAGGCTAGCCAGGTCATTTATGTCGACCACGGTTGGTCTGGCAGCGACGGGCTGGGGCTGGACCCTCTGATGCTTTGGTTCATTCAGATATGACACAATGCCGCTCAGCTGCTGTCCTGCCTTAGCCTGCCGGTAGCTCTTCACCAGGAATCTGCATGGGCAAAAGTTGAAGAGGCACACAGGTGAGGGTTAAACAACTAAACCATGGGAGCACGAGCTGGCTGATGAACTATTTGGTGTTCACGGTCATGGAACTCAGCCGTACCCAAATGCAGTATTTCTTGTGGTACTGTTAAGAACGTAATTTATTTCTTCTTGTGTGATTGTGTATCAATTTGCTAATACCAAATCCAAGTGTGGTGTCAAGTATCAACCTCCTCATTCGTACCCATTCACCACAACTTCAGCCATTGTGTGTACTTCATGTTCAGTTAAGAGCTCATTGTGTCATTAAACATTTCAGTAACTGTTGGCACAACTTTGCCAGGGAAACATCACATAACAGCATTTTCAAACTGACCATTATAGTGCTGGTAGTAACTAACAATAACAGCTATCATTTAGGGTTATAAAAGGTCACCTGTGTTTGTTTATACTGTGGGAGGAGTGAGGGTGTGTCCCCTGCATTTATGGTATGATAGGGCTGCTGAGTGGGTGTATGTTTATGAGTTATGCCTGTGTGTGTCTATATTTGTCTCGGTTACAAAAAGCTAAATGTGTGTACTTCAGTGAGAGCCCTGCTGTTTGAGTACCTGTACTAAAATCAATTCTGGTTTTACGTCAATGTTACTATAAGTTTAAATGTTACAGCTTAAAGTAGACAACTACTTCATGAGCACTCTAACAACACAGAAACAAGCCACCCAGGCTTTTCCAGCGTGTGTTTGAGTCAGAGTTGGGTGGAGAACTTGGTCTTGGTAAGGATTGTTGTCATACGAGTCTGTGTGACGAGTTACCTCGCAGTCTGCAGCATCATGACAGTATTCTCTCCCTCGTAGGTGCACGTAGGGGTGAAGTTGACGTAAATGTCGGGCAAGGCGCTGCTGCGGGAGTAGCCGTGGCCGCCACATGACATGCGGCACACCTCGATGGCAGAGTTGGTTGCCCATGTGGTGAAGGCCTTCAGGCCAGCAGACAGGGCATGGAGCTGGAGATTGGAAGATAAAGAGGGTGAAAAGAGCTTCATGGAGGCACTAGTTGCCAATTATACACATTTAAAATAAAAATGAAATGTTTGTACTAGAATTTGCCATGGATGATTTATTGCCCTGACGAGAATATGAGAAACAGTAAGTAATCTACAGCCCAGTCAGTCAATATGCATCATCCTCTGTCCTCATCAAACCTAGATCACATCCTTCATGGTCATGTCCAGTCAGTACCTCGGGCAGCTCACTGAAGTCCCCCTGGTTGATGTCTCCAGTGATGCGGTGGTAGGTCTGGCTCATATACTGGCCAACAAAAGTGAAGGCATAGGCCATAGCCAGCAAAGGGAAGAGCTTGTACTGCTGCGTCTGGTAATCGAGGATCTGAGGCTCTGGTTCTCTGTGGGACACAAACACACAGGTTGGACTTTTCAGGATCTCATATAAAAGGTTGGACTTCCCTTTGATACATGGGAATGTGGTAAAAAAACAGTGCTACTTCCATCTCCTGTTGGAATTATGTCGACATTTCTGAACCTCGACCCTGACCAGCGAGAATACTGTGAATGTCCAGTGCCATAAGGTCAAATCTAATTTTGAGCTTGACCTTAAGCATGTGTTTCCTTGCAACTTCTGTGAGTAATGAAATGTTTGTGTAGCTGTTTGCTGAAGTACACTCATTTGTGTTGACTGACCCCGGACGGATTTCAGACTGGTGTCGAACAGAACTGTAGCGGATGGCGATGGTGCAGGATTTGGAGAGGGCCCGGGCTGACTCGCCTACAATCATGGAGCGGATGAACACCATGGTGCCGTAGGTCAGCTTGGCACTTGGTGGCTTCAGATATGTTCCATCTGGCTCCACCTAGTGGAGAGACAGAGTCATTCTAACTGCAGATGCCTTGAGGAGCAAACATCCCACTATGAATGTAATACACTGTATAAACTCAGTTTATTATCACAACAGTTTATAAGGCACACCCAAATAAAAGTAATGCAGTCAAATACAACAGTACTGGAATAAAGCTACCTTCATGAAGATGGTAATGTTCAGTTTTTCGTTGAGGCTTTTTTCACAGAGATGTTGATTACATTTTGGAGAATGTTTGCGTCAAAGTTGAATCAACACCTCTCCAAAAAAGTTGAAACAAAATTGTAACTTTCATGAAGGTAGGATAGACAAAGAAGGATGAGATGTACTGATAAAAAAAAAACTTTGTCCTTCCTTATTTGGTAGACAAAACCCAGCCCTGCAGTTATTTTCTTAACAATTTAAGTCTCTGCATAGAACTTACCATGGAGGCAATCAACTTAAATCAACTGTCCTCAGGGAAACAATCAACGCAAATAATGTCACGTTACCTTGGCGTATTTCATCAGCATGTTGTCTCGTGGGATTCGCACGTTCTCTAGTTTCAGGAAGCCGTTGTCAACTTCACTGAAGCCAAACTTGGGGCCGATATCTCCAACAACAATACCTAAGAGAGAAATAGGGAGGCAGAGACGGGAAGGTAAATGAGGAGTGACTTTACCACAAACACTAAATCCAGACGCAGACGGCGGTTACCTGGCAAGGGGACGTGTGTGTCCATGTCACGGATGGGTACAATGAAAGCATGCAGGCCGTGGAAATTTCCCTGAGTATAAAGCTGGGCTAGAACTATGGCATGGTTGGAGGTCTTTCCAACTAGAAAGAGAGGGAGTGAGAGGGTTAAAACGTGTTTGTTCTGAATGTCAACGAGGTTCTCAGCCTGAAAGAAAAACAAGAAAAAAGCAGTGCAACATCTAGATGACAACAAAACATATTCCTTACAGGAATTCTGGTATTATTCCAATTCCAGGCTGCAAAATATTTCTTGTCCAGTCCTGCAGAGACGTGACAGTGTGAGTGTACTTACGTCCTCCAGGCCACCATTTGATGGAGCTGACTGTGGGACTGTTCAAGACAAACTCTTGCGTGGCTGGGTCATATGTTGCTGTAGTCTCCAGCCCCCTGAGGTGTGTGCCTAGACATCACATCAAAGCCCATCAAACACGCACTCACACACACTGAAATTAACTGATGCAACATTAACAGACTGAAGATTAATCAATGAATCATGCAATACTTCAGCATAAATCAAATAGGATGATGGATAGAAGACATGTTTAGTCCATGACAACTTGAAATATGCATTTATAGGTTTCTGAACTCTTTCAAATCAAAAATATAATGGATGAAGCCAACATAAAGGAGCAAACCAGTGCACGTTGTAGGTGTTTGACAGATCAAAAAACATATGCAACAATCATATTTTAAGATAATTCAACTCTGCTATGCTGTATCCATGTCATGCCATGTGCTTGATGGCTTCGGAGTTTGAATCTAAAAGAAACAAACTGGTTGGTCTAATCAAACTGGAACGTGTGTTGCTATACTGGTCTGCAACTAAAGCCAGAGGCTGAAACAAACATATACAAACTATCTAAGATTGTTAGTTCAAGAAACACATGTGTCATAAACACATGAGAAGGGGTGATAAGAGTGTCGGAGAGGTAGTTTGTCGGGGTAGTGTGTCAGGGAGCATAACACCTAGTGACAGACTCTCTCAGGTTTGGGCATGCACGTCAAAGGAAAATCTAATTTTGTACAAACTTGTGATAACTTTTTACTTGTCCAGTGGGTCAACTGACACAAGTGGTCAGATTTGTAAAATATGTTTAACCATATCAAATAATTGAGCTACTTTTGGTTGCATTCATCATCAAGTTCATTTTCATTTTTATCCAACACAAAAGGAAAATAATGATGGAGAAGATGTTAAAACACCTGCAAGTCAAGCAAACAATAAACCTCATTATTCATGGAAGTATTTTAGTATGAATACAAACTAGTACAAATAAGGTTAACATTAGATTTAACTAAAGCATGAGAACTATCACAATCCTAAAAATGTAGCACCTACATGTAGACAATGTCATTACGCAACAATTCTGGGGTCTATTGCCAGTAATAAAGTAACCAAATAATCCCTGTCTGCTGACCGGCCTAAACAGGCCTGATATTTTGGACTGCTCTGTTCATTTTACCGTGGCCCATCTCGGTCTGAGCGTAGGTGCCGATGATCTCTAGGTTCCAGGCGGGCATGAAGAAACGGTCCATCTGCTCTGGGGTGGCCTGGTTGAGCAGTGTGGGCAGGAACATCCCCAGATGGAGATCCAAGGGCTCTGGCCTGTCCGGGTGCACACAGCTAGGGCCACGCAGGACAGGGGCAAGTGGGAAAGAGAAGCAGGTGGTGATGCGGAGAGGGAAAGGAGGGAGATGTAAGTGCAGATCAATGGAGGAGAGGATGTTGGATTAAGTATTTTCAAAGATCCACAGGAGGGATTGTGCGTAAGAGTTGATATGGTTCAGATGAAGAACAAGCGATGGAAGAGATAAAGACAGAGGTTGTGCAGGAAAGCAGTGAAGACAAATTAAAACAGCTTTTGAGCATATCATGCATATTGATTTGATCAAACTCCACTCATTTAAATCTGTCTTTAGGAGCTGCACCAAAAAAAGTTCCCCTGCTGACGTGTGATTGAATACCTCAGTTATGTACAGCACTTCAGTCACTGTTTCTGACCATAAACTGATCAAATCAAAGCATTAAGGTTCAGTATCAAACGCACTCCTATTTTAGCTGCCTCTCACATTTCCTATATACCAAGTGGTCACATATAAACTTCTTGTTCAGTACCACCTGGATGTTCAACTACTCTGGCAACATGCAGTTTAGAAGACAACACACATGTTTAGAGAACATGAGATGGATATTTTGGACATTAAAATGAAGTCTTGGCAGATAACAATTGTGAGGTAGGCTAATTAAAAGAAAAAAATGCTAACGAATGCAATTGTTAGTTGTAGCTCTAGAAAAGTGACCACGGCCACATTAAGTCACAAGTCACGACATACGTAAGTGATACTCTTGGATTTGGCCAAGTGTTGCTCCGATCTGCTAGAACACTAAACGAAACGAAATATCCATTAAAGACGGGGTCATTGGGTCTAAACTTACAGTGTAGTTTGCGCAGATCCACCACTAATTCATAATAACATCCATTAAACTTTGTTGCAGCAAGGCAACAAACAACAGCTGGCACGGCCTACAGTCTCTCCGATTACAAAGAGACATTGAGAAGCTAGAACCCAGCCTCATTATGGGATCCCAGACCACACATGTCCACCTGCTGTTGATGAGAGATTGCATGAAGTCTACACTACCTACTAATTCACACACCAGAACAACTTCTTCACCATTCCAGAGATCAACAGCCAAACAAAAGACAGACCAGATTAACAGAATGATTAAAACTTTGCATAGTTGCAGAAAGTGATGGTAAAGCTTGTGTGCATTTGGATTACTGTGTCTTGATTATTTTCCATCAGTGCATTATCATGAAATTAAGATGGGAGAGTTGTGAGGAGGAAAGCAGTAGAACCCCTGAATGTAGACGGGAATACGTTTTTGACGAGACAAAACTACAATTATCTTTTATTAAGCTACTACTAACCCTAAAGGGTGTAAGGGACAACCACTAGAGGAGCGTTGTTAGTAACGAAGCTACAGCACACCTTCTTAACTAGCCACAATTCATCACGTCTTGTTAGAACAAAATGTAACGTATGGACACAGTTGTCAGGACGCGCATGCAACTACTTTTGAATTTTCTACATGATTTGGGTCTGTCAAACACATACAAAGAAATCACCAGAGCTGCTCTTGGAACTCCAAACCTGTGGTAACGGGCCTCTTTTTCCGGCCCCAAATATCATTTTGGCTAAATATCTAAAAACACAAATGCCAATTTGTACTATTTCATAAACAGCACGATCAAGTTGTGTTTGAGGGCCTTTAACAACAACAACAACAACAACAACAAGCAAGTAAATAAGTTCAGGGCTAAGTCCAGGACTGACCGTGGCCCATTTCAGTTTGGGCATATGTGCCCAGGGCCTGGAAGGACTCTGCCAGAGGTATCCATTTCCTGGACTGCTGAGGGTCACACTGGCTGTACAGGGTCGGGAGGAACATGACAAAGTGTAGCCCCAAGGCCTCATGCTGGTTGCCTTTCACCATACTGGGTGACAGGAAAATTTAGGATACACAGCTTAAATTGAGATTCGCCGTTACTCCGACATTATGTAACTGATGCATTTGCTGACTTGTGCCATAAAAAGCACTTTGGCTATGGCTGAGGTCAAGTTTATCACACACATACAATTTAGTAACATGTCTGGTCTCTGTCGCCTTGCAGATTAAATAAAAGTCTCCAGTTGAGGTACTTCATCACTTGGAGTGGATAAAGCATATTTGTCATATTTAACAATACCTTTTAGAGCTTCCTTCTGGAAAACAATCACATTACTACTGGGACTGACAGCTCAAGAAGTAGTAATCTGATCCACATATATACGTATCCTATCCTAACGTTCAGCCACAATTAAAATGATTATTTAGAAAAACATGTATATATCATATCATATAGGCTGACAGAAAGCTTGGGAGTACACACTGAAAATTTGAGAAAAACCTAAAAAGAAAACAAAATAAAAATGGATTATCTATTACACTGCATTACGTTGTGCAGCGAGTGAAAGCTGGGACCTTGCATACTGTACCCTCTGACACAGTTTTAATCTTAACTTGAACTTTGCTCCAACTGCATTCAATGGCCACACACAGCTACACAGATCGTTGGTTAATACATGACACATTGTCCATAGGAAATGTCTTAACGACCCTGCTGTTTAGTTGTTGGATACAGTTATCGGACAGTTATGGAACTGGTGGCAAAATCCTGTTCAAATGGTCCACCACTTTTAATGGCTGTTCTCATATCACGCCGCCCGAGCTGCATCATGACAACCTTTGGTACGTGAAAACTATCACTGGCAATGCCACTTTGTATCCGTCAGTCAAACCTTCGATACTGGCGGTACCTGACCGAGGTCATAATAGTTTTCTTTACATTAAAAACATGTTTTCAGTAGAAGTATATTCACATATTGCGTTTGTAAACTTAAGCTTCTGAGAAAAAACATTTTATTGTTTGTCACTTTCCTCTATTCATTTGAATTGGAAATGACACAAAGTACACCGTAGAATTTCGTATTTCTGGCTCTGCACTACTAGTGTGAGAGTGTGAATCACTTCACCACCTCCATGTTTATAAGGACAAACAATGATTGGGCTGTTGAGTGCCTTATATTGCTTGCTAAAAATGATTTTAGTGATAATGGAGAACATTACTACATCTCCAAAATTCTTATATGGAGGTATCATGATGTACACAACTCATATCCAAATTATTGCGCCGGAGCTAAAAATGTTTAACACATGAGATCTTTTCTTGAGCACTTCAAAAAGGACATAATCGCCTTTTCTCATGGGCTTGTTGTGTCGACCTCTCCTAGCAGCTGATTCGACAGTATTTTGGCTGCCTTCTCATCATAGGGTCATAATAGTTTGCTCACATGTCGACTCGTTTACCACATACTTCTTGTAGCAGTAGATCTCCTCTGGGTCTGCAATGCCATACTCTCTGAGCTTCAGGATCATTTGGGCACTTTTTTTAACAGCCTGGTCATAGCGCTCACTGCGGGACAGGAAGTTTGGGTCCTCCTCCTTAAAGTCCGGGTCGCTGAAAACCATCGACTCTATAGTGGAAATGAAATCAGAAATTTATCTTTTGGTTAAACAGCTGCTCTAGTCTATACAATACATATATTAAAAATTAAGTGGACATTTCTAAAAGTCTGTTACATGTGTATCAATATTTAAATGTGTATTAAGTGGGATAACAAGTAAGTACAGTAGGTTGTTAGAAAACATAAAGATTGGCCATCACTTTATATTCCCAGTGACTTATAGTTAAATTACCATGACTTCCTTCTGTTTAACAACATTCACAGTCAGACCGACAACGATCACAGACTTCTGGCCGTACAAGCTACAAGCAGATTACCTCTAAATAGCAATGCACACACAAAATAACTGTGGTGCATACAATACATCCATTCTTAAACAGCTGTGTCACAATGCATCCTGCAAAGTCCACATTTTGAGACCAAAGACATCATATATGCTTGGTCGATAAGGGAAGCCTTCTTTTGTCAGTTCATATTTCGCTTCCCTCAGCTTTCTGTAATCAAATGTATGTTAATCGTTTGTTCAGTGGAATGTTGTGGCAAACTCATTCATTAATAAGTCAATGGACAGAAACTCAATAAGAAACTTGAGAATCGATTAATCTTTGAGAAAATAATACAAAATTCTCTGGTTGCAGCTTGCAAAATGTGATTATTTGTGGGTTTTAAATGTAGTCTTCATTTTTCCATGAATTGGCATTCGTCAACATTGAAATTAAACATATTGTTCTGAGCCACATGTTATGGCTTGCCTAAAGAGGATATGAATAAAGTAGCACGGCCTCTTACGCGTGAAGTTCAGTTGTAACGTAACGTTGAACGTTACATAATTGGAACAGTGTACGCCAATGTAACCTTTGGGATACACCACATCCCCCTTACATAACTAACTTGATTGATACCCCCTTAACATGATATTAGGTTGAGATTAGCAAACAGCCAATGAAAGCACATGCTAACCGCTAGCTTCCTTTTTCTCCACAGTATTGTTTTGCTAATATCCGGACTGTCATCATCATATGAAGTTGTCGGTGTCGGTGTCGGTGTCGGCGGTAACGAGCCCAACAACTCCTCGCACGTTCGGGCAAAGTAGACGTTTCAAACTCACCAATCTCTCGCCGTCTTTTGGTCTTTTCAGGCCCCCCGTTCAAAATGTGGGTCAGTTTCTCGACGTCAAAAGTGGCGTTTTGCCGCTCTCTCGTAATATCAGGATTCATGGTTCTGTATCTGACTGGATATCTACACTGTTTAAAAACAAATGTGTTTTATAACCTCAACCTGACGGGTCCGTCGGTTCTCCTCCTGACGCAGCCGCAGAGAGGTGCGGAGACAAGTCATGTGACACATACCCCGCTAGTACCATAGACTGTGAAGGTAGCATACAGGCCCAATTATTATTTTAAAAGTACTGCTATATGAACAAAAGGGCAATAACATTTGGTTTGCAAACACTTTAAACACATCAGGTGCTTTTTAACAGCAGTATTCTCTTTACACAGTAGCAGTTATATCTCTTCACTATCTGTGCTCAGTGTGTGACTGTATGTGAAACGTTCCACTGCTGTGCAACAGGAATAACATGTTTCAGCACGTTTCAGCAAAATATATATCTTCTGTCTTCATGACAGTCAGAGCATGTGAATGCAGCTCTACTGTTCATTAATATAAGAATAAAGACACTTTACGCACAATTTAGGTGTATTTTCCCTTTAACTCACGAGCTGCAGGTAGCATATTTTAGACTTAATGTGAATATAATTCATACTTTGTTGGCATCTTATTCTGAAAACCGGATGTTCGTCTGAAGAAACCGGATGTTGTCTCACGTTAATCTTTCCGCTAACTTTCAAAGCCCGATCTGCGCACATTGAGAACGTTCCTCAGACCGGCATCTTCCACAACAGTGATTCTTAACCATGGGGCCGCGGCCCACGATGGGGCCTCGAACGCCACCTAGAGGGCCGCAAAAAACTTTCAGTTTTGCACCTGTGGGCCGCGAGGGCCGCGGGACCGCATAGGTTATCAATTGAAGACACCAGAGATATTACTGTTCTCCATGAGACGCTCAGTTACAATATAGCTTCCCACCACCTGGTGGCGGTAATGCGTCAGTCAGTTGTTTAACAAGCTACAATAAGCAGAAGAAGACACTCAGCTAGCCGCTAGCCCAGGCATGGGCAAACTACGGCCGTTGGGTTTTTTAATTCGGCCCGTTAAATATTGGTACAAAATTGTCCAAACTATAATAAAGACTAGAGCTGGGCAGTATACCGTTTCCCGTATGATATGAATTCTTCACATATTATTATACCGATGCATAACCAAAACAACTGCTGTCTGCTTTCAACAGGCAGCTAAATATATTCTTTGCTGCTAATGCACAGCGGTCAGCGCTAGTTGTCTTATATGTATTGAGAGGGAACCCGAGTCATGGTCATAACTTTATAACACAACAATTAACAACCCACAACTAATGCTCTTTAACAGAGAAAAACACAACAGCACACAACAGTCTGTGACACATAAACAATTTGTAACACTAATAATTGTACATATATAAAATTTCACCGCCGAACTGCATGCTGGGTACAGCTCGCGAGCGAGCCTGCTTGCTAGCACAACAGTCTGCTAACAGCTGGGAGAGGCTCCGCTCCAGTAACGTTACATTAAAGAACAGAACAGAGCGATGCAGGATGAACAAAGACAGACCGGAGCAGTGTTACATCAGTGTTACATCATTTAATGAACCATAAACATTATATGATTTAACCACTAGAGGGCAGCAGTGTTACATCATTGAATGAATCATAAACATTACACGATTTAACCACTAGAGGGCAGCAGTGTTACATCATTTAATGAATCATAAACATTACACGATTTAACCACTAGAGGGCAGCAGTGTTAAATCATTTAATAAATCATAAACATTACACGATTTAACCACTAGAGGGCAACAGTGTTAAATCATTTAATTAATCATAAACATTACATGGTTTAACCACTAGAGGGCAGCAGTGTTAAATCATTTAATGAGTAATACACATTACATAATTTAACCACTAGAGGGCAGCAGTGTTACATCATTTAATGAATCATAACATTACACGATTTAACCACTAGAGGGCAGCAGTGTTAAATCATTTAATGAATCATAAACATTACACGATTTAACCACTAGAGGGCAGCAGTGTTACATCATTTAATGAATCATAAACATTACACGATTTAACCACTAGAGGGCAGCAGTGTTAAATCATTTAATGAATCATAAACATTACACGATTTAACCACTAGAGGGCAGCAGTGTTAAATCATTTAATGAATCATAAACATTACACGATTTAACCACTAGAGGGCAGCAGTGTTAAATCATTTAATGAATCATAAACATTACACGATTTAACCACTAGAGGGCAGCAGTGTTACATCATTTAATGAATCATAAACATTACACGATTTAACCACTAGAGGGCAGCAGTGTTAAATCATTTAATGAATCATAAACATTACACGATTTAACCACTAGAGGGCAGCAGTGTTAAATCATTTAATGAATCATAAACATTACACGATTTAACCACTAGAGGGCAGCAGTGTTAAATCATTTAATGAGTAATACACATTACACGATTTAACCACTAGAGGGCAGCAGTGTTACATCATTTAATGAATCATAAACATTACACGATTTAACCACTAGAGGGCAACAGTGTTAAATCATTTAATGAATCATAAACATTACACGATTTAACCACTAGAGGGCAGCAGTGTTACATCATTTAATGAATCATAAACATTACACGATTTAACCACTAGAGGGCAGCAGTGTTAAATAATTTAATGAATCATAAACATTACACGATTTAACCACTAGAGGGCAGCAGTGTTAAATAATTTAATGAATCATAAACATTACACGATTTAACCACTAGAGGGCAGCAGTGTTACATCATTTAATGAATCATAAACATTACACGATTTAACCACTAGAGGGCAGCAGTGTTACATCATTTAATGAATCATAAACATTACACGATTTAACCACTAGAGGGCAGCAGTGTTAAATCATTTAATGAATCATAAACATTACACGATTTAACCACTAGAGGGCAGCAGTGTTAAATCATTTAATGAATCATAAACATTACACGATTTAACCACTAGAGGGCAGCAGTGTTACATAATTTAATGAATCATAAACATTACACGATTTAACCACTAGAGGGCAGCAGTGTTAAATAATTTAATGAATCATAAAAATTACACGATTTAACCACTAGAGGGCAGCAGTGTTACATCATTTAATGAATCATAAACATTACACGATTTAACCACTAGAGGGCAGCAGTGTTACATCATTTAATGAATCATGAACATTACACGATTTAACCACTAGAGGGCAGCAGTGTTACATCATTTAATGAATCATAAACATTACACGATTTAACCACTAGAGGGTAGCAGTGTTACATCATTTAATGAATCATAAACATTACACGATTTAATGGTAGTGTAATGGTAGTGTAGTGGTAGAAAAAATGAAGACGACAGTGGTGCCATACCCCCCACAAAAGTCTAAATGTGTGCGCAAGTACAATCCTGACTTTCTTAACACTTTCAGTGTGTGGAATGTGGGCTAATGCTATCAAACGAAGCACTGAAGCCTTCAAAAATAAAGCGACACCTAGCGACGAAACATCCAACGCTCGTGGGAAAGCCTGTTGGGCTTCTTCTTGTGTATGCAGGTTTACATACACATGATAAATAAATGTCTTTGTGATCATCACATTGTATCATCTCATTTATTTGACAAGGGTTTTGCCTGTTCAACTCCGCGAGGACGCCGGCGTCCTCGATCCCCTCCCCTTCCGTTCCTACGGCTTGCTTGCGCAAACTACGTCACAAAACATGGCCGTGTTTGGTATCCCAGCATGCCCAAAACCCTCATCTTTGCAAAGAAATCATCGATTTTCTTTTATTTCTTATGGATTTTTCACAAAAGGAGCCCAAACACACACTGTCCAAAGTCGCCATAACCGCCGCAAGTCGGATCTTGCAGCATTTCCTCGGAAAAAGACACATTACAGACCCAACAATGTGCTAGCGGATGTTATCATGGAGCTAGTAGCTTCAGAAAACGCTAGTACTTAAAGTACAAACCTTATCTTCCTCTTCTGTAAACCATCAACCAACGTATAACCTTGCGTTACTGAGCTACCCTCATACTCAATCGTGTGCTCAGTCGCAGCCATTACGCACAGTAAGTCCGCTACTTACATACCATCTCCGACCATATATATATAGTTTTTGCAATTTGCAAAGGCTAAAAATAAAAGGAAAATAATATAATATCAAAATATAAAGGGAGAAACACCTTTAGTGTGTCAGAATATCATTTGGTTACCATGTGTCCATTTGGGTCTCCAAATATCCTTTTAGAGCTCCGCCTGGATCTCTTCATGGAAGAAACACTGTAGAATCGTCATACTAGTTACAGCCCTATACTGTCATTTGCCTGTACAGATACAGCCACAGGCATTATTTATACTGAAAGATACTTTATTTTATGCGGACAAAAATCTTCAATTTTTACTGACTCCAAAGGCCCACTGCTCTGTTTCTATATGACCTACAGGTTTTCTGACACTTTTGATGCATATAGTCACAGTGGTTCAGAAGCTACAGCCATTTTAATTTGGGTATGTCATTTTAGGCGGTTTTGCTCCAAAATAGGGGTGGAGTTGAACAGGTAACAATATAGTTATTGAATACAAACAAACCAAGAGTGAGATCAATTAGTTTAACTAATAGTGTTAATATTTGAATGGGCCCCGGGACACTTTGTACTTGAAAAGTTGGGCCCCGAGGTCAAAAAGGTTAAGAACCCCTGTTCCACAACACTAACCGGCTGCAGTTTGTATCCACTTCTATGTAGCATCTGTTAGCTTGTCTTGCTTTTGTTTATCTCTACTTCTCCCACACGCTGCATCAACGTAGTCTGAAGACTTCCTCCACCGCTGCCAGTGAGCAACGGACTTTCACAATAAAAATAATTTTAAAATGCGTTAACGCGCTATAAAATAATTGTCGGTGTTAATTAATGAATGCGTTAATGCGATAATAACGTGTTAACTTGCCCAGCACTAGTTTTTATATAAAT
Source organism: Anarhichas minor (assembly GCF_050575085.1). Lineage (NCBI taxonomy): Eukaryota > Metazoa > Chordata > Actinopteri > Perciformes > Anarhichadidae > Anarhichas > Anarhichas minor. Next base: position 3,777,772 of record NW_027466458.1, read on the forward strand.
AAGCTTTATTATTATCAATCAGACAGCATATGTCTTATTAAACCTCCATTGCACAACATGAGACTAATAGCCAACAATCGAGCATTACATATTACAATTACACAGAAGAAAAGGTTTTTCTACAAAACGTGGTGTTTGTCGTCCAATATAAGAGCCAATCACATCAAAAAAAGCATGATACCTTAATAACTTTGTTGATTTGAATGGCCATCATTACCTTAGATCTGTTTCCAGATGACAAGTTTGCCATCAACTTACTGGAGCAAATACGGGCTGCAAGTAAGTAAATTATGTAATTATTATGATAAACATTGATAATTAAATGCACAGGGATAATTCTTTTGAATGTTTAGACTTTCTTTCTCCGCAGTAAACCCACAAATAGCGATGCACCAGATTTGTATTAAAAACAGCGTTGTCACCCAGCCTCCTGTCTTCCCCACTCATTAACCTCAAACATTCAGGTTGTTTTCCACTTGGCATTTGACATGAAGTGCTTTGATCACCTTCTGGCATACTGCACACCAGCTCACAACACGTATAAAGAAAAAAATTCTAACTAAAAGTGGATGTGGATCATCAATGTCCTCTCTGAGTTGATGAAGAAGACCCTGCTCATCTTCATCATGTTGTTCATCTGAATCCAAAGTTGTGAAGAATGCAACATGCGGTGACAGTTGCACTGATATTTGCAACACGTTTCATGTGAAGACATTTGATCCTCCTGAATTTAGATTTCAGGATGCCTAAAGCATACTCAATGGCCACACGAGCTGCAGTGAGCTTTCGGTTAAAGCGCCTCTGCCTGGCTCTTAGGTGCCCATTACCTCGGTAGGGTTTCATCAGTTGTCGCAACAGAGGATAAGCTGAATCACCGATGATGTGCATTCCCTCTGGGACCAGGGCCTGGGGATCTTCTTCAAATAGCGGTGCAACATCGATGTTGCGAAATGCTCTGGCATCATGCCAGCTACCAGGGTTACATGACAGAAGCTCCGTTCACAGTCACAGAATCCGCTGAAGATGGAATAGAATTTTCTGTTATAATAGGCTATGGGATTGTTGCAATGTAGTTTAACAACATCCATCGACAGCACAGACTGTATTTGGAAATCCAGCTGTTTGAAAGTGTAACTTGGACATGTGAAGTGGTTCCCCTGTAGGCCACGAAATGCGATGGGACAGATGTGTAGTGACCAGGCAACAGAAGTGATGGAGATGTGTTGAAAGTGTAGATTTTGAAATGTTGAATCTGTCTGCCACACCCCTATAACTCCTGGTTAGACAGAGTCCACAGACAGGCGAGAACACTGTTAGACACAGGTAGTTTGGTTTGCTGTCTGTTCATGTAGTGTGGTCCCAGCGTGGTCATAAGGTCCTAGTTAGCAAAGAAGAGTCAAACTGAAATGCAAATCTTAGTTATTATATCTAGCCCTGAAATGCTGTAGGTAAGCCTACCTCCACTTGTCCTCTTGAGAGCGTGACATGACTTCTGAAGTCTGTGACATTATACAGGACAACCGCTCCACCAAAATGTGGTATTTTTGGAACCAACCTAGAAAAGAATAATGAAACTGATTCTTTACAGAATTCTAAAGAACTCTTTAACCATATAAAAAGACATGAACATCTCACTTTTTGATACATGGGACCTTTAAGGTTAGAAAAAAGATCATGTTTGTGTTAAAATAATGTAACAATCGTAAATAAATAACCACCCTTAGCAGGCTTTTTAACGCAACCTTACGAATGCCTAATTTCTATGCATTTGTTTTTATGTAGACTTTTGCAAAGAGTACTTCATACTGTTCAAGCTGGTTAACTGTAGGATCAAGACATAAACACAAAACACACTAATCATTTCGTTTTTTATTAATATAACTTACATGTCAAATTATTTAATAACCATTACAATCATATTGTTTAAAATCATTATTCAATAAACCATGATCACACAAACATGGTTAATAAAGAGCTTAGTCGTTACATATTGATAATCGTGCCCTCACGGCAGAAATTAACGGATTTAAATGAAGCACTAATCGCCTTGTACTGAAACTCAATTAGTTATCTTATCATAATTATCTCACAAATCATCTTTACAGTGAGGCTTTAGATTAAAGCTCTCCTTTTCATCATCGTGTCATTACAGTCAAAAACAAAACTCATTACATTGTACTGGGGTCGTTCTGTTGCTACTTTTATTCACCAGCCTGTTGGATTTGGTGGCACTGCGACCAAAATAAACTTCTGCCCACTGAGATAAACCAAGATCACAAATCTACCAACTCTCATTCTAATTATTATATTATATTTCTGCTTGCTGAGTCACTTTAGTTTTTTTTCTAAAACTGTAAGAGATTGATAATAATAAAAAAAGATCCATAGAAGATATTTCATCATATACTGTCAGCAGGATTTGAACATTTGATTTTGAAATGTGTTTTTACCCTTCTTTATAATATATCAATGCCACACAGCAGGGAGGGAGAATACTAATTCACATATACAGTGCATATGTGGCCTCATTAGACACTTGATATGTGGGATATTCTATATCTTCACTTGATGTTTCTGTTGGATCTCTGCTCTGATTTGCATGAATGTTTATGCAAGTCAGTCATACACCATTATTCACTGGTATGGAAGGGCATGGGGGGTATGGGGGGAGAAAACATGGTAATCTAAAAGTGCAAATACTTGATTGTTTTCAGTATTCTTAAAATATTTTTTTTGCACAAAATAACGATCTCACTAGAGATTTTGAATTTTCATTCCTGGTTTTGCTTTCATTCTCCTCAATAATTACTTTTAGATTGTTTAGGATGTCCACCCTGTTTACAGCCCACTGTGTAGAGATCAATGTAGACAGCTCCAACATGTTGCAGTATACCATGGCCTTTAGAGTGGCTGAGTATGGTGATCAACTCACCACTTATAGAGATGAAGGCTAAATCAATGCAGACTGGTAAATACCAGAAATGATATGATGTGTTAATGTGGCTAAGGTTGTGCTTATAAATGCAGTGTTGATGGGTCTCAGCCAGGAATCAAGGTGCCAGGGGTCCGCTCACAGTTTGGACCGCAGGGGCTTCAGGTACTTGTGGAAGGATTCATGGACCTGGGGAAGGAAGAAGGAATGGAATATTATTCAAACTGAAATAATGAGCATGTAAGCTCACACACTTCTTCCTCTGATGCCACATCATTATTGTTGGCCATACAGTGCACTAACGCAATAGCTTAGATAGTCAGAGAAAGATATTTAAGTCACTTATCTTCCATTTCTGTAACCTATGGAACTGACCGACTTACTGTGATAGAAATACTCACTATGTCACTATACACATCCATTTAAATGCAACTGTGATAATGTTTATATTCTATACAAAAATAGTAATGGTGTCAAATAAAGTAATAAAAGCATCACTGTGCAACACTACTGCCCTGCCATATTTAACAGCTTCTCTTACAGATAATAACACACATCTTGAGAAACTAAGGAGACCTGAAAATGCTAACTTATTAAGAGTCTTATTGAGAATTATTTGTCTTTACTGTTACAGTCACATGTTGTCAATTGTTATTTTTGGTTGGATGCCAACCATCAAAAAGGCGGGTCTTATCTCATATGAGCCTGTCTGGGAGCAGACCGCTGTGAGGAAACCAGTGGAGTGACTGCAGGAAGCAGGCTGAGCTCGCCGGGGATCAGGTAAGGCCTGCATCCGGTTCTTGTTGCTAGCATTTAGCCTACATTGAAGCCTGTTAGTAGCTTGTAAGCCTTACTGCATAGTGGTTATTAAGTCCCTTAGACCTAACAAAGGAGCATTTCATCAGTACCACCTGTGCCGTGACACTACTTTTATTTCATCCCTATGAATATGACTGACCTCTGTGGAGTTTAGCGGTGAGCGGCGAGCCCACTCAAACAAGTTCTCATACACGTTGCCATCATATCGTCCCAAGACCGAATTCAGCTTCCTGTCGTGGTGGTCGAAGGCATCGACTAGTGCCACAGCGTTGGGCCTCAGCTGAGACAGCAGCTCCTTGACACGAACAGAAACCTGCAGCACCTGGGGCACATTCAGCAGTCCAGCCTGAAATAAAACAGATGGAGATGTGGATGAAAACGTGCTGCTGGACCTCACTCAGCCGCCTGAACAGTGAGGAAACAGACAAGAGAGACAGCGGGTTGTTAAACAAAGCCTGAAGTCTTATATTTCATTGTCAATTTAAAGCTCAGCTGATGAAACAAAATCTAATTTGCATTTCTTTACCAGCCGCCCAGATATACAAACCCGACACACAAAGAATCCATTTTGTTAACTCAGAGACAAAAACGGAATTGAGGCTGGTATTTTACATGGAAGGAAGCAGACAGTAAAACTGACCAACAGCACAGGGAGTATGCAAATAACTGGGGCAGCTTTGCGCAATATGTCTGTAACACCTACAATACGATTAGCAGTGAATGTGGACCATGTTGTTTCTGTATGTTATGATTTGTCTGACCTGTAGGAAGTCTCCAGAGTTGTTTTTGATGCCATTCAGGGCGTACAGCAGAGCAAGGGTCGACATCACCGAGTGTATCGCTGTGTCACCGACCTCCACAAGCTTGTCAGTAAAGAGCTTCACTACAACATAGTGACAGTGGGCCTGGAGACAAAACAAAACCGGGGGGAAGGTAAATAAATAAGAAGGAAACGGACAGAAAAAGAAGAAATGAGATGGACATGAGCAGAATTTGAGTTTGACTTCAGGCTGCATCAGAACAAACAACATATTGGCTTTGGAGCTTGGCATCAATCTCTACAATGACCCATAAGTCCAAGCCATGTCTGTGTATCACAAGCTACAGAAGGCTTTAAACTATGTGATGATCAAACACAGACAGACAGACGGAACTTACATCTGTGGCTCTGACCAGGTCAACAGCACTGTTGTTCCAGGCGTCCTCCTGGCTCTTCCTGAGCTGCAACTCCTGCTGGATGCTCTTAGCTGCCAGATCAACGAGACTACAAACATGAACATTATCTGAATTAACCAAAGATGTTATTAATATACATTAATAACACCATTATTAAGACACTTTTTACCTCCTCAGTTTTAACAACATGGCATACCATAATTATCTTTGGGTTTTAAGAACAGCAGATCTCCTGAAATCTGGAACCTCTGTTAGACTCAAATCTATATATTTTTTAATGGAAGGAATATTTCAGAGGGAGCCTTTTTTTAGAAACATAAATAAATTATTACTAAAATGTAACTGTCCTTTGTTCCTAATGTCTGATCTGGTAGGCCACATTTTTCCACCCTCCAGACTGGCTTAGTCACTGTTTGTGTTCGTCACTGACTGACCAATGAATTTGAATGTGACTAAGACTGACAGCACACGGGGATGTGGTCAGACCCGCATATTATGTCAGTGAAATGGTCAGAGGCAGAAAAATGGTCGACAGCAGACAACAGCACATCTGGACAGAACCATGAGCCAAGAGTGGAGGGATCAGAGCAGTAGTACATTGACTTAAGATAATAAATAACTTGTGTTTGGTAAAAATGTTTTTTGTTGTACTTTAACATAAATAACAAATGTGTCTGATAAAAATGTGGAAAACACCATGAAATGGTAAAAGGCGTTAAATAACTCAAGTAACTAGATCTTGTCTCTTACGTGGCAGCTCGCTGTTTGTAGACCTCCACCAGGCTAGCCAGGTCATTTATGTCGACCACGGTTGGTCTGGCAGCGACGGGCTGGGGTTGGACCCTCTGATGCTTTGGTTCATTCAGATATGACACAATGCCGCTCAGCTGCTGTCCTGCCTTAGCCTGCCGGTAGCTCTTCACCAGGAATCTGCATGGACAAAAGTTGAAGAGGCACACAGGTGAGGGTTAAACAACTAAACCATGGGAGCACGAGCTGGCTGGTGAACTATTTGGTGTTCACGGTCATGGAACTCAGCCGTACCCAAATGCAGTATTTCTTGTGGTACTGTTAAGAACGTAATTTATTTCTTCTTGTGTGATTGTGTATCAATTTGCTAATACCAAATCCAAGTGTGGTTCAAGTATCAACCTCCTCATTCGTACCCATTCACAACACCTTCAGCCTTTGTGTGTACTTCATGTTCAGTTAAGAGCTCATTGTGTCATTAAACATTTCAGTAACTGTTGGCACAACTTTGCCAGGGAAACATCACATAACAGCATTTTCAAACTGACCATTATAGTGCTGGTAGTAACTAACAGTAACAGCTATCATTTAGGGTTATAAAAGGTCACCTGTGTTTGTTTATGCTGTGAGAGGAGTGAGGGTGTGTCCCCTGCATTTGTGGTATGATAGGGCTGCTGAGTGGGTGTATGTTTATGCCTGTGTGTGTCTGTATTTGTCTCGGTTAAAAAAAGCTAAATGTGTGTACTTCAGTGAGAGCCCTGCTGTTTGAGTACCTGTACTAAAATCAATTCTGGTTTTATATCAATGTTACTATAAATTTAAATGTTACAGCTTAAAGTAGACACAAATATGACATAACTCCGACTCCATGAGCACTCTAACAACACAGAAGCAAACCACCCAGGCTTTTCCAGCGTGTGTTTGAGTCAGAGTTGGGTGGAGAACTTGGTCTTGGTAAGGTGTCAGATTTGTTGTCATACGAGTCTGTGTGACGAGTTACCTCGCAGTCTGCAGCATCATGACTGTGTTCTCTCCCTCGTAGGTGCACGTCGGGGTGAAGGTGACGTAAATGTCCGGCAAGGCGCTGCTGCAGGAGTAGCCGTGGCCGCCACATGACATGCGGCACACCTCGATGGCAGAGTTGGTTGCCCATGTGGTGAAGGCCTTCAGGCCAGCAGACAGGGCATGGAGCTGGAGATTGGAAGACAAAGAGGCTGAAAAGAGCTTCATGGAGGCACTAGTTGCCAATTATACACATTTAAAATTAAAATTTAATGTTTGTACTAATTTGCCATGGATGATCTATTGCCCTGACTAGAATATGAGAAACAGTAAGTAATCTACAGCCCAGTCAGTCAATATGAATCAACTATATATATCTTGCATTTCATATCCACTGTTCATATTATTATACTACTCATATACTGTTATCTTTCTTTATTATTTATCTCTTATCTATACTGTTATTTATCTTGCACTGCACCTTACTGTTTCTTTTTGCACTTCTGGTTAGATGCTAAAACTGCATTTCATTGTCCTAGTACTTGTACTCTGTGTAATGACAATAAAGTTGAATCTGAATCTGATCTGATCTGAATCATCCTCTGTCCTCATCAAACCTAGATCACATCCTTCATGGTCATGTCCAGTCAGTACCTCGGGCAGCTCACTGAAGTCCCCCTGGTTGATGTCTCCAGTGATGCGGTGGTAGGTCTGGCTCATATACTGGCCAACAAAAGTGAAGGCATAGGCCATAGCCAGCAAAGGGAAGAGCTTGTACTGCTGCGTCTGGTAATCGAGGATCTGAGGCTCTGGTTCTCTGTGGGACACAAACACACAGGTTGGATTTTCAGGATCTCATATAAAAGGTTGGACTTCCCTTTGATACATGGGAATGTGGTAAGAAACAGCGCTACTTCCATCTCCTGTTGGAATTATGTCGACATTTCTGAACCTCGACCCTGACCAGCGAGACTACTGTGAATGTCCAGTGCCATAAGGTCAAATCTAATTTTGAGCTTGACCTTAAGCATGTGTTTCCTTGCAACTTCTGTGAGTAATGAAATGTTTGTGCAGCTGTTTGCTGAAGTACACTCATTTGTGTTGACTGACCCCGGATGGATTTCAGACTGGTGTCGAACAGAACTGTAGCGGATGGCGATGGTGCAGGATTTGGAGAGGACCTGGGCTGACTTGCCTACAATCAAGGAGCGCATGAACACCATGGTGCCGTAGGTCAGCTTGGCGCTTGGTGGCTTCAGATATGTTCCATCTGGCTCCACCTAGTGGAGAGACAGAACCATTCTAACTGCAGATGCCTTGAGGAGCAAACATCCCACTATGAATGCAATACAGTGCAAACAGTTTATAAAGGCACACCTAAATAAAAGTAACGCAGTCAAATACAACCGTACTGGAATAAATGCTACCTTTATGAAGATGGTAATGTTGAGTTTTTGTTGGGGCCGTTTCACAGAGATGTTGATTCAATTTTGGAGAATGTTTAATAAAGGTAGGATAGACAAAGAAGGATGAGATGTACTGATAAAAAACTTCCTCATTTCCTATCAGGTGTCAATCAGTTGATTGGGTTCCACCTGTGGGGGCTGGTCGTGCTGCTCCGTGGGTTGCACCAACTGCAGGCTGGCCAATCGGCAGAGTGGGAGTGTTTTCTGTCGATGCTGAGACTACATGTTAATGTTTGTGGTGAGAGGTTGCGGACAATAGGTGAGTCTGGGGTACCCTGTACATTGGTACACACGTAGTTTTCTGTGTCTAGATACACTAGGTTTATTGGTCGGTGCAAAGAAAGGTTTCCGTGGACCAGGCTGGTGCTGTACCTGTAGTTTCAGGTCGTGGCCTCTCGTGGTGGTGCTAAGGGATTTCTTGAACATACTATTGCCACGTACATTACATCTGTCAGACTGTACGCTGTCGATTCCTTTCAGTATCTTAAATGTTTGAACCATGTTGGCTCGTTGACGTCAAAATTCTAGTGTTGGCAAGTTGAGGCTGGCAAGTCTTTCTGGGTATGAGCGGTCGGTGAGGCCATGAACTAGTCTTGTGGCGCGTCTCTGTGCTTGTTCCAGGGCATCTTTGTCCCTCTTGAGTTTGGGGGCAACCAGATGACTGAGGCGTACTCGAGGTGTGGACGTACCAAGGATTTGTACAGGTGAAGAAATGAAGTTTGGACTAAGGATATAGCTGGTCATCTTCGAACAGTTTGTTATTGGAAGGGTTGAGAAAGAGCCTGTGCTTAAATACTTTGTGCGGAGGAAATGAGATATGTTCGGGGCGTAGTCCTTGTTCCCGAAATAAGTTATAAAACTTATTTTAGTGTAACAATAGGTGTTATTACGCGGTCAGCAATCGTTTCAAACAAGAAGACCAAATCTCAGAAACAAGAACTATCTATTCAACTTAAACCCATCTGTCCTCAGGGAAACAATCAACTCTCATAATGTCACGTTACCTTGGCGTATTTCATCAGCATGTTGTCTCGTGGGATTCGCACGTTCTCTAGTTTCAGGAAGCCGTTGTCAACTTCACTGAAGCCAAACTTGGGGCCGATATCTCCAACAACAATACCTAGGAGAGAAATAGGGAGGCAGAGACGGGAAGGTAAATGAGGAGTGACTTTACCACAAACACAAAATCCAGACATATATCGCAGACGGCGGTTACCTGGCCAGGGGACGTGTGTGTCCATGTCACGGATGGGTACAATGAAAGTATGTAGGCCGTGGCAATTTCCCTGAGTATAAAGCTGGGCTAGAACTATGGCATGGTTGGCGGTCTTTCCAACTAGAAAGAGAGGGAGTGAGAGGGTTAAAACGTGTTTGTTCTGAATGTCAACGAGGTTCTCAGCCTGAAAGAAAAACAAGAAAAAAGCAGTGCAACATCTAGATGAAAACAAAACATATTCCTTAAGGATTTCTGGTATTATTCCAATTCCAGGCTGCAAAATATTTCTTGGTCCAGTCCTGCAGAGACGCGACAGTGTGAGTGTACTTACGTCCTCCAGGCCACCATTTGATGGAGCTGACTGTGGGACTGTTCAAGACAAACTCCTGCATGGCTGGGTCATATGTGGCTGTGGTCTCCAGCCCCCTGAGGTGTGTGCCTAGACATCACATCAAAGCCCATCAAACACGCACACAATTGAAAAAACGAAATTAACTGAGACATCAGACTGAAGATTAATCAATGAATCATATAATACTTTAGCATCAAGCATAAAAATATAACTCAAAATATCACATAAGATAATGGATAGAAGACATGTTTAGCCCATGACAACTTGAAACATGCATTTATATGTTTCTGAACTCTTTAAAATAATAAAATATATAATGGATGAAGCCAACAAAAAGGAGCAAACCAGTGCACGTTGTAGATGTTGAGTGTAGGAGAGGTAGTTTGTCGGGGTAGTGTGTCAGGGAGCATAACACCTAGTGACAGACTCTCAGGTTTGGGCATGCACGTCAACGGAAAATCTAATTTTGTACAAACTTGTGATAACTTTTTACTTGTCCAGTGGGTCAACTGACACAAGTGGTCAGACTTGTATAAATATGTTTAACCATCTAAATTAATTGACCTACTTTTGGCTGCATTCATCATCAAGTTAATTTTCATTTTTATCCAACACAAAAGGAAAATATGATGGAGAAGATGTTAAAACACCTGCAAGTCACGCAAACAATAAACCTCATTATTCGTGGAAGTATTTTAGTATGAATACAAACTAGTACAAATAAGGTTAACATTAGATGTAACAAAAGCATGAGAACTATCACAATCCTAAAAATGTAGCACCTACATGTAAATGTCATTACGCAACAATTCTGGGGTCTATTGCCAGTAATAAAGTAACCAAATAATCCTTGTCTGACTGGCCTAAACAGGCCTGATATTTTGGACTGCTCTGTTCATTTTACCGTGGCCCATCTCAGTCTGAGCATAGGTGCCGATGATCTCTAGGTTCCAGGCGAGCATGTAGAAACGGTCCATCTGCTCTGGGGTAGCCTGGATGAGCAGTGTGGGCAGGAACATCCCCAGATGGAGATCCAAGGGATCTGGCCTGTCTTGGTGCACAAAGCTAGGGCCACGCAAGACAGGGGCAAACGGAAAAAAGAAGCAGGTGGTGATGCGGAGAGGGCAAGGAGGGAGATGCTTAGGGGATTTTTGAGGAAAGCAATATGGAAAGTTTGAAACATGTTATTGCAGATCAATGGAGAGGATGTTGTTGTTGTTGTTGTTGGGGGGGGGGGGGGGGCCCTTCTTCCACCCAACTCGGAAAGAGCGAAGCGAATCCCAAAGTAGATTGCAACTTTTTTTACCAAGGATTTGCACCCCGAATCAGAATCAGAGCTTTCTTGTCCTTGCTATGCATGGACATCTGTTACCACAGAATCTAGTGTAATCGTAGCCGCGCACTTTATCACTGTATGTATAGTTTAACCACATGTTTCAGAGAAGGCTTTATTTTTGTAAGACAGCAGAATGCTCATTGCCTACAACAAGGGGATTTCTTTGAAGAGAAGTCTTTATTATTCATTTGTGAATAAGACAGTGGGTGCTGCTTTAGGCCCAATTCTATTGCTTTTCTTGTTGGTTCCCTTTGCAATGCAGGGAAATGTAACCCCCAGTTAACACATCTCTTTTATTTGTTACTAAAATTGAATTAATACAATATAATGAATCTGTTATTTAAATTATGAATCATTACAAATATGCAGCATTTTAAATAGCAGAAAGTCAGTGAGAAAATATAACTCATGTATGCAAACATTTTGATGAATCAAGATGAATTGATCGTTTTATAATCGTTTCGTTGCCCTCTGAATTGTAATCGAATCGTGAGGTGCCTAGGGATCCCCACTCCTAGGATGTTGGATTAAGTATTTTTAAAAATCCACAGGAGGGATTGTGGGTAAGAGTTGATATGGTTCAGATGAAGAACAAGCGATGGAAGAGATAAAGACAGAGGTTGTGCAGGAAAGCAGTGAAGACAAATTAAAACGGCTTTTGAGCATATCATGCATATTGATTTCAGACAATTCACAATTCACAGCACACCTAAACTAGCCACAGTTCATCATGTCTTGCTCGAACAAAATATAACATATGGACACAATTGTCACGACACGCATGAAACTACTTTTTAATTTTCTACATGATTCTACTTTTAATCTTGTTGTGGCAATTTATCAGTATGTTCTTTTTGTATTTACTTGTATCACTTCTCTGAACATTGTGTGCATGCAGACAAACAAAGGTAGCCTCTCTCTCTCTCTCTCTCTCTGTGTGTGTGTGCTAAATATTATCTTGAGTTTTGCTCCAACTGCAATCATTGGCATCGAGGCCACACAGCTAAATGGATAAATATGACACATTGTCCACAGTAAATGTCTGTGTGGGGTAAATATTATCTTGAGTTTTGCTCCAACTGCAATCATTGGCATCGAAGCTAAACGGATAAATATGACACATTGTCCATAGGAAATGTCTCAACCACCCTGCTGTTTAGTTATTGGATACAGTTATCGGACAGTTATGGAACTGGTGGCAAAAACATGTTCAAATGGTCCACCACTTTTAATGGCTGTTCTCCTATCACGCCGCCCGAGCTGCATCATGACAACCTTTGGTACGTGAAAACTATCACTGGCAATGCCACTTTGTATCCGTCAGTCAAACCTTCGATACTGGCGGTACCTGACCGAGGTCATAATAGTTTTCTTTACATTAAAAACATGTTTTCAGTAGAAGTATATTCACATATTGCGTTTGTAAACTTAAGCTTCTGAGAAAAAACATTTTATTGTTTGTCACTTTCCTCTATTCATTTGAATTGGAAATGACACAAAGTACACAGTAGAATTTCGTATTTCTGGCTCTGCACTACTAGTATAAACCTCCATGTTTATAAGGACAAACAATGATTGGGCTGTTGAGTGCCTTATATTGCTTGCTAAAAATGATTTTAGTGATAATGGAGAACATTACATCTCCAAAATTCTTATATGGAGGTATCATGATGTACACAACTCATATCCAAATTATTGCGCCGGAGCTAAAAATGTTTAACACATGAGATCTTTTCTTGAGCACTTCAAAAAGGACATAATCGCCTTTTCTCATGGGCTTGTTGTGTCGACCTCTCCTAGCAGCTGATTCGACAGTATTTTGGCTGCCTTCTCATCATAGACCTATCTGGATCTACAGTATGCATGTACGCCAGTTAAATGTTGTCCTCGCATGTAAACTTGTTTACCACATACTTCTTGTAGCAGTAGATCTCCACTGGGTCTGAAATGCCATACTCTCTGAGCTTCGGGATCAGTTGGGCACTCTTTTTAACAGCCTGGTCATAGCGCTCACTGCGGGACAGGAAGTTTGGGTCCTCCTCCTTAAAGTCCGGGTCGCTGAGAACCATCGACTCTATAGTGGAAATTAAATCAGAAATGTATCTTTTGGTTAAACAGCTGCTCAAAGTCCACATTTTGAGACCAAATACATCATACAGTTACACTCTAAATTATACAACTCACATTGCAAATTAGGTTTATTGGCAAAATGTACAAACTTTCAGCTGCTTTCAATGAACAACTCAAACAAGAACAACTTGAATAGGTCAACACAACTAAGACGATCCTAATTCAACACAAAATTCCACTTTTAATGACTACTGCAGTCTCAAAATGACTCAACCCCTTCATGGGATGCAATTAAGAGACTCGGAATGTACCCCAGGTATTTGATGTGTTCTATCCCAAACACACCTGATGCAACTAATGAGGCCCTTGATAAGTTGCATCAGGTGTGCTTGAGACAACATCTGATTTACATATGTGCGCTGTTATGAGGGATTCTATTATGGGAATTTAATAATTTTGAGACTGCAGTATTCGTTGAAAGTAGAATTTTGTGTTAAATTTGGAAAAAACACTTGTAACATTTTTAAATGTGTGTATACACACCGACACTTTGGTACATTCAAAAATCTCTTTCTTTACAAATATATGAAAATAAATAAATATGGTCTTCATTTGTCCATGAATTGGCATGACCAGATCTGACCAAAGACAGTATTTGTGGTGTCAATCGCAATTAAAATTTAACTTCAAACTCACCAATCTCTCGCCGTCTTTTGGTCTTTTCAGGCCCCCCATCTAAAATGTGGGTCAGTTTCTCGACGTCAAATGTGGCGTTTTTCCGCTCTCTCATAATATCAGGATTCATGGTTCTGTATCTGACTGGATATCTACACTGTAGTGTGAAAAGTATAATAACAAATGTGTTTTATAACCTCCTGCAACCTCAACCTGATGGGTCCCTGGGTTCTCCTCCTCCTCCTCCTCCTGACGCAGCCGCAGAGAGGGGCGGAGACAAGTCATGTGACATATACCCCGGTAGTACCATGATGGGTAACGACAGCGCACAAGACTTCCACACCTCTTCACCAACGTACAGTTGTTCAACTATTTCAGAATTTTCTTTCCAATGACGTTATGCTTCCCGCAGCTGCAGTTTTTCATTTCCCCTGGGAAGTAAACTCTGGAGCAGTGCGGGAGGGAGAATCAGTGAGGGTATTCGGCAGGTGGGTTTTGTTTCGTACTATAGTTTGGATGCTGTGACTTAAAATAAGATTTCTATTTTTCAACGAGTTTGTTTGTGGTACAAGTCCATACCTGCGTTATGAGACAATGAATAGTGACGGAAGTAGCAATCCACGTTTGACAAGTCAAAGTACAATCGTTTTATTTAGATCTGGTTTTATATGATCTAAATAGAGAAAACGCTGTGCAATAATCCTTTATTGGGTTGTCACAAATTGATGAATAATTTCTCTAAACTGTCTCTTGTGTCTACTTGGTAATCTAGTCCAGGTCTTAATTTGACCTGATTTAATGTGGTGTGGATCAGCTAACAGTGCAATCATCCCTTTTTTTCCGTTTTCACACGTTGAGAATAAAGGTGTCACAGATCTGAGGCTGTATTAAACGTCCACTCCTGAGACAAATCTAGGTACTTTGAACTAAACCTGGTCTTATGTGGTTTAAATGGAGAAAAAACGAATCATTCTCAGAATATCCTGTCCTGTCTTCAAAATCTACTTAAGAAAAGTAACTGCAAGTACAATAACAGTAAATGTACTGTTTATGCAGCAGTACGGCTCCTGTCATTTTACACATAATATAGTTGCACTATTAATATGATAGCAGTATTTTAATGTTCTAACTAGTCGAACTGGAGCTGATTGTTTCTACTTTGTGGGGTGTAATCTGTAATAATGCAGCATAATATATAAGATGGTCATGTGTAGTAAATATAGCCGTCAGATAAATGAATAGGAATACGCCTTAAGAAAAGATGAAATTGTTTCATCAAACCTTCCTGTTTTATTTTCCAGACTTGTCTGCTATCAGCCGGAGGAGTCCAGGGCTACGCTATCAGCTCAGCATGCTTCAAAAGAGCACCATGTGGCGGTTCACACCTTGTTTGTGGAGCCTTTTAACCCAATAATTGGGGCCCAGTACATAGTTCTGGGGGAGATTGAAAATGCTGAGGGTAAGGAAGGATCTGTTGTGGCGTGGGAATGCTGAATCATTTAATATTCTTTGTTTTTCTTGGGTCCACATACTTATCAAAAAATAAATTGACTGGCTACCAGAAAGTAGTATAGTATAAATAAAAATAAATGTATTTATATATATTAATTGAGGAATGGAAAATACAAAAATTTAGCCGTCTAGTCATTTTTGTCATGCAAACGTAAATGTGATGGGACACTAAATTCACAGAAGCTAATTCACCCTTACGTGATTCAGGGTGAAGATATACAATATTGTATTAAACAGCTATTGGGTTTAACAATAGTTGAAATAGAACTTGAGGTCAAAGCTCTTTAAACCTTTAAATACACGTGTGTGTGTGTGTGTGTGCGTGCGTGCGTGTGCGTGTGCGCCTGCCTCTCTCTCTTTAAATTTCACTCTCATTCATGTCATTAAATCTTGATCACTGGACTCATGTAAATGCATCCAGAACTCTCAGGCCTCTATCGCCTGCCCTTATCTGCATCTTCTCGTCTCACAGGGGTTGGTGCAATGGTCCGTGCCCGTGTGCTGAACTGCGTTGACGGAGTCAACGTTGCCCTTCTACAGAAAGCCATCAACGAGCAAAGGAGCTTCTTCAGGGAGAGGGAGCACACATGTGACGATGCACAGGCAACCTGATCAGGAGGCTCGATGAGTATCAGGACTGCAGCTCTGCCTCTGAGGCTGTTTGCCATGGTGTGATGTTGTGCAAGATTAAAGACTGTTTGGTTGACTGTAAAAGACAGTTGACTATCTTGTCTACGGGTTTTGCTATTTGAAAATTATAGCCACAAATAAATGATTTGTAGTTTTTCTGTGCTGCCATTTTACATGGTGAGAATTACCAGTCTTAACATTGTCATTGTAAGTTTGTGGTCCCATATCATTCAAAAATGCTTTAAAACGGTTACAATAGATATGTTATGTATGGGTCACATGATATTGATTAAAACCAAACTATGGATATATGAAATGCAAGACTTTTCAGTACTTTGTACCTTGTAGAGATATCTATCATGTCATCTGTTACATACTTCTAACTGTTTAGCTAGTTTGTTTAGCTGGCATCATTTTTATCATTGAAATAGTTTATGAATCCATGTTAAAATGTAATCTTCAAAGCATCGGCCTCTATCTATTACACATTACGACCATGAAAGAAATAAAGCACTTTAATGCATGCCTGGTCCATATTTTATGTTTATATATTCTGTGAACACGTGTTTGAATTCAATATGAACAGTAACATCACGGTCTAATTAGTGAGCTATACAGGTCCTGGGCTGCATTCTACAGCAACGGATCCCAACCTTTTGACTTGTGAGACTGTCTTAATGTGGACTAGAGCTTACATCATCCGTCTATTAATCGACTGGTCCACCAACCAGGAACAATTTTGATTGTTTAATTATTTTCTTTCTTTCTTTCAAAAATTATTTCTAGGTTCCATGGGTTATATTTGAAACCAGCATGGTCATGTACACCAGGCAGAGTGGGTGCCCATTATTTGTCATTTGATGTCAGGAAGGATATCAGTGTGTTGAGGAACATACCCTTTTACTCCTGACACACTTGGAATGCCTGACAGGTGCATAAAAAGTGATGCTGCTGTTCACTGGGTTCTTAAAATGTGATTGAATCTGATGATATGTTCTTGAAAGTAAATATTGAGAAGCTTGTACCGGCCCATTTGTCTTATTGGAAAAGACTATACAGCTGTGAAAGTGAGGGAATCCATGCTCTTTAACCATTATAATTTAAATTTATTGATATGTGGTACTTCATTAAGTATCAAACAAGATTGAGTTTAAAGTCAACAGTGTCAACGATAGCCTTTGAGTAATACAGAATAAAATCAATAATTGTAAATAGCATTGCACCTTGTCCCAGTGTCCCTAATAAAACAATAATATCAAAGATAAACTGCATTTATATTCTGTTTTTAAATTACATGAAAAAAAACATCTGCCCACATCAGACATGTTTGGTAAACAAAGGCAACACAGCGGCAATCAATTGGCTAGACAGAAAGCTTTGCAGAAGACTTTTCCTGAGTCAAATTGTACATTGTAATTAATGTATGGATTTACCATGATCTAAGTTTTTACCACATTACTCCGCAGACCAGATAACTCCAACTATGTTGTAAACATATCTAGAATCTTGCATATCTAGGAGAGTTGTTACCAGACTCTTTGGAGTGGGTAAGTAGCATTGGTAAGCCTGACACTCGGTCTTTCTTACAGCGATCCAGAGCTTGTTTGTAGCTGATCTTCTCCTTTGTAATGGGGTCTACAATATCCTTGATGTAGGTCGACTCATTCTGCAACTCCCTCATCACGTTGTCGATCATTTTGGACCCGATGGCGTCAAAGATGCTCACCCTGCGGCCGGTGTTGGGATTGACCAGACCTCCCGTCAGGTGCTGAGCCTCCATGTAGTGAATGGCAGTGTCCTTCGGCATCCAGCCTTTCTGAACAGCTTCTCCCACAGACAAGCACTCCTTGGTCATGGGGTCTTCAACACCAGTGAAGGCCTTTTGTGCATTGAGTAGCCTCTGGAGTTGATTCTCCTTGATGAGGCCTCTGAGTGCTGCCTTCTGAACTGTGTACCTCTGGTTGTTGCTGATGTCAATGATGCTGCCTGTTGATGCCTAAGCCTCCAGAAGTTTTTGGGCGGTGGTCTGGTCGATCAGTTTACGCGAGGTGGCGTTGCGTATTGTATAGCAGGAGTCAGTGTCTGTATCCATTATTCCAGCAATTGGGAAGATTTCTTTGGCAGTGGAGAGCTCTGAAAAGGCTTGGTTTAGTGTGGTGGACTTGTGGATTGCAGGGGCGTCGTTAGGCCTATTTTAGGGGGGCTGAAGCTGGTTTGTATGTTTTCTCCCCTTCAAATTACAATCAAATAGCCTATCATCATACTTAACGATATAAGGTTGACACTGTCAGGTCCATTCTCCATCCATTGTGTGCGGTCCCTTTAAGAATTAGGATTTGGGAGTGACGCGGATATGAAAGCTAGTGTATCCGTCTTTCCTTTACAAGCAGGAAAATTATTTCTCTCTTTATTTGAGAAAAGTTCATATTTGTGTTGTCAAATTTCACGATGCCCCTGAAATTCTGTCTCTTGTGTTATCATATACTGAATGCAAGCAAAACTACAGAGCAAAATCACACTCTTTGTGATTGAACCAATCTATGAACTGTCTGAAACAATGGATATCCACGGCCCCAAAAGGGCTCCAAAAAAAATTGCCGCAAACATACCACTCCCCTTGGGGCTAAGCACCCCCTTTCTTTGAATCCTAGAAACGCCCCTGGTAGATTGAGTTGAGCTTCTTGTTGTCACCCGCAACCAGCAAGGCAAACTCCGAGATGGGAATCTTGCCTGCTTTGTACTGTTGTAGATCATACTCTGTCAGCCGGCCATCTCTCAGGGCATCTTTGATGGAGTACTGCTTTCCACTCTTGCGATCCTGCAGTACAGATGTCTCTCCATCGGGTCCCAGGGAAGTAATCTCCTCCCAGTCACACTCGAGCTCCTGCAGTTGAACGTACTGTTGACGATCAATCAGGCCCTGCGTGTAGGCATCGTACGGGGACATGTCTTTGCCTGTATCTGGATCCAAAATGGTGATTTTGGTGGAGACATTGGTCTCTTTGGTCCTTGTCTCTGCATGCTCCTCTTTCTGCACGTTCAGCAGAAGTTCCCGGATGGTGCTGTCTCGCTGATGGATCTTGTCTTTTTCGTCCAGGATCTCATTCTCCAGGCGCTGAGTATCAGACCCCATCATCATGCTCTTCTTCCTGCTCTTCTGCGTTCTCTCGCTCATCAGCCTGCTCTGCTGCTGGAAAGAAAGGCCGATGTCGTGTTTCGAGGCCTCAAGTGTCCTGAGCTCTCGGGTGAGGTTGTCCCTCTCCCTCTGTAAGTCATCTTTTTTCAAATTCAGGGTATTCTCCTCTCTTGAAGAGCTGGATTTGTTGGCCGTCAGAAAGTTTATTTTATCACTGAGACGTCTGATTTCAACTTCCATGTCCTGTCTGGTAAATTTGTGCTGAGTCACCTGTTCCCTCAGGCGATCCCTCTCGGCTTCGACGGCCTGGTCTTTCTCAACGCGGACAATCTCTTTGTACACCGTCCTCTCACCAGACTTCTCCCTCTGCAGAATCTCAAGCTTTAGGGTGATGTTACGGATGTCTCTCTGGAAACGCAACATATCGTTGGTTTCCTTGTCCATGTCTGACCGAAGGCCCGTTGTCATCCTCTCCAGTTTTGGGTCTCTTTCAACCTTCAGTACCTCCTCGACAATAATACTTTCCTCAACAGGAGGTGGGGCATTTTCCAGCTGTGTGATGCGCAGACGGATCTCTCTGAGTTCAAACTCGGCTTGAATCCTCTTTTGGCGCTCATCACTCTCCCTGAGGATCCTCTCTTTGTCTTCCACCTTTGTTCTTAGCTGCTGCAACTCTAGATCTAGCTGACGGCGGGTCTGTACTTCTTCATCCAGGTTCCTGCCGAGCTTCTCATGCTCAATCTGCTGCCTTGGGTCCTTCTGTAAACGCAAAACCTCATGCACAACCACTTTCTCCTCAGGCTTCTGCCTCTCCAACAGGATGTATTTGTTTTGAAGGTCAAACACCATCTCTTCAGTGTTGCGCCGCAGCTGTGCCTCCTCCCGCACATCTCTTCTCAAACGGTCAGCTTCTTTCTCCATTAGAGGATCAGCCTCGTACTTGATGACCTCTCTGGTGAGGACTTTTGTCTCGATCTTGGACTTCTCAGCCTTCCATTCATCTCTATCTTTCTTGAGCAGTATCACCTGGTCGTGGAGGGAGTTGTAGGTGGTGCGTAAATAGTTCCCCTGTTCATTTAGCCTCTGAATCTCTCTCTCATTTTCAGGGCTCCTTTCCTCCTTAACCACCTCTTGGAGAACTTCCTTCATCTCCACCTTGGGCTTCTCAGAGCGAAGGATAGTCACATCAGTGGTGACCTGGGTGATCTCCCTCTCCATATCAGAGCGCTGCTTGCTGGAGTCTTGTATGTCTTTCCTGAGCCGCATTATCTCCACCTCTGTGTTGGGGTCTATCCGGTAGATCTCATTGACGATTTCCTTCACCTCAACTTTTGGCCTCCAGCCTTGAACTTCTCGGTAGCGACTGTGGAGCTCCATCACCTCTGTGGACAAGGAGTTGTTTTCAATCCTCTCTTCATCCAAGCTTGTTCGAATCCTCTTAGATTCGGTGATGAGCTCAGGGTCTTGCTCAATCCTTTTCAATTCCTTTGTGATGACCTTCGGTTTAATGTTAGGAATCAGTCTCTCAAGTGCATTAATCTGGCTCCTCGTCTGGAAGATTTCATCATTAATGAGCTTGATCTTGTTGCTTTCATCAGAAATTTCCGTCTCAAATGTCCGCACCGCTCTCAACATCTCCGGATCCTGTTCCACTTTCAGCACTTCCTTCTTAACCACCCTCTCTTTGATGGTCGGTTTCTTCTGCTGAAGAATCGTGACTTCTGTCCTCATCTGGATGTGTTCCCCATCTCTCACTCGAACTTCATCTCTCATCCTCGCCATCTCGTCTCTCAGCTTAGCGGCCTCTACGTCCAGCTGAGGATCTCTCTCAAACTCAGTCACCTCTCTGGTCAACAGTTTGGGTGGCATGCTTTTGAGAGTTTCCTCCAGGATAATGATTTTCTTGTTGAACACCTCAACCTCAGTGTGGGTGGTGCTACGACTCAGGGACTCTTCATGCAGTATTCTCTTCAGATCAGACAAATCGGTTTCCAGTTTTGGGTCGCGGTAATAGTGCAGTACTTCTTTCTCCTCAACACGCTCCACTCCTCTGCGACTCTTCAGCGACACCAACCTGTCATTAAAGGTTCTCAGGTCTGCCTCGGCATGAACTTTCCTCTCCTTCTCTTCGTCCAGCTCTTTAAACAGACCGTCTAGCTCAAAAGCACTATTTTGCTGGCTTTCAAGCTGCACTTGTTGATGTGCCACAAGGTGGACTTTCTCTTCATTCTGCAGCAGGAAAAGCAAATTAGTTGGATAGCAATAAGTTGACAAATGATTTGTTTTGCGTTGTAGCTTTAAGTAGTTTTATAGAAAACATGTTTTGTACTGAAAAGGTGACCTGCTTTCTTACTTGTGAAATGAGATTCTTTGCCAAGCCCATCTGTTTTTGGCGTTGGGTGTTTTCAGCTGTTGCTTCAGTGTATCGGTTGACCAGATCCTTTTCCTGCAATAAACAAGAGAGACAGCAAACCATCAGCCACCTTGATCTTCTAATGAATGTAACAAATTTACATTAATTTAATGAGTTTAAATGTTACCTGTCTCTGAACACCATCAGCCAGTGTCATCATAGCAGGTTTCTTGGCAACAGTGGCTCCAGCGTTCTCTAGTGTACTGTTGTATTTGTCAACGTTGACCTCGTAATCCTGCACAGACATGAGAATCAGGCTTAGAGCACAAAGTCATTCTCAGTCACAAAGTCAAGTACGCTTGTTTTCCCAGTAGTGGACTATTTGCAATTTATTTTTTAATTGAAAGACAATGAATTAGAAAGTTGATACAATTACGTCATCACTGATGGTAACAATTGGGATGTTTTAGTTTCCTATCACCAATTCAGTCCCTTGCTAATATTTTACAGCATTGTGTTACAATTCATTTGAGTCTTACATTGAGGAGACTCTGCAGGTCTTGAGACAGGTCCGTCACTCTGTCCATGTCATCTCCCTTCCTCTTCAGGTCATCGATCACCCTCTGTGGTGAAAAGTTTAACAGACGTTAATCACTGTGAGTTATTTATATCATCTATCATTTACTTATAGCTGATTTTTCAGATTTGCATGGAGAGAAGCATGTGTGTAAATCAATATCAGGCTCACCTCTTGGGAGCTCTCCCTGGCAGTAACCTGAGACAGATTATCATTGCAGTTTATCGTGTTTTGCGGCAGGTGATCCAGGAAGGACTTCAGGGATTGGGACGTACTCTGAAACTCCTGGTTCTTGGTTCCAGCTTCTTGTAAGATGTTTTCTCTGAGAGAATACATCAATATGACAGAAAATTAAACAATTGACTTTGTAAAACTTCTGTTTTCTAATTCAAAGGTTTTGTTTTCTTTTGTGCCTTTTCCTTAAAACATATTTTTATCTGAGGTGTAATTAGCTTAAACCTTTGCCTGATCATATTAATGTATCTGCTTTCTGTGTTTTAATATAATGAAAAACAATGTGAAACAAGTAAAGTTGTATACACTATTATACTGCACACAAACTCATCAAAGTAAAGGATTTCACAAAATCAAGCAAAGAGTAGAAGAAAAAAAAATTTGACTAACAGCTAACGGAACTACCAATACACACACTGCTGTACCTCTCCTTCAGCTGGTTGTCCAAGGTGGCGTAGCGGGTCTGCAGCTGCTTGACCTCTGTTCTCTGGCGCCGGATGTCAGGGCAGTACTCCTGATAGCCCTGCTGGAGAGAGCTGCACAGCTGCTCCGTGGTCTCCAGATCCTGACTCAGCTTTTTCATGTCGTCCTGAGCCGCCGTCACAGACCTTCGCTGGTACTGAATACGGCAAAGGAGACACGCAATTTATAATCAGTCAACTCTAAGTTGAACCAATGAGAAAAAGAACCACCTTTTATGTGAAAGAGGTAAGATTTCCTCACCCGAATGTCCTCAGCGCGGGCTTGGATTGCATTTGGCACTTCAGGGATTGGACCATCGTCACTCAGATTTTTCTCAAACCCAGAGACGAGGCCGTCTACCTGCTTAATCTGACTCTCCAGGTTGAGAGAAGCATTAGCTCTGAAAAAAAAGGATGAATGCATTGATAAGTGTCGGCCTGAGATTATCTGTTACGGTAGCACAGCTCGTCAAAGACAGACAGATGTATATCTATAAAAATATGACTGGTGTTAATGTTTTTTTTTTATCATTTATTGAGGGAAAAGTTTGAACTTGCAGTTTTTAAACAGGGATAAAACCAGATTTTTGTTGGAGACAAATCCCTTCCACCGTGTCACTGCGTACATGCAACTTCCCAATCAAAACACTTACTTCTTGGTGTAGAGGTCAGCGAGTGCTGCGATGCTGTTGTGCTTGTTGTTGGCATCGCTCAGCTTGAGTGGCAGTGCAGAGGAGGTACTGTTGGCATCTTTGGACAGCAGGGGTTGCAGGTCAGCCTGAGCTGCCTGCTTCTGCTGCTCCAGAGCCTTCAGAGTCCTGGCAGTTTCCTATCAGGGACAAATGTAGATGCTTTAGATACTTGCACTCATAAACTGTAGGGCAGTCATCACATATCAGACATCAAATCCTCCAGAGAATAAAGGCAGAAACATGCTAACGGGAACGATCTTGGCTCCAGTGAATAAGGATTAAATGAATAACATTGGTTGTCTGTGACTTCAGTCCTCTCACCTCCTGTTCCCTCAGCCTCTTGGCCAGATCTCCGGCCGGGTCGTTGCGGTTCAGCGGGGCTCGCAGGCGGCTCAGCATGCTCTCCTCAGCGCTGGCCAGGTCACCGTCCAGCTTGTCCAGCTGCTGAGACAGGGCTTTCAATTTGGGATCCAGCGGGGCAGAAGACACTGGGGCTGAAAGAGGAAACAGGGACGTTTATTAGTTGCCTTGTCTGATTGTGGCCTTGAGATAAAAATGTGCAACTATTTGTGCAATTTGTGTTAAATCATCATCATGGTTTAAAGAAGCATTGATGCCTCATAATGAGACTATTTAACTGATAGACAATGACCTGATTTTTGGAACCTGGAGACCTCGGATTTGTGATTCTTCAGCGATGCCGCCAGACTAGCTCTTCTTTTCTTGATGTCTGACAGTTCCCTACCCAACCTAATGAATTGGAAAAAGGTGAATAGACACAGTATTATTGATTGATATCTTTGCATTGTTTTGTTGTATCTGCATAATAATACAAGCCTGCATTACTTACAGGTCCACTTTGTCGATGGCCTCTGGATCAGGTGGAGGGATCTGGAAGCAAACTCCCGGGAATTTTTTTGTTGCCCCATTAGTGGAGGTTAAGGCCCAGTTCTCGTCTGAGTTTGATTTCAGGGTGAACTTCTCGCCTCTTTCCAGAGAATCCTGGATGGTGATAATAAACGAAACGCACACGCAAAAGGTTTAGACAGGAAACATGAATTGAACCATCTCAGCTGTGGATATTTGACAGTTTCTGCCGGTTGAGGAGCTCCACCTTATCTGTCTCCCAGTCACACAGGGACTCCACTGTGATGGGTCTGTTGGGGGTGATGCGTCGCAGCTTCAGAGGAGCGATGGTAGTGCTGCGTCTCCTCAGGTCGGCCAGCTGCTGTTCACTGTTCTGTACGGCCTTCTCCTCGGCCTGGTGGGAAACAGTATCTTATCAATACTCATCTCCTGGTAGAGTGTCCAAAATGTTTAAATCTTTTTGTTAGTGTGAACTGTGGGAAAAAACTAACTGAGCTGGACTTCTTTTACCTCTTTTAAATTGAGGGGAAGGTGTGAGATTCACAGCTAAATAAAAGCAAACAGTATCCAAGCCTTTATAAAAAATATTAAAAAATACAAAAAGAAAGAATGTGGCTTTAATTATTGATGGATGTGTACTGTAGTATTTGTGCATATTTGTATACCTACCTTGTACCTTAAGTAGGTAGGTATACAAATGTTTAACATACAATAATAAAGAAATAGATAATTCTTCCAATGTGTTGTTTTTCAGTTCTTCATATAACATTCACAATAAGAGAAGTGGGTGCTACAGTGTTTTTTTTTTTATCCCACAGGGAGGTGCAAGTTGAATTTGTTATGTGCATGGACTTGCAGTCCTTGATTCTGTCTCTAAAAGCTGTTCTGTACCTCGAGCTGCATCAATGTCTCCGAGTTGCTCTTCTTGCTGATGGAATTGGGGTCCAGACTCTTGTTGAGTTTGGATAGCGTCTCTGACAGCTGCTCAGTCTCCATTTGGTACTGTAAAAATAGCACAAATGCATATTTCTTCTGTTAAAAACCTGAATGGGTCACCCTTAATGTCTTCTCACACAAACGTGACTCAAACGCAGATCATCATAATGACAAATTGTGGTGTACGGTGTTCCCATATTTACCCTTTTGTATTCCTCCAAACTGTCCAGGTGTGTCTCTTGACAAATGCAGAGATTGAGGAATTTCTGCCACTCGTTTCGAACAGCGTCTCTCTGAGCCTGAAGATGGGACGTGATATTATGAGTTATCCTAACATGCATTTCAGTGGCATTAAAAATGAGTTTAAAGGTTAGAAATTGAAAGACTTTTTGGCCTTCAAAGTGTCGCCTTTGCTTGGAAAGCTGTGCCTTCTGGGTAATGAGACCTACTTGTATAGTGTCACTGGCTGGGTGCTTCAGTCCAATGAGTCTTTCTCCTTCGTCCTGGAGTCTGTTCACCTCGCTCTCGTGGGACAGCAGGCTGTTGTTCTTGAAGTTCTGATTGAGGTATAATTAGTGTTGTTATTAAGCTGTCCGGTTATCCAAATACAGAAGAACTAACTCAGTTTGGATTACTCACACACAAGCAACGTCATCAAATTAATGAGGCCGTTAATGGTTCACTGACCTCGTACTGCCTGCGGACGTCAGGTGGGTCCACCATGCGGTCACTCCAGTCCTGTTTTTTGATCTTATCTTCCTCTTCTCCCAGGAAGACCAGTTCTTTGTTGCTGCTGTGCATGTATTCGTACAGGCTGTTCAGATAGTGGCGACGCCACTTGGAGTTGTCCTGAGGCGAAATTAAATGACACTCAATTAAACCTGAGAAGCTCCGAGTGTATAAACGTGTCTTAAAGGTCAAAAAGGAAATAGTATATGTGTTGTAACTTTAAAGAGAAAAGTGATGAGACATTTCTCAAAATCACTCAAATAGATGTTCACTCATTGTGTTTATAGTCAACTCAAATATATATAACAGAAATGTGGCTTTTACAACAACACTACTCACCAGTAGATTGGTGTACTGCTTCTTCAGCTCAACATATTTCTCCTATAAAAACAAGACAACAACAAACCTCATGAGCTGCTGAAAAACCGTGTTTCATTGAGATGAAAGAAGGCAACACATTAAAGGATTTAGATCAGCTGCTGTGGTGAATGCAGAGCGCTCAAAAATCAAGTGAAGACACCCAGAATATTTTTATATATGTTGACCTTGCTGCCTGCCGAGCTGACGCAGAGCTGCGAGTTGTAGGCCTCGACCTCTTTGTGCAGGATGTTGTGAGAAGCGACCTGCTTCTCCAAGTCTGCCATGGTGGGGCCGTACTCCTCCGCGTTCACCAGTTTCTGAGAGCACACGGGAGGAAGACAGTTAATGACGTGTGGACACAAATAACCACCAGGCCTGACAGGCTCAACACTCTTTAGTTGGTTGTGTAATTTAACTCGCTCAGCTCAACAATTTTATGTTACAACAAGTTTAAAGGATTTGTTTTGTTCAGTGTTATTGTACGCACTTGCTTCTCATTGAAAACAGGCGCCCAGTCGATTCTGGGCATCCGCGACACGTCGTCAACCTGCTCGAAGATGACTCGGTAGAAGGAGCAGTCCTTCAACCAGCGCTCGTGGAGGTGGAGGACACTGGAGTCATCAGAGGGCAGAAGAGATGCAAAGAAACAAAGAAGTTTGTGTTTATTGAGACCTATAGTCTAAATTACACTGTGAAGTAATCATACGAATAAATGCAGACTAAATAAAACCAAATTCTTTCGCAATAACAGTTGATCTACAAATGAAAATATAGAGGAACTTTGCCAGTTTAATGGACAAAGACCGCCAGTCTCTTAAAGCAAGTTTATCAGATTTTTTTTTTATCATGCACCGATCAACTTTGCTTCCTTAACATGCCTTCTTTCAGACTAGTGGAAAGAAAACATCCAAAATACACATTTAGCTGTTTATTTTACTACTTTGTCTATCTGCGTCTGTAGGTTTTTCCTAAATTCACCAAAGGTTTGCGTTAGATACTGCCTCACTTACATATTTAAGGAAAATTTTCAATGCAAAAATGAATTGTCTTAATGCAAGTAATCAACTGGGGAAATTTCATGGTAACATCTTTTAGTGACATTATTTGCCCTAATGACCTGTAGTGTCTCCCCTTAAACCTTCAGTAAAGGTCTGCAGCGGCGCCACACTTTGGGCAGCAATGTTGTGATTGTATGTTGTATCTATTCTCTCACTCTACTCACTCGCTCTCTATCTCTTTGGCCTGTGGATGTTGGGCCTTCTTGGCTTTGTCGAGGTCCAGGAAGAGGTCCTTCAGCAGGCCCTCGGCCTCGCCCAGCCTTTTGGATATCTCATCCTGGTGCTGACAGGGCAGCTCTTTCTTGTCATTCTCAGCATCCTGGTGGAAGTAGACAACAGTTATTTCATTAAGGGAGGGCTGCCGGTAAAAGTGATTTGTTTGTGTTCGTCTTTCAGTGCGTGTTCTCACCACAGCCAGCAGTTCCTCGGACTTGAGGATGTCTTTCTCCACTGTGTCGGCATTCTTTTGCATCTGGGCGACCAGCAAGGCAATGCTGCTGGCCTTGGCCCTGCAGGGTGAGGAGGAGGAGGAGGGGGAAACAGATCAGACGGTGCATTACCGAGATTGAGCTCAGCATTTCAACTCTCATGGTCCACAATCCCCCCCTCTGAGAGACTCACCAGTAGAGAGGATGTCTTTCAGTTTGTCTTTTGGGGCTCTCAGTGAATAGTCTAATTGATCATAAATATTGACGACAAAACAGCTTCCGAATTTAAATGGACTTCAGGTAGAGACACAACTTAAAGACTGTGATAAGAACAAGGAAACATGTTCCCAATAAGCTCGACAACGTTTCCAATGTTTACACTCAGAAACTATTAAAAACCCAATGAACTACTTTTAGGGAGTGTCTGGGTTCCTTAATTTGATATTATATAGCTTAGTTAGGGAGAAAGAGCGGACATTTCTAATAATATTTTCTCATACCATCAAAGATACATTTTCAAGAACAGAAGTAAAACTGGTTTATATTTTTTTCAACCTCTTTTAATATGAACTAAAGAGCCCAGACATGTTGAAAGACAATAAGGTTTAAGGACATATAAGATCTCCACTATGACAAATCTGCACTGGCAAAGTTCTCTTTTTATTTGTTTCACTCTTTTGTGTTATCTGACTGATGCCTGTTTATCAAGACCAAACCTAACCCGACAAATCACGCACGCTGACAACGAAAGATGAACTATACCCATAATTCTAAATGAATTTCTAGAAACAAGAGGTCTATGTGTGATGTGGAGTATATTAGAATAAAGATAACACATGATGATGATTCCAATCCAGTGGATGCAAATTAAATTAAATCAAATCATCTGCAAACAGGTGAGAAATACAATGAGATTAAACAAGAGGCGACATAAGAGGAGCTTTACAAACTGTTGATTGTGGTGAACTTTGTGGTTTTCTCCATCCACTCACTCACAGTAAATCAAGTTATCAACTTGCATCCCATTTAATGAGCAACTTGCAGGATGAATGCATTACTGTATTTAATGCTTTAGGTGTCCAAAGGTCCAGTGTCTCCATTTAAAACTGCCTTACAAAAAAAACGTGTCACTGTACCGTGATTATAGAAATATATTTTTCATATTGTTTTTACCACACATTCATTCACCTGCTAGTTGCTCTTTAGCACCAGTTGTGGCTTTTGTAAAATACCCTTTAACGCTGAGAAAAATCCTCACAACATGCATCATTACACTCTAAAGTCAGTTTCATCTGCACAAAAAACCCACAAACACCTCTCCACCGACCTATCGCAAATCATTTAACATGTTAAAATTTTCTTCCCGAGAGTTTATGCTACAGGGCTGAATTTACAACCTGCCAGGACTTCATTCATGCACCAAATTCTCTGAAATAACGCTGATGTGTAACACCGACCCAAAGAATGTTGGCAAGGACCTCGCTGGTTAATTGACCCTCATACCAAAGCTATACCTCAAAGTACAAAGTCATGTCTCTCTGACAGATGCAAGCAAATGTCATATAAGGTAGATTTGCGACGGCCTAAATGGAGCAACAGAGGAATGCAGAGTTCCTCTTCCTGCACTGACTCACTGAGCTGCAAGCTGATCTGGTTCCGTGGCTGCTTTAACAATGGCCTCCCTATACCTGCTCACTCAGCAGGAGAGACAGGTATGTGCCGCACGCGCGCGCACACACACACACACACACACACACACACACACACACACACACACACACACACACACACACACACACACACACACACACACACACACACACACACACACACATTTCATCCAAATGAATACTTGTGCTATTGTATAAACCACCTAATCAGTGAGATGTTGCTTTCTCTGCTGGCAAACAAATAAACAAATTAAAGAAAGAGACAATGAGTACAAGGACTGATATGAGTCAGCAGACCATGGATTAATGGAGAGGTGTGATACTATGATATACATGCTTTTATACCACCTGTTCTTTCTTGGGGTGTCTTTGATTCTTTTAATAACTTGTTTGCTTTCTGAGAATAAATCAAAAGCGTCTTTATTTTCTAATGACAACAATAATCTTGATAAAGGTTTGTCTGACATGATGTATTTTTATAAAACATAGTAAAATGTTGTCAATAAAGCAAAACAAAGAAAAGAAAGAAACAAAACTCTGTCATTAAATTTGAGGTCTGTCCCTTTTCCTGCTGTGAGAAACAATATGAATAAAATAAAGGCGGTTTATTCTGGTGAGGTAAAATAATAGTGACACAAGGTTCATTACACCTGTCTGTTACATCTAGTGGGTGTGAGGGAGGGGAGGTTGTGGAGGACATGAGTTGTTTAACATTAACGATGGTCAAGGAGCTGAATGATGGGGACACGTGTGTCTGCGTCAGCACACTTCCTCTGTGTGCTTCCTTTGAATACAGTAGAGCCTTGTTTACTCAAACCCTTGTGTGAGTTTTAAAAGTGAACACTTCTGTCAACAAGCACAAGTTTTGTGTTTAGTGAGCTAAATGGCAACTTCCGATGACAAAGAATACACTAAAATATAGATAATATAGTGAGTTAAAAATGACTTAATGAGTGTACGGTTGCATACATGAATGGCGAGCAGGTACGGCTCATTTGGCAAAACTGGATAACCCGCATAAATTAGAAGGGCTTGCCTGCATTTTCTGACAAAATGTGCACCACAAAACACTCCCTTATTTAATTATAACTTGTAAATCGCCTCCCAGCTCCCAGTTTTAGATAATGAAATTCAGTTGTGTTGAATTTTGGGGCTCAAAGCGGTTGAAAGCAGCACAAAGCTGGAGATATTCTCAGCAGGTTCAGCACCAATCACAGCACAAAGAGGAATTTAACTTTATTGGAATAAGTTCATTAAAAGCTCCGATCTGCCCGTTGACTATCCACAAAGACAACAGTTGACCTTAAATGCTAACAGTCCTCAGCAGTGTAGACACTTCTGCTGGTATGAAACCAAAGAAAATAATTATTGATTCATCTCTCAGCTCAGTCTGACAATCTATTTGTCGATGGATAGAAAATGAATCAACAACAAGTTTGATTATCGATTAATAATCAAAGTCATGTAAAGATGTGAAATATTTGCTGGATTTGCTGTGTTTCTCTGTTTTCTATCATTTCAATTGGAATAAAAAATAATTATCTATGGGCTGTTGGTCAGACAAAAAACAAAACGTGGGCTCTGGGAGATTGTGCTGTGGACTTGCGGACAATTCATAAACCAAATTAGGAATCAAAAATTTGAAAAAACAAAATATGACTCAACAATAATAATAATCGTTAGTCGCAGCCCTATTCATCACTGTCTTCATTGATTTAATTGCTGATTGGAACCTCTTCAGGGCTGAATGGAGTGAGCAACATGTCCTGTGTCGTAAAGTACAGTTGGGAACCAACGCCCTCATGAGAGAAAGAAACCAGCTGAGCAGTAGAGACTGCCCAGCCCTCACACATCGGCATTCACACAACATGTCCAGGGTATAGAAGGAAGGCGAAACCACCTGCCTGTGAAACCACGTCAGTATTGTGACATCAAACAGGGACAAAAAAGGTGGAATGTTTGAATCATTTTGGCAGCTGAATGTGTCTCTCTCTCCGTCGTCTGACAAACTGATGGTCTTGTCACACACTGTGTATTTAAAAGTGCATTAAAAGCCATTATGTCAATAAATCTCATGGTTTT
Organism: Anarhichas minor; assembly: GCF_050575085.1. Lineage (NCBI taxonomy): Eukaryota > Metazoa > Chordata > Actinopteri > Perciformes > Anarhichadidae > Anarhichas > Anarhichas minor. The sequence goes on from NW_027466458.1 coordinate 3,809,291, forward strand.
TGAGAATACAAATACAACCTGTTCTCATCATTACAAAGAGAAGTACAGGACAGAGTGAAATTGTCTTCTCTTCACCTGCAGTGTGATCAGCAACTTTCTTTTGACGCTTTACAATGAATGAACATTTGTCTCCTTACTGTCTGTCTCCTTACATTTGATACATGAAAGGGACATTTCACATCAAATTAAAAGCTTCTTTTTTTTTAACAACTTTACTTCATCAAGTTGCAACCAGCCTTCTTCCTCCACCCAACTATTTTATAACATGTACTGTGTGAGCGACACATATTTTTCTACGTCTTAAACAGCAGCCAGACACAAGAAAAGCCACATCACACACACACTTCTCAGAGGATAGAGATTTTTTTTTTCCCCATTGAAATATGATCACCAACAACAATGTTTTGCTACCCGCCTTAAGTGTAAGTCTCGACTCCGATTTGGTGAAAACAAGCCCATGCAGATTGAAAAGAGCTGATGACATTTGTTCTCTCTGTGATTTCCACCTCCAGTTATTTTCCCGAGTTCCACCTCTTGTCTTTAAGCACACTGTCCCACCTCATGTTTACAAAGTAAACCTGACCCCAGGGCCCTGCAAACAGCCTGTCAAACATCTCGTGAAGCTTTCTCCATCACTGAAGATTAACCTTGGCTTAACGCAGCACTTGAATTCAGTGGAGAAACTGCCTGAGCAAACTTTCAATGCAGCCATAATGCAAAAGGAGGGCAACGCTGAGAGGGAAAGAGGACAACGGCACGCACAGGAAACATGACACAGTTTTTGGGCTGGGGAAGAACAGGAGGAGGGGTGACATGACCGAGATACAATGCCACCACACATACATTAATGCGTGCATTACATTCATAAAGTCTTCTGGGGAAAAAAACTCACTTGCTTAGCTTGCTCAAGCCCTTGAGCGTACTGTCCTTACTCTCCTTTTTCTTAAACATCCTGGAGGTTGTGTGGGGTCAGGCAAACAAAAATCTCTCTCTCTCTCCTTTACTCCTTCGTCGTCCTTGTCTTCGTCACCCTGTGGCTCCCACTCTTCTCTCCTCTCTCTTTGGTTCCTCTCAAACACACACACACTCACGTCAGAGCAGGGTTTGACGATGGCAGCTCCTCCCAGACAGGTTAGCAGGTGTGTCACCGCCCAGACATCCACCTTGCAGAGGAAGACTGGACCGACCTGTTCCCTGCACTCTCTACCATTCCTCCCACCCTCAGCCCTGCCCTTCCTTTTCATCTGGGCTCTGACACACTCTCAGATCTCTCACAGGGAGCAGGGCCCCATTAATTACCATTAATACATATCTCTTGGAGTCTTTCTCTCTCTCTCCTCATTTCCTGTCACATCTCTTTCACCAGGTAGCCCGCCACCATCTTGGTTTTTTGCAACCAGAAGTGACATGAGAGGGTGGAGCTATAAGCACAACCCAATGCTGTATAAGACATTTTTAGGTGACCAAAAATGTTGCAATTAACTTTCATAAAATGAAAACTGTGAAAGGGTTAAAGTTGTAAGACAAAAAAACCCAGATAACTCTGAGTGTCAATCACAAGGTAGCCACACCTTAAAGCATACCCTGCTTTATGGTCTATTTTACTCTAAATGGACCAGAATGTACTGAATGCACATCATGCTGTATTGAAGAAGACTTAAAACTAGCAATTGAGACCATAAACTCACGTTTATAATGTTGACTAATTTAATAAATCAAGTGAGGAGTAGGGCCATTTTCTCATAGACTTCTATACAATCAGACTTCTTTTTGCAACCAGAGGAGTCGCCCCCTGATGGCCAGTAGAGAGAATACAAGTTAAACGCACTTCGGCATTGGCTTCACTTTTCAGAGCCAGATGTTGCCGCCTGCCCACTTACCCTCTTCTAATTCACAATGAAAATAAACATTGTTTGTTTTTGTTGTACTTTTAATGTAAATAAGGTGCCAGAGTGCAAAAAAATGCATCAAAATAGAGATTGTTTATTTTTTTAAAAGTGGAAGGGGAGAATTCCCTGGACCCCCCCCCCCCCCCTTCTTTTTCCAGTTCCACACAATGTGCTGTAGTTTTTTTGTAAACCAGACACTAATGTTAGGTGTATCAGTTAGCTTTGTGTTAACCTTCATACATCCTAATTTGTCTTTTTTTAATTTTGACTTCACACCCATCACCCTGACAGTTGAACTCATCGCTGCTAACACAGACGCAGTGTATACAGTCAACAAAGGAAAGTGTTTGACTATTTATGTAACACCGTTATAGAAGCACATGTAAAAACTATTTTGATGATAAAAGACGGCTCCACACAAGTACCATGTGTAGCATCTTACAGACAGGCGAGTCGTTCAGGATCAGGGCGTCTCTCTGCAGCATATCAACAAAAGGAAATCATGGTGAGGAATGCAGTTGGGCCGCTTTCTTTGCAGCAGAGTGGGGAACAGCACAGAGAGCACACATTTTTGATCAGGCCAGTCATACGGTGTCTCTCTCTGGGTGCGTCTAGTTGTCTGAAAAAACAGATACTCTTTCTGTTGCTTAGAGATGTATGTGGAGCCACATTCCACTCCATAAATACACCCAAAACAGCTTCTTATTAAATATTTTATATTTAATGAGGAAATATTTTGGGCAAGATCTGGGCTACTTAGATAGTCTCATCACAAGGTCCATTTAGTAACTTTAAAGGAACTTTTGATCAAAACACATGGTCTTCCTCAGCAGATGACGTTGTAGATGTCCTTTAAAGTCCAGATAAACTATTCATTCTATTTTTTTATTTAAATAATTCTTGATAAGAACGAAAGCTCCAGAACAGCTACTAAAGAGACCTCATGGTGAGTGTTTCATCAACTGCTGCCAAAGTAAAAAATGATCTGTGAATCCAACGTGGACAGAAATTGTTCTGAAAATCTGCAATTACCTGGTAGTTAGTTTAATTATTGGTCATAGCCCAGCATTGTATTTGACCTGTTAAAAGCAAGATGAAAAGTCAGGAAATCAAAGTTTTTACAACTCATCCTGAGGACTACATGCATATCTGAACCAAATTATTAGCAATCCATAGTTGTTGCCATTCATGGAGCCAACAATCCAGGGTTACAAATTACAATTACACAGAAAAATATGATTTTCTACAAAACTTGGTGTTTGTTGCCAAATCTAAAAGCCAATAAGCTCTTTGATCTGTTGACAGCTTCCCCATCATGCCCTGGGTCATGCAGTCGGGGGAGAGCAACTGCGGCGCCTGCCTTTAAAAACTGTGACCGCTTCGACCTCGTGAGGTTATCGTTGACCCAAGTGCATGCCTGTTGCCCTCCGTGGAGCCAACCGACAGACGTTGTCATCCATAGAGCCATAGCTAACTGTGATTCAAAACAACCTCAAGTTCATTGTGGTAGTTAACATGGCAACATAAAACATAGCATTTGAACTGAGAGGAAACAACAAAGGTGGAAACACAGTGAGGGTGTGTCGGCAGCAGACAAACAGCATGGTTGTCTGGTTTAAAAAGGCAATCTTACAAAAGCTTTAATGCTCGTACTGAACCTTTGACATTTTATTCCCCGGAAAAAGTACACGTGCTGTCCAATCTGCATAACAAAGGTATGTGCGTGTAGAACTGTTTTTTCATGGTTTCATATCTGTGAAAATATTAACTTCCAGGTCTTTCACCTTTTCATCTTACAACAGCAAAATAAATGTGAATAAATGAATTAAGTTAAAAGACTTGTTCGTGATACTGTCTTATCTGTTCTTTTCCTGCATAAATATTTATCTCCACCTCATCAAATGTCTTCAGTTCATCCAAGCAGAGCAGTTTTGTGTTCCTGGAGTGACAAAGCGCATGTTAAAAAGAAATGAGAGGCAACAATAAGTCCTCAGGTAGAGAGGCCTTGTGTGTCGATTCATATATTCAAATATACTTGTGACCTTTGATGCTGTAATCTGTAAGACTAATAGTGTTTGAGTATCAAACACACCTATGTCATTCAATCAAAACGCGTATATGCAAAGTAGACCTAAACACATTCACACCCTGCTCAGGCATCCGACGCACTCCAGCTAAAACACCCACACCCGAGACAAGAGGACAGTCATTCCTCTTTACTTCCTTCAGACGTTTTTACTTTGTTAAATGAGTTTATTTTAAATTAATTCTAACAAAATCACAGATCATGCAACAATGAAAGCCCTTTGTTCTCCTCCATCACGGTCCTTCTCTGAATCACAAGGAAGTACGTTGAAATGAATTTTAAGAGAATAGAAGTGAACAAAGAAAGTCAAGAGATCAGTCTTTGGTGCAAATATATTTTAATCATAGGTCTGGAAATGAGATCAAATCATACATTTTAATCAGTTCATTTCTCGTTCCACTTATGTTTCCAACAAATATTGATCGTAACAGTTTATTTTCCAGAACTACTCCAACACTTCCATCTCGATTATTTAACAAAAAACACTGAAAAAAGAAAAAAGAAAAAAAAAAGAACTTAAATTCAAACCAAAGACATTGATAGAAATGAGTAAGCATAACAGTTAACTGTTGGGGTGAAAGTGTGACACTGACCGAATGCTCTAGCTCATGTTCAACCAGCTATCGCAGGCAAACAAGGTCCCTTAAGGATCACAGAAAACGAGCGACTTTGACGTGGACATTATGACTGGCAAACAATATACCTCTAAACCTCTTTATAGTTACACAATATCCATAGACACGTCATTGTTGATGAAAACATTTGAGTCCTACTCATGACAAACAGGCGTAGTTGTGTGAATGAATGAAAGGCTGCTAAAAACTCCCTACATTCACTAATGTCGACTGCTCTGCTACGACATCGATTCTGATGAAATGCAAATAAAAATGGCTAAATTTAAAAAAAGACATAACATGAATTGATTACAGTGTGAAGAGCTGCACTGGTATCGTACGGTCACCAGCGAGCAGGCCCTTTGGTAGAAAACGCGACACAGTGAGGGGCGTTAAAAAGTTGAAAACTTCTCTAACATGGTGGCGCTTTTGGTGCCTAATGTCATACAGGACAACATATGCATTATGACCCGTATCGGTTGTAGTTGACAACTAAAAAATGAATGCACAGTCAAAAGCAGGAGAAACCAAAGCAGCGGTGGAGGGACGAATTGGATCGCAGCAGAAGTCTTCTGAAAACCATGATGATTGATAAAACGGCTTCAGTTTGTTGGAACTCCATTTCACAGAATATTTATGGTGTTTTGATAAGCACTACTTTGTTTTTTTTAATTAAAGTAGCTGCAATAACAAAACTGCACGCTGGAAGTTCTATGTTAAAAAAAAGATCTCACATAAAGAAAGAACTGACGTAATTACATGAAGGCGCTTACATGACAATGGAAAAGAAACACTACTAATGACGACCAAGTGGCTTCGTTTGCTCTGACGGGATTGTGAGATTGACAACTTGGCTGTAGCTACAGACATGGTACCCTGTAAAACCTGAAAGACAGACTCCATAGCTCAAATGAAAGAGGGAGCCGTATGCTAGAGACCGATGCAGCCTGATGTTTTTACTAAAGGTGGCAGGTGAACTTGGGTCATATTGCTACTTAAAATTGATCAGATCACTTCCTCAGAGCTGCAAACTCCACCCATCTTGCACTTAGGCACAAAAAAAAGAAAGAAAAAGACATAAAAGTAATTTAAATTATTCTAATTAACGACTGACCCAAGTCTGCTTGTTTGTAGTGAACTCGGGACCTTGTCCTGCTGAATCCAAAGCCTCGGGGGTTGATTTAGCTGCCAAAGCCAAAGATGCCCTTGATATAGCCGGTGAGACCCCCCTTGCCCTTCTGCTCCACCTTGTCATCCAGAGGTGGGAAGGCCACATGGTTGAGAGCAAGGTCAAAGAACAGGGGCTTGCAGGGAATTGGCTGGAAGTCGGGAGGGAACTGGACCAAATTGGGCTGCTTCCCCACGAGGGCGGGTTCGAGGCGGAACGTCTCCAGACGGTTGCAGAGGGGCTGCGTGAAGGAGAAGAAGTGCACGCTTCGATCAATAACTCAGATATCCAGCATAAAACACCCAACATTTATCGAAGAGGTCACAAGTCCAGCAACACGTAGCATAAAGGACAATAAAGCTGTTCTATGAACTACAAGTGTTGCTGGAGTTTGCCCTCTTAAGACTGTCATTCAACTTGGAATTAGTTGAAGTTGTGCCACAAACTCTCACTTTAACAACATTTGTGGAAGACAACTAAATGGTTTTGGTTTAATTTTGTTAAATTCAAATCACTGACCTGAAACTAATGCCTAGTTCACAAAAATGTTGGAGCTCCTCGACAACAAGCCCCAGCTCACAGGCATATCGGCGCTCGAGCGCTACATGTGAACTGTTCAAATGTTGGGAGTCTGTCGGAGAGCTACAGCCAATGAGGGCAAGGGACAGGGATTGAGGGGATTATTGGCCTAGGGGTCACCTGTACAATAGGAACTGAACTGTATGAGTTACATTTGCAACATGGGGCTGGTGTTGCACCTCCAGTAGAGGAAACGGGCTACAAACAGTAAAAACAGGCCATTTTGTGAACACGTGTGCCATCGACAACATCAACAAACATGGCTACAAGGAAAGTTCTGCTGATTGCTTGAACGAAAATGTCTCACGCATGCCATCGCATAATTTCCTGTGTGATCCCCTGTTGTGTGTCAAGTCAAGTAGTGTGAAAACCACAATTACTTTAGGATTACAAGACAGTGAGTTGTGTAGTGTGAACAGTTATCGGACCACTTAGAAAGTAATTTCTCTTTGAAATAAATAAAAATGCGGTTTTCATGATGGATTTGCCTCGTTCCATGATGAAAGACAATATTTATCTCTTGACTTTGTTCTCTTACCGTGTTGTCTTTGACCTGCTGCTGAGAGGGAACTTCAGCAGTCTCATCAGTGTCTGAAACACAAACACATTTCTGAAGGGTTGTACGCAGAACGAATCAGAACAAAGAGGCCGGACTAAACGGGTTCTCATAAAAACAAATGAGTAGAAAACTTGTCAGTTCAAAAGGTGCGCTCACCTAAAATAGCAGCAGCTTGAAGGGAGTATTTTTCGGCGTTGACCTCAGCAATGAGCTCCTGAACGTCCGGGAGATCCTGCAGAAACACAGATACAACAGGGACAAGTACAGATGGTCACGGGGACTTATTTGACAACATAATCTTTCAGACGAACTTTCAAAACCAGAGAAATCTCTGTGGAGTTTATTTCATTTCTAATTTGCTTGTGTTTATGGTCAACACGTGTAAACTGACCTTTTCATGATGGATTGTAGATTAAATCGCATGGAACTAAGAGATCGTTTGTCTTGTTTTTAAATAGGACCAACCTTGAGGCTGTTGTTGAGGTTCTTGGTCTTAGACTGGACCTCCGTGGCATATTTCAGCACCCTCTCATACAGCACTAATGCCTCACTCCACTTCTTCACCAGCACATACGACTGAGCTATGAAGAAACACCTGTGAGGGGTTCAGAGGGGAGGAACACATTAACAACACATGTATAGAAAGTGACAACAAAAAGACATCAACACAAGAGGACAGCAACTGCAAGACATTGTGGGCTCAACGACGTCAAGTTAAGAACTGGGTCTGACCTGTTGGCCTTGTAGACCAGCGTCTTGAGGGACACCTCCTTCTGGAAGGTGTGGTCATCCTCCAGGCCCTGCAGGGTGGAGAGCTCAGCCAGACTCTTGAGAGATAGACGAACAGAGCAAAGTTAGGGAGGTGATGGGGGGGAAACAGAAGGTGAGTTAACACTTTGAAAAGGAAGTGACATCATCTGACATCATCTGTACACATCGCCCTCACCGTCGACAACACAGATCAAACAAATCAGTAACCAGAAAACTGGCAAATGAGAACAAATGTCTAAAGTATTATACTAACCGAAATATATGCTGCTGTTATGGACAGTTAATGTATCTAAAAGGCAGTGACCTTTGTTTTGACATATGAGCTAAGAAACACGTTTCTTTCTATCTTCTCAATACATGCAACAGCTTCTGATTGAAAAGATCACAATGTATTGAATGTACCTGCAGGATGATGTCGTAGAGGCGGATGAGATCCTGTGGACGGGGCCCTCTCTTACTCTCGTCTGCTTCGGGTTCCTTCAGTTTGGCCTGCAGAGTATGGGCCATGCTCTCATTCCTCTTCACCAGCGTACACAGCTTGATGTAGGTCAGGTAACTGGGGGAGGAGAGCAACAGCATATTTATTATTCGATTATTAGGGAGATAAATTCAAGAGAGAAATAATTATTCATGCTTTGGCCTGGATAAAAAGGCAAGTTGGATGTTTCCATTCACATCTCCTACGGGGGTACGATTAAGAGTTTCTGGGTACGCATTACATGCATCAATTATCAAACCATGTATTCTGCATGCGGCGGGCCGAGACAGTTCAGCACCAATGACGTCACTGTTTCAAGAACACGTTTCTTTTACCTGTGCAGGAACTGCAGGTTGGACACCTTGTTGCTGTCACCGTCGGAGCCTCTCTCTCGCTGCTTCTACAAAGACAAGCAATATGATTTGAACATTTCTCCCATTCTTGTTTTTCTTATGTCTTAACTTAACTAGTAAGCTGTAAATTAAACTAATGATGTAACCGTTAGCCAAAATCTAGGTCAAAAATACAAACATCCCTCTCCAACTTTTTGACCTGCAGTATCTTACCGCCTCACTCTTGAGCTCCTCTCTCACAGCCTGGATGGTGTCTCTGCACTCGGCCAGCAGGGTCTCATAAAGATGCTCTTTGGTCTCCTCGTTAGCCGTCTGCACAACACAAACAATAATTAAGATCTATTAACCAGATCTGATTAGTTAATCCCTAACGGTCTAAACGCATGCGTGGTGCAGTCAGTGCCGTATATGTAGCCGTGGTGCAATTCTGTTACAGTGAAACGACAAAAGGTGCAGAAAGATTTACGGTAGAAAAAGAAATCATGAAACAACTTGACAGCAAACTGAACTGTAGCCTGCAGAAAAGAACAGGGTCAAATGTGATCCCCTATAGAGAGGCAAAGTCCCGCCCGTTCCAGTGTCCCCCATGGGACCTTATTTCAGAAAAAAACATGTTCAATAGTTGTAATTTTTATCCCGTTTGACTTGTGGCATGAATTACATGTCTGCCAAATTAAAATCTAATTTTGCACGTCAAGACAGTCGCAGTTTGTCGTAGAATATCTTAGTTTTGTGTGAACAACATCTCTCGACCTCGCACAGTACAAGTCCCACCAGCTAGCTAGGTAACTTAGCTATGCTCCACGCACGAATGTGTTGCCTTACTTGAAATGTTTTATCCAGCGACTCTTTATCAGCAGGGAAGCGAATGAACGCGCAAGACCCGTTTTTTGTGCGAGTAAATCTCGTTACGAAACACACAGCCATCGTAGCTTCAGCGAAAAACGTCACTAACGACTTTTAAATTGACAAACATATGCATAACTCATGGTTCAATTCAAACGAGATCAAAAAATGATGCGTCTCTTGCCGTGGACTACCGTACATATTGTTTTTCTGAAATAAGGTCCTGTGGTGGTCCACAGAAAGGGGCGGGACTTCGCCTGTCTATTCTGAGTGGTTGCACCAATAACATCTTAAAAATGAAGATTAATGAAGGACTAATTATGTACACACATTGGCTTCAATATATGAACTCAGACACGCTCTTCAACGACACCTGCGCTAATAAAAAAATTAAAAAGTTAACCATGCGAACGTAACTATTTCATCCGTTTAGAAGTCGTGATGGTTTGATGCAAAGAGCAACAGTTTCAGCAGGGATGGGACTGTGGCAAACTGGGGGAAAGGCACAGGTATGTGGCCCGGCAGGCCGCCGATACATTCCTGCACACAACTCATCTGCAATCATCTCACTCTGGAGTTTCAGGGTTCAAATCTTTGTGAGTGACAGGATTGTTCTTCACCTCACCGTTCTTTCATCGACACTTGTATACAACAGGCCTGTGTTACTCTACGATAGTCTCCCATGTCTACAGGACATATGTTCAAATTTAAAGAAAAAAGGCCATGCTGGTTTAGTGTAAATGTAAGATGAAATGTCAATACACCTTTAGGGATGACATTACTGTCACTTATTCACCTTAAAAAAACTCAGGCAACACAGTGGAAGAATGTTACGAGAAAATTCCTCGCAGTGAGAATAGACAGGTCGTACGGCTGCTCTCATCCAACCAGGAAGCTGATGTTATTTAGTGCAACTCACTCATGCCAACACCCTGGCAACGCCTAGCATGACCGGCTCAACCCGTCGAGCATCCTCTCTTGTTCAGCGGGGGGGGGCTGGACGGATAGACCGATTAGAGTAGGGAGTGGACGGAGCTCTGCCACTAGGACTGACGTATGGCCCAATATGGTGTTTCCTGTTCCCAGTCGTTAGTGTGAATTACTCTCGACTTTCTATTGAGCAATATGGGACAAATGGCACCCAAGACTTGCTAATTTTACAACATTCATTCCGTCACTTAAAGACAGTTGATGAGGACTTTATTTTATAATATAAATGATACAAAAACAAAACAAAAAAAACTGCAATAATTCAGCTTCCCACATGTTCAGTTACAACCACTATTGGCTTACCAATGGACTGTAACGCTACAGTTGAGTCCCAAAAGGGCCCATTTGAAACTGAAGGTGTTGAGAGACGATAATACCAATCGGTCCACAGGGACCTGCTGGGTGTCGCCCTGTATTCATGTGTGGGCTGAAATGCACAGAATGCAGTCGTGCAATGAGAGAGGCTGCATGCCGCAGACCTGAGTGGATGCGGGTGTGACAGGTATGTCTGCAGGGTGTGCTGAGCCTTCAGGCATAAGGACACATGAGAAATGAGCTGAGGTGGCTGTGAGGTGACAGAAGAGACCCTAAAGAGGAGCGGGCCACCTACTGGAAGTTGTAGGAACTACGCGGACTGTTCTGCTAAAACTTAGGCCATACACCCATTTTGAGACATTTCTATTGCGATTCTTTGAGGGAGTTCAAAGTAGTTGCAAGCTTATTTTATTTTATTTTATAACAATTCTTATTCACTTCATACATTTTAAAGAACGTGTAAATGTGTTTCATACACTTTAATTGGGTTGCTGTTATTAAATAAAAAGGAAACTAGCCACCCTCTCAAAGCCACAGAGATGCTCCCAAGTGAAGAGCTCTTCCCACAATCCCATAGGTGAACCCGCTGCCAAGCCCAACAGGGAGAGAGGCACTCCTCCCCAAAACACTCCAATAAAACCCATCACAAAGCCCCAAACAAGTACCCAACAGACGGGAAACAAAAAAAAGGGACAAACTGCTCTTTCCTCCCAAAAAAACCCTTTACTGGCAGCTAAGTAAAAACATCAGCTACACTTCTACAAGTCAAACCATATCAGCGTCATTAGTCTGCCGAAGGAAGAATCAACACACCAACAAATACTGAGCCATCCTACCAACATGGCTAAGTTACACTAAAGCTAATTCACCCTTGACAAAACGTAGCAATCGATTCCGGTCTCATGTTTTCTGGCATGTATGGTCCACACAGTCGTATATTTTGAGAAGCATGTGGACAATTTACAGCACACGTACCTTCGAATCATTTGGGCTTTAGACCATAGGAACACATTTAGCATGTATTTTTAAGCGCTGGCATGTGAGGATTTTAAGAGCTGCTAACAACAACGGCTTCACATCGAGTGCAGGGCAGTTTGTTTTGATCCCCTACAAAGCAGGAACTAAATATACTGACCTGAGCGATAGCGGCTTCATTGTCTGCCAGACCCAACAGGAAGATGCGGGCCTTGTCGATCTTGACGGGCACCGTCCGCCCTCGCCACTCCACCTCGCTCATGGTGGCTGCCTGCTTGGTTCTTGCCTGAGTGATCAGAGCCTGAGGAGAAGTAAAAAAAAAATAAAAAAAAATGTATGAAATGTTTTTATAAAAAACATAAGATTATCTGTTCCACAGGAGCTAAGACGTCTTACGATTTCATCACTGAATAGTCAATGTTTAATATATATATATATATATATATATATATATATATATATATATGCACACAAATTTGCTCAGCTTTTTTTTTTTTTTTTTTTTTTTACTGAGAATAAAGTTGAGGAGCAAATGTGTGTGTTGGCTGGACCTTGACATGATATTAGGCATCACCGATATAAGAAAGATGACTGATGATACAAGAACATAAACTAATGTTCAACTCCTGTTTGTTCACCTCTAGTTTCTCAGCCATCATGCCTCCTCCTCCTCCAGTCAGTCTCATCTGCATCAAGTCATTGATGGCGTTCTGGTCACCTACAATCGGATAGAAAAATAAGATCCAGTTACATGGTGTGTGTGTGTGTGTGTGTTGAGGAAAGTGATACGTCTCTGGATTCCTAAAAAAAGTCTAAGACGGGCAGCAGCTGTGTTGAGAGGGATAAGTTTTTCCTGTACGTGTGCTTGTGCGTTACTCACCGATGTTGTAAGCACAGTAGCGGATGTTGGGTGATATCTCGTCCACACGCTGGCGATACAGAACTGCCAGCTCCTCTGTGAAAGCACTGGCCAGCTTCTCATAGATGGTCCTAACAAGACCAAAATGGGGTTGTTTAGAAATTCCCAAAAGTCATAAAGATTCAAACATGTCAAACAGACACTTATTCTGCCAAAGTATTAAGGAACTGCAGCGCTGTTAAAACTCACTTGCACTTGTTGAAGGCCTCCATGGCGAGCTTCCACTCCTGCAGTTCAAACTCCACCATACCAGTCAGGTATGCAGTGTAGGCCTGAAATGAAATACACACGCCATTATTCATTTCAAATGATAAATTATGTGTCCCTTAAAGCAGGTTGAAGGCGCTTTACTGTGTACCTGCGCCTCAAGTTTGGTCTTGGCGTCGACGCGCGGGCTCTCGCAGAGCTTCTCCAGTTTCTCGCTGTGCTTGGCAGCCTTGCGTAGTCGTGCCAGCAGGTGGAAGCGCTTGCGTGGCTCCGTGTTAGCCTCCTGCTTCAGCTGCATGGCGTAACTCCACGCACGCTCGGCCTCCATCAAAACCAGCAACAAATACCTGGAGAAGGGAAGGTCCGTGCATCAGTTCCTTGGACGCACATTTTCACAATTTATATCCGAAGTCGACAGTCAGCAATTTATCTTGGAAACAAACATGCTTTCACTGTTAGCTAGACAACCTTTTTTAACAGAACACAAAGCATTAAGCTACAAAAGGTTGAGAACCTCTTATGTAGATAAGACACATTTTGATAGGAAGGGGACAAACTGCTGTGTGATGTGCAATCATTATCCTGCATCAAACACAGGGTTTGTATGTCTAACCTATATTTACTGTATACCAGGCAGTTAACTGCACATGAAGGTCAGACTTTCCATTCCTCACCTGCTGTCAGAAAGCATTTCGACAGTTATTTTCTTCCCAATGAACTTGTGTCGGTTGCCCATCCTGAAACCAAGAGTCTTGCGCAGGCGACGCAGTCTACGGGAGCAGTAACCCCTGCACACAGGTACACAAAGATGTTTACATTACATTAAATTAATAACACATACGTGCACATTTCCATCTCGGTTTTTCTCAATGGACACAACAACCACACAATCAATTTCCACAAATACAAGTAAAGGATTTCTTTGAAAAAATATCCTAAATTGAGGAAGATTTGGTATTTTCTTTCTTGATTTATTAATTGAGTTAAAAGTAGTGGCGGTAGAACATGTGTATTAGACTGTTAGATTGTACAAGTGCGGTTAATTAAATTAGTATTAAGAGACATTTGTACACCAGTCTCATGTGAGCCATATGGTAGCAGAGGTTTCCATGAAAACAGTTTATTCTAAGTGCAGAAAACAAGGATTTGGTCTCCAGAATAAAAACAGTAATTAAGAGAACAAATGTCACTAATAGAAGTTAACATCTGTTTATATAAAAAGTTAACAGATATAGCCAATGAAGGGCTTGTGATCATTGAAAAACTGCGCACCACTTTGTGAAAAGCAACACACTACTCGACAGTTCACCACAGACATCCACACAGCTACAGTGAATGCAGTATTATGGGGGAAGTATGACTGAGCACAGCTCACCGGTATCTCTGGTAGTCTCCGTGTCGGAGACCATGCTGCTGCTGGGACTCCTTGATTATTTGCAAAACTGCGAATCAATGTTAAGGGACAACCTTCTCTTTATCATCACACACGGTAGTACATTTGTCATTCATATTAAAGTATGTCAGCCATGCTAGCACTGCACTTACACCCCCAGAAAGTGTGACTGGTGCTGTGATATGTTGCAGAAACGGCAACGTAAGTTAGCTGCTACTGAAACTCAAGACAAGTGAACACGTCTATGGCAGTACACGGTTACTGGCATGCTTGACTTATTTGCCGTCCTTGGACTTGTAAAACAAAGTTTGAGATAAGCCAAATGAATATGCTCTTCAGGAGAGCCACTGACAGCCTGCTTCAGTATGACACGTAGCCTAATAACGCGAGCTAACGTTATACTATAACAGAGCTAGCTAGCGAGCTACCTGCGGCTTCTGAGCCTGACACAGATAAACTGTAGCAAAAACAAAACCACCGCTGCACGTCTGGTGCTGTGAAGGATACTTTCGAGTCCAAGTCCTCCATCCGATGACTTTCCTTTGTTTTCATCCGTGGAGGACAATTTAGCGTCGTTTTGCTTGTCTGAGGCCATCTCTAAATGCTAACAGCTAAGCGGCGCATACACATGCTCAGTAAGCGGTAGGACCAGGGACCAATGACGGCAAAGGGAGGGGCGAAGCTACCGCCAAACCTCGCGAGATTTAGCGGATGTGCCTGTGTGTCTCAGTCAGACCGTGGCGCGTGTTACTGGCTCAAAACTGTGCAGTGTTACCTCCACAGGAAAATAATCGACATAGCTCCCAAAAATAAGTAAATCATTTTTGATTGAAGCATATACATTAACGGCTGCTACTGAAATATAACAAAATCCCCATTACATATCACAGAGCACTGATAAGCAGCATATCATCTATAATTAAGTAAAACTCGGTCATAACGGAGTACAGCAAAAGAGGAAATCAAGAGAGAAAGTATTTATTAAATATTAGCCCACTATTCAGCATTATACATATGATGAACTATCTGTCTGGAGTGACTATAGATGATTATTAATTCAAAGTCCCTGTTGCATAGAGTTTATAGATATATATGAAATATGATGAAGATCATGTAATATGATTGAACGCTCATGAAGAGCTACAAAATGGACTTTGAGGGAGACTGTTTTTCCAGGGTCAAGAACGATCTTTGAACCTCAAGAGAAGCATTGATTCACAAGTGGCACATTAATAATAAACTAATGTACGACAACTAACAGGGAGCACAAGGACAATAACAAACCGACAAACAAAGAAATCTGATACTTAAGAGACACTGTGTACTTTAATACAGAGTGAGACAGAAACCTGAGCAAACACTGATCCCAATCCTCCTCCAATCATGTAAATACCACCCTGTTGAATTCAGACAGTGAGACATGCACTGAGCCACATCTTTGCCTTGGAAGTACTGAGGGACACCGTAGGGTGAGTGGAAGTCCTCAAGTCATACCCAATAAAAAACTGGGGGTACATGCACCCTGGGTAAGTCCACATGAACTTACACACATCTTCTTTTTCACGTCACAAAAAAAGTTTCTTAGCCTTTTAAAAAACGAGGTACAGAATTACCACCAATCAGTGAAATTCACCTAAACACACTGAGATCACACTGAGCCAAAAGTAATTCTGGAAAAGTCTAATTTCCATTAAATGCTCTGCTCTGAAGAAATATTCCTCACCAGGAAGGGATGCAGCACAATATTTAGACTTTTCCTTTTAGTTGCCAAAACACAAAGTCCACTCAGATGTTGTCGGCAGCAGAAATGTATCTGGAGAGAAAGTTCTTGATCTCAGAGATGTGCTTGGTCTCTCTGATGGTGGTGTCTCTGCTGCGGACTTGGAGGAGGCCGCTCTCCAGCGTGTTCTCACTGATCACCACAGTGAACAGCACTCCCATCTCGTCATACCTACAACGCATCGACACAGAGACACAGTCAGTCTACAGCAAGAGATGATTCGCTCCTAATGAGGAACTTTGCAACACTGAATTTGCACTTTACTTTGCGTTCAGCTGCTCCATTGACGTTGGCAGAGTTTCGAGATACCCAGGCCACGCAGGGATCTTAGCCTCCATAAACTCCTGCAGCAGCCCTTCACAAACCTACAAAACAATCAAATGCTCTTTAATCGACTGTCACTATCGCCTAAATCACAGTCACTTGAATGATCCTTTTCACAGAGCACATGACTCACTTTATACATATGTATTCACAGGTTTAATCAATATTAGAAAAATCAATTAATCATTGATGTTTACAGATGTGTTTCTTACCTGCCTCAGCTCCATAGTGGCTCCCCTGCCGATGTCTAAAGCCACTTTGACCGGAGCCAACACTGGGTGCAGCTTCAGGACCTGAAATCAACAGCGAAACAAAACTAGTGACAAAAGGTTCACATCACAAAAGAAAGGGGAAGTGTCAAGTGAGACAGTGGAATTCAGTATATCATCGTGTTTAACACGTGGGTCATCACCTTTCTCCTCAGCAGCTTCTGCTTGCTGTCTTGTTTCTTGAGCTGCTGGAGTGAGTTGGACAGAAAGGCCTTCACACCGCGGTCCATGTTCCCGCTTACCGAGACGACGTGAGGAACCGACTTACGACCATCTCGAAACTGAAATTGTGTTTAGAAACTGCGTGTGGTCACCATGAAGAAAGGCAACAACAGCAGTGAATAGGTGCTTGTGTATATCGAACTTTGAAACATCAATGGCTTCATCTACTCATTCCTTTCATCCTGTGCTTTTCCTGACGTATCAAAATGTCTTCTGTGAAAAAAGGCCCATCAGGGAAATTTCTGATTTCATTGCGAGGGCCACATAATTTGGGGTTTTGCTGACTGCTAGCTTCTACACCTTCTATGTGACTTTTTGGCAATGGCAGCCTGACGGGGTAAGAAACTGAATGCAGACATAGCGAGTATGCAAACAACAACAAAAAAAAGACAGTATGCACATGAAGACAAGCAGACTGACCTGTAGTTTGGAACGGACTCCTTTGTGTGTCTGCAGCAGCTCGGCGTGTCCTCTGCTCCACAGCGTCTCCAGGGGCTCCTGTCCCCACGGGAAGCTGTAGCTGATCCTCACACCGCGAGACGCCGCCCCCTCGAGTTCCTCCACTGGGACGTCACTACTGCTGAAGTCTGATGGAGACCGGGCGAACTGGAAAGACATGGGTTGGCCTGATTTCATGTAACGGAAGTTATGTTAATGTAGTAATAATTTAAGATACACTGCTCAACTGCGACCCAAATCTCCTCCTATCTAGTCTCCCTCTGGGGAGAAATGTTGTGTTTGGGCCCTCCAGGTATATCAGGGAGTGTATCTTCAAGTAATAGAAATAAGTATCAATGATGGGAAGTCATAAGGTTAGACTGCTCATTTAATGTAAATAGCCCATGAAAACAGGAAAACAACCCTTTTTGTGCTCCAGTTAGCGCTGCACAATACATGCAAGTAATGCACTCCGAAACCACCTTGTGGTTATAAATATATTGTAATCCAAGTAAAACACAAGAATATTTTCTACATACTGTTTTCACCATGTGTAAGCTGTGTGTATCTGAGTGATGGTGGGGATCTGTTCAGCTTACATTCAGTGCTCTGAAATACTTGTGAAATACTTCCTCTTATTTAACAACACTCACTTTCCTCCACCACTTCAGTCTCTGTCTCGCCCAGTGATCCAGCCAGTGGGAAGAGGTCCGAGGAGAGCAGAACCACACCAGAGACGTCTGGGTCACCTCAGCTGGGCTGGCAGAAACAGAACCATTACATTACAATTACAGTAGCACTACTCATATTCTTTTTTTAGTCGTTTACTGTATTTAAATAGCACTAATTTGTTATGAAATACAAAGCACAAATGTCTACTGTCTCAGAAAAATGGGGCCAGCTCGCCCTCTAGTGGTTAAATAATGAACAGCGTACAACAACTTAAATGCAAACAGTTATTGATATCATTCATATCCATCAAAATGGCGACAAAAAACCCCAAAAATAAGAGTATGTAATATGAATACATATAATACATGTTCGAATTGATGGACCATAGGATTAGCAGTCAGTGAGTTGGGCATATTGCTAGCATCCCCAAGAGGAGTGGGTTGAAAAGCTTATTATTTTGCCAGTGAAGACACTTAATTACTGTGGCCAAATACTTGCCTTCATGTCACACACACACAGGTGGTATCAACATAAAATCATCAAGCAACAATAAGTACGAAGGAGCAAAATGTATTTGCACGAGTTCCATAATTTCATATGGAGAAGCTGTAGTGAGAGAATAAACTTTTTCACAAGTGTGTGTCTACACATGCGGACGGAGGGACAGTAGATGAAGCCTCACCAACCAGAGCCATCCGAGGGCTGGAAACACAGACCAGACTCAGCCAGGCCAAAGGGTAGCTTCCTGTTCACCAGCTCCAACGAGGGGACAAATTGCTCCAACGCACCTGAGAACAAACGAGACTTAATAGCTGTTCATTTTGCATACGAGTAATTCTAATTTTGTACTTCCAACATAGAAGGCAATTAGGTGACAAACATTGTTTCATTTGACTGTTTTGCTACAAGTTGAGGATAGGTGCCATCAGTCATGTTCCAAAGAGAGATGCGCTATCCTTTTGTCCCTCTGAAGAATGTGGTTCTAAGCAGTGGTTTACAGACTGACATCATCTAAGATGATGATGTGTACAAACCCAAGTACCCACAAAGTCCTAATCTTAACCCTTAACCTAAATATAATATTTGATATGTGGAGATTGAACTAGGATAGACTCAACCAAGGCCAAGAAAGTCCCTTAAGACTACCAATTATTCATCATTTCACTGTATCGTTTATTCTGAACCAAGGGTGGTCTATATATAATCATCATACAGTATAGTAGTGCAAGTACTCGTGCAAACACATCAATGTCACAACAATCAAACAGTGAGTCCCTCTGGAATATGCAGCACTCTACCTTGTAGAAAGTCTGTCCTCAGAGAGGGGGACCTCTGAATGAGCACCTGTACCTCCTGGATGAGCTGCTCCTTGCTCAGTTCTTGCTGTTCAAGAATGTGTTTCAAATAGTCAGACTCAACAATCCTCAGCTGCCCCCGTCCATCTGCTGCTGCGTCCTTGCTGCTGCTCAGGGTGTTTATCCCAAACACCTGAGCCGAGGAGCTGGTCACAGAGTGCCACCACTGCTCCAGCAGGTTTCTCCTCAGCTCCGTGCCCAGAGGCCCATAGACGCAGCTCATGCCCCGCTGGAACAGCTCGGTGTTAGTCTGACCGGGTGAGACATAGTGTCTGTCCACACAGAGCTGCAGCAAAGTGCTGACCTGATCCAAGTCGTCACTTGACGACGTGCTGCAGTGTCTCCTGGAGTGTTGCAGAGCCAGTGTTGCAATGCATGGTGGGGGTTTTAATGTGCATAGGACGTTTCTGACACAGCAAGATAACATGACGAAAAGCTTGAGAGAAGTAAAGCCAAAGATTGTCTATTGAAGTGATGACTCCTCATGAGTAAAGTCCAAGTGAACCCTAAATGCTAATGTAAAATAAACTGTTAGCTAGGCATTAATCGAGCAAGCAATCACACTTGAAGCAAAAATAGAGTCCACTGTTTCTGTTGAACACAAAAACACGAGCTCAGTGAGAGGTGCCTTCATCATCTGCCTGTTGAGCGTTGGTCGCATACCGTCACTAGTTCACGGTATTAATGCTACATGGCTACATTACGTAAATGCTGGAGCATACCGGTACATTTAACACAGAATGCACTCGCCTGGCACTTTTTTTGGTCACACAGTTAATGTTCAATGATGATGGCCGGTGGACAACTGTTTGAATTCACACAGGAGTTACGTGTGATGTACGACCCGGAAGTGATATCTTTACATCCGGGTTACAAATGCTTCAGTCAGGTGTTATGGCAACGTGATGCATTCAGTGTCATTCTGAAATAACCAAACTTAAATACAGTCGGTGTATTGGTGTCTTGTTCACTGAAAAAAAAAATAAGTCTTTATTTATTCAAAAATAAAAAATAAATCACAATTATTTTACTTTTGCGTTGCTTTTCATAATTTTGATAAAAAATGAACACCAAAAATATTCAAAGTGAGCTCAATAAACAAACTACTTCTTCTACAATGGTTTTAGAAGCCTCGTCTCTTGTCTACAGTAAAATGCTGGGGAGGAAATACGTTATTTATTGTTTGCTTAAAAGTAGTAGGATCAAGATCTTTTAGTACTCACTTAAAAATGAAGAGTTAAAGTAAAACTGCAACCAGACAACAAAACATAAACCAATGAACAGTTAATTAAGGACATGACTTCAGTGTCCTACATGGTAACTGCAGCCCTAAACTAAAGTGTTAATTTTATTATTTCATGATGCTTAATAATGTGCTTAGCTTAAATTGCTGTGCTGCATTGTTTCTTATAAGTCTGTTCAATATTGGTGTACTAATGCAAAGTGTAATTTTCTTTCATCCTCCTCTGTGCAACCTCTAAGGTGACATCACAAATGTGTTCAGGCCTCTGGCTCATGAATGAAGCAACACCGATACTGCCATGTTCACACGTGTGTGGTTTACAGTCACCAGGTCAGTTCTATAATTCATTCTTAATTCCACACAATCAACACAACACACAGGTCCAATTTTCTTATTTTTATTGAAAAGGGCCTCACGCACCCTTTTTATATGATTCATAACATCACTTTAAAAACATACCACTAACTGAAAACACTGCATTACCTAGTAAAAATAAATTACCGAGGAATGTAACCCAAAAAAAACAGTCAAGGAAAAAGTGCGGCAATCATAATTGCACTAGGAGACCTGTCTATGACTCCATTTAATGCTCTGGGTTTACGGAATAATTCCAACCCTGCTGTAAGCAAAACAAAGTTAAACAGTACAAAGGATAATAATAATAATAATAATAATAATAATAATAATAATAATAAGCATCATACTGTAAGATTTCAAGACTAAACCAAAATCATGTTGGTTCCATATATTGTGCGTATATCATATCTACTGTGGGAAGGGTGGTGGCATGGGGTAGGGCACCATTGGTGGTGGAGGTGGTGGCTGTTGGGCCTGTGGTGGTGGTGGCTGAGAGTTGAATGGGAATGGTGGGTGGTTCATACCATTCTGACCGGCCCTCTGCATGGCCCCAAATTGAGGGGGCCCCTGGAAGCTTTGGCTACCAAAGGCACCCACCTGATTTGCCGGAGCACCAAAATTACCCTGTCCATTGCTGTTGCTGTAATTGTTGCTACCATAGCTACCACTAGAGTCACCACTGTTACCACCATAGCTGCCACCATTTTGAGCCTTATTGCCACCAAAGGCACTCTTCGGCCCATTGCCAAACCCTCTATCGCTGTCCCTGTCCCTGTAGCTACTACCGCCAAAGTTGCTCCTCCCGCCCCCAGAATACCTATCCCGACGGTCATCCTTGTAGCCACCTCTTCCCCCCCTACCACGACCTGCATGAGAGGAAGACAAGACAGGGACAAAAGGGGAAGACATTACGTGAAGAGGTCTAAAAAAGGGCCTTTTGAGACAAGTCAAAGATTATATCATTTAATTTAAAGGAGGGTATAAGCTCCAAATAAAGCAGCATACAATATGAATCAGTAATATAAATAGACAAATGAATCAGCAGGGGTATTGACTACTAAAAGCTATACTAGTCCTTCCTTAAAAAACATTATTAATGTAAACAAGTGTCGGATTTTACCTCCTCTGTCCTCTGACATCTGGATGAGCTTGGGGTTAATGGCCTGATTGGCCTCGCGGAGCACAGAGATCAGGTCACTGGCCTGTTTCATGTTGTTGGGGGTGAAGAAGGTGTAGGCTGTGCCCGTTTTTTGACTTCGGGCTGTGCGTCCAATGCGATGGATATAATCCTCGGAGGAGTTAGGGTAGTCATAATTGATGACAAATTTCACATCCTCCACATCTGTGAAAGTGTTGCAGTGTGGCAAAACAAAACATGGAGGCCACACAGGATTTTGCACACCACAACAGCCAGATCAAAGGGAAAAGTTAGCAACTGTGGAGGCTGGGGAAGAAAATGGTCATGAGGCTGTGGAGGGAAAACATGTTAAAAACAACATAAGATTGTGCATACATCTACTCCATGGGAATACTACTGTGGGAAGAGAGAAACGATGCACACTCCAATTGCTTACCATAATCAAAAAGATCCAAACGACATTCACTCTCCCTTTTGTTAACCAAGGGAGAAAAAAACAAATGGATTTAAGTCTTACCATAAAGGAGTATGCATTCACTAGTCCTTTCCCAATGCAGCGAAATCCCCCACAAATTGTCAAGTGACATCCAGGAGCTTCTACGCAGTCGGGCCACGATATGCACTGGGGCCTCCTCATGTGCCAATATAGGACCATTCAGGGGTACATTTTTGCAGGTCCGTTTTTCCCAGTACACTCTCAAAAGAAGCTTGATATTAAAGGCCGCACTGCACGTCTTGCCAAGACAAAATAGACCAAGTGCTAATTTGAACAGGGGCCCCTTCCAAAAAAAAAAAAAAAAAAAAAAAAAAAAAAAAAAAAAAAAATAAAATGTAAAAGGCCCAAGACATGAACCTCGTGGGACCCCTCACCGAGCACGGCACAATTCCCCCCACCCACTTCATCCGTCTCATCAAGGCAAGATCTTCCAAGAAGCCAGTGTTCACTTGAGAAAATGTCTCTCGTTGGCAGGTCTCGACATGACTTTAAAACGCAGGCGAGGGAGGAACTTTGGTTTGAGTTGTCTCACTCTCTTTCTCCTCTCACTAGATGTTCTCACTACCCCCTAAAACACATGTGCCAGGTCTCGTCAATTTTCAGAGACAAATAAAAGATTTCAAACTGCTCTCTCCATTTCAAGAAATCCAGCACTTTGACGGGAAAAGAAAACAACTGAAAGCTTAAGACAGGCTCTCAAGCACCCATGCTATGTGATACAAGCTCCGAAAGGTAACAATTGTTCCAAATCTCAAACAAGTGACTTGCAATACAGCGCTCTCTAACACAACAGCATGCAAGGCAAAAGTCACAACATCAAGCATATCTTTCTTTTTTTTCTTTTTTTAAACGTTTGAGTTGGAAACAGCTGGATGCCGTTTGTCAGGTGAAATCCATGGACAGAGAACAGATGTGTGTGTATTTCACCAACATAGAGCCAAAGGCTTAGCCACGCAGCCTTTTGAAGTTCACTGGCACACAAGAGCTTTCACCTCTCTAGGCCCACTGGGTGGCAAGCCAGTTGAGCACTTCCAATATGTCATCCTTCTCCCTCTCGAGGCCTGGGACTGTCATGCCTAGCGCCTGCCACAAAGACTCCACCTTAAGGTGAGAAAAACTCAGAAAATGCATAGAAAAGTTAAAGAAAGCAAAACCACTTTCTTTAAAGTAAGTGTAACACTGATAAGAAAGTGGTGATACTCAATGGCATACTGACCCAAGCCACGGGAGGCCACATCTGTAGCGATGAGGATTGGAGCTTTGCCATATCTGAACTCTGAAGGGAGATGGACGGGATTTAATTCAGTTACAGAGCAGCCTGTGATGGTTAAATATTTTAAAATCGTAACTTGCGATGTGATTTATCAAATCTAACCGTTAAGGACCCAGTCCCTCTCCTGCTGGCTCTTGTCTCCATGAATCCCCATTGCTGGCCACCTGTGACAGATGGATTGAACAATAAACCCGAATGCAACAACAAGTAGGAGCAATAAGGGGAAAAACAAGGCATCATTTAACGTAGCCTCAATTTTAACTTTCAAGATGAACATAAGAGTTAAAATAAGGAAAAGAGACACTCTTTGAGGGGAGGAACGAGGAGATCCTTACCCATCTCTTCTCATCCTCCTGGTGATCTCATCACAACGCCTTTTGGTCTCCACAAAAATAATGGTCTTGTTCTCCTTTTCACTCATTATCTCCTCCAGCAGACGGATCAGTCTAACAGAGACGAGGCAAAGAGGACGTTGAGACAAAACTTAGTTGACAAAATGCTAAATTGTCTTGACAAAAATCGTCCGTCACAGCAACAGACTTTCAGGGTTCAACATTAATGTTATTTGTTTTTAGATATCCACTTGCACCAAGTCAATTTAACCTGCCCCGATAGAGATTGCTGTATTTATTTGCAGGTATAAAATAACAACAAAGACTAAAGTTAATTTTCTAATGTTATTTAAGGAAATGAATCAGAACACTGCTTAGCTACCTCCATCATTAGCAAAACTATGCATTTAATTATCTTTTAGTTGCTGCATTTACAAGCCACATGTGGCATTTAAATTGTCCTAGGCAATCCTCCAGGCCTTTTTGTTGATCCTTACATTTCTACTGATGCAAGTACATTCAGCAACTGTTTTGAGATTAAATACAGAATCTGTTCTACTTGAGTAGGTTTGACATCACATCAGTTGACTGACCGATGCTAAGAAAGAGGTTGGAATCATCTACTCACTTGTCCTCCTTCTCCATGTCATTGCAAACATCAACTATCTGCAGGATGTTGTGATTGGCACTGAGCTGCAGCGCGCCAATGTTGATCTGGACGTAGTCCTTCAGGAAGTCCTCAGCCAGCTGGCGAACTTCCTTAGGCCAGGTGGCGCTCCACATCAGGGTCTGACGGTCTGGCTGGTGAGGACAAAAAGGAGGACCTCAACCCTATTTTGAAGCTTCAAATTAAATGTAACCCTCATATATAATTGTTAACACGTTTAAAGATGTACTAGTCTTATATTTAGTATCAGTTAATCTGATCGAGTTCTGAAGAACGAGTATTGATCACAGGCTGTTTGGTCAACTTGTGTGGGTATGAATTGAATTCCTCTCTCTGGAGAACTTTGTTTTTAAGTCTTTATTTTATTTGGGTACTGGGCAAAATATTTCTCATAAACATAACAGCTGGTTAGTAGTCATGTTTGTGATGTGACAATTTACTTGACTCTGAGATTTTCTCAATAATAATAATGTCAATTGTGTGAAAATAACACAACATACCCGAATTTGTTCCACTATCTTGCGGATCTGAGGTTCAAATCCCATGTCCAGCATGCGGTCTGCTTCATCCAGCACCAGATAGGTGCAACGACGCAAATTAGTCTTTCCACACTCAAGGAAGTCAATGAGACGACCCGGAGTAGCAATGCAGATCTCAACCCCTAAAAGACAAGAAAACATAGTATTATATATTTAACCTTAAAGCAAATCCCTAATGGCAAAGTTGAATGAATTGAGTAATCTATTTAAATAGTGAGAGCAACAAAGTAAGCATACCTCTCTCAAGGTCCCTGATTTGGGGTCCTTTGGGGGCACCCCCGTAGATGCAGGTGCTCTTGAGACGGGAAGCCCTGCCGTATTCAGCAGCCACTTGTTGCACCTGCTGAGCCAGCTCACGGGTTGGCGCCAGTACCAAGCACTAAAGAAAGATGGATATAAATGATCAGAATCAATATTTGTGTATTGCATCCTTAACATTAAATAAATAGATTGAATAGGTAAGACTCATGCATACTGGGCTGTTACAACTACTTTTATGTTCATCCATTCATGTAGGACAATCTTTAGACAGAGAGAAGTACCTTTAACACAACCAACAAAGAATGGTCTGTGTAGACCAAGACCACAACTGCCCCATTTCTACTGGCTCTGTATAGCATGCCAAGCTGTAAACTCAAGCAATATATCTGGTCCCTCCCAAGAGAGAGATAACCCTGCTGATACCATAACATTATGGCACTGCTTGGGCAACTTATTCACCGAAGAGAAAATGATTCTTGCAGCCAGGTGAAACACAAAGTTAGTTAACATTAAAGATATAAGCTTCACCGTTTTTTTATTTATTTTTTGGGGCACACAGTATTGAATTCTGTCTAATTAGTGATATACAGATTGATACATGGAGCCTGGGCATCATCTAGGCCTCTAGTTTTCCTGTTTCCTGTTCTTCCAAAATAGTAATAAAACAAAAGGACTTTCAATAGTATCCGGCACTAATAGAGGATCACACATTCGGACAAATCATTTTAAGCGTACTTACAATAGGTCCATCTCCGTGCTCCAAAAATGGCTGATGTTGGATGTGCACAATTGCAGGCAGAAGGTACTGAAAGAAATAAAAACAAAAGGGCCGACATTAAATATACACCTCAAATCACAGTGCATATGTATCAGTGTTCCTGGTAGTCATTACCTTCCACAACATAGCAGGATTTATTTCTTCCCTCAGCCGTTGCAGTATTATCTCAAATGTCTGTTTCTGTATTCACATTAATCTGTTCGATCTTGAGCCAATCACTCTTGGCAAAAGTGTTATGTCTTAATTACCGAATGGCGACAACAAATTAATCTCATATGGGTGCTGGGTAGAAAAGCTCTGAAAAATCATAATTAAAAAGTACTTCACTTACTGCTAGGGTTTTCCCAGAACCAGTTTGTGCGATGCCAACCATGTCTTTGCCACTCAGGGCCACTGGCCACCCCTGAGACTGAATTGGAGTTGGATCAGTCCAGTTCTGTTTGACAATAACTTCCATGACGTAGCCTGCAAAAGTAAGATGATGCAAGTTAAACTGTCAACTTTAAAACTTCTGTCAATGACACAAGTAGTAGGTAAAGAAATATTTGTAATTTTTGTGTGGTGGCGCATTCGTCTCTACTCACTTGGAAATGCAGCTTCGTGGAATTGTATAATTGGTTTGGGGATATCTCTGCCTTTGACCGTAACTTCTTTGTTTCTTCGGTACAGTTCAACCTCTTGCTGCAATTGAAGAACACAGTCAATACACATATTCGCAAGACCACATGAGTAAAAACTAATTCAAAAGAGACACGACGAGAAGTGAATCTTACAGGTGGTCTGCGAGTTGCATCTGGATGTTCCTGGTAGAAGTTCTTTTGAAACTTTGGAAGCTCGTCAAGGTTCCAGTGCTTCTTTCGCAGCCTCTCACCGGGGTTGCCAAACTTCCCCGGAGGAGGTCCGCTCCTATTACCACCACCACTACCACCACCACCACCAAAACGAGGAGGTCCTCCACTATACCTTGTGTAAAAGAGCAGGACACATGTGGTTCGTACTACACAGCCAGTAAAAGTAAAACCTGATGATCACCATGCATCATCAGGATCACCTCAGCTTGTTCTTCGAGGCCTTGGTATGGCTTGAAAGACGAAATGAGGATATTGCTTGATAGGTAGCATAGGGTTTGGTGTTAGGGATATCTACACAAAAAAATTACTCCAAATCAGTCAGTCCTCCAAATGTATGGACATGCACTACTAAATCAAATACATTTTCCTCCCAAATTTTCTAGCGCCACATAAAGAAATCACACAAAATGGATAGGGACTATAAATTAGTGAACAGCTTTAAAGACAGTTTAATCACCATCTGTGTATGAGGGCACAATCTTCCAAACAGAAAAAGAGTTTATACCCACGAGGCAAACATGGAACTGAATACTATTTGCTTTTTAAACACTGAGCATCTCTGGCATAAAAACAGTCGCTTAATAGTTTGCTATCAAGCAAACAAGTGTACAAAGTGTTGATATAGACAAATCCAACACTGTGCACAGTCCCAAGTCTAAATGTATAGCTCTTGATTATTGCCGTATAGGTAAACACTCACCAGTAAGTAGGGCTCATGATAAACTGTCATATTACTGAATGGAGACAGATTTAACGTTATATTCACGATACAACGAGAACATTATGGGGCTGAGCTTCACCTCCTGTAGGAAGCATGACAGGGTTATTAGGGTCGTTAGAAAACTAACTCGTTAAAAATAAATTGCTCGTTTGCGACAAAAAAAACTTCCGTCTCAAATGTGCATCAGAAGAGACACCGCTGCGTCACATGACAACAACCAGGCCGACACAGAGCTGTCATTAGCTGCCATTTTACCTCCAATAGGCAGGGAAACGCAAAACATTACAGATACGCCAGAGCAAGAACGTTTAAACGCATAAAAACAGCGTTTCTCTTTTTAATACACGACTGCAGCTAAATAACAAGTAGTGGCGATATAAACTAGCGTTACAAGACAACGGTCTTGTTATGAGAGCGCGGACATGACAGCTAAGCTGCTCATCTTAACGTCAACCGTTCACGTTAAGAAACCCAGAGCTGACCCTTCGCTTACCCTCTATCTCTGCCACGATCTCGGTCTGAAAATCCAGGCATTGTGCAGCAGACTACTGTGGTAGAAGCAGACTTTGTATAAATCCCTGTACCCGGTCAACAACACAATTAATCTAAGAGCTAAAGTCGGCACAAGCAAAACAAAAAGAAAATGCCGGCAGACAAAAATCTGTCTAGAGGGACGGATGTGAGGTCAGACTGGGCGGATAACATTGTATCAATGCGCGTCACACAACTGGCACACCCGTGGTACTATTTTGTGTCTGCACACCAGTGACGTTATTCAGTCGAAGAGGGTGATATAACGTTATATATATATATAATGTGAAAAATAAATATTTGGCTTACAATAGTTGTATATGATGTTTTGTCTTTGTACGATTTGTGTTGTATTTTTTTTAAGTCATGTACAATTTGGCAGCACAAATGGACGCTTAATCTTAACTCGCCTATTCCAGTCAAGTCTTTTGGTCCTATTTGTTTTTTTGTTTCACTGTCAATTACCAGAATATCTCAAATACTAAGAGATTTTGAGAGATTTGGTTGAAAATTTGTAATTAATTTAAAGGACCATAGCGTGTTGGCCATGAGTCTTTCAACTTTCATCCAGGTACATATTCCAAATATGAAGTATTTTTCAAAAATCATGGTGGAAGAAGGAGTCTCAGCCTTTTCTGTGTGTGGTTATTACTATAATACATATTCTGCCAGAAGAACAAAGCAGCAACAAAGTCCAGTCAGATGATCAGGTAACTCTCCAGTGCAAACAAACATTTATTAAAATGTGCTAATGCAACACAATTAGAACAGTGACAGAATGTGGAAATTGGTTGTATTCAGTAAATTCTTCTGGCACACAATGTTTGAACATCCCACTGATCTCCATTTTCATCATGTGGCTTTTCCATCACAAGTTACAACAGTCTTCATTTGGTTGATGTAAATGACATGCTGATACCTGCAGAGAGAGAACAAAAACACCCACATAAAATTAAAATAACAAAAATATATATATATTTTAAATATATAAAACATGCAAGCTGTTTTCTGAAATAATGGCAACATATGAGGTGATTATAATTATGTTTGAGATTCTCTTAAAACAAAACATCTATTTTACAAAGGAGTAGTTTGACAATTAATCTGGTCCCCTTTTATTTTACAAATGGTATTTTTCATGTGCAATACCACAAAAGCACATCAACTAAAATGAGGACACAGAGATTGAGGAAATACATTTATAGTGAGTCATGCAGATGCAAAATTTGATACAAAATCTGCAACACATATATTACCTCCTTTACATCTGATAGAGAGACCCTACAATAGCAGGCATTTAGAACAGGAAAATGTTGTATTCACAGTGGTTGAGAAATGAAAATGTTCTTAATGGTTGCTTTTGAAGCTTTAAGCTTCACTTAAGACTCTTAACAATGACCCATTTTGATCTGGGGTATGCTTTATAACACAGCAAGTAGCCTTGCACAGGAACGAATGTGTTTTGGTCTACAATGTAAAGACATTTTTAGAAAGTTACATTTCCAGGCATCACACACTTGTTTAATGTAAAGTCACAAAAACTGAGTACCCCTTTACATTCAGGATGTCCACTCTGACGTGATACAACCCAATAAAAAAGGAAATAATTCTAAAATGTCCTAGAACAACAATTTCAACACATACTTCTCTGTGATCATCAGGAGACCAATCCCAGTTATTTTCTGCATCAGGAATCATCCAGGTTCTTACATTTCTGGGGCTTCCGTTCTGTGTTTCAAAGGGAGACATTACAGTATTTTATCGTTGTTGTTGCTGAGTTTTCACAACGGAGTTCAAGTTTTAAGCCCTAAAATCTTAATTAATACAAAGAGCCAAACTGACATTCTACATTTTTACGTTTAACAAAATACTGTCCAAACACTCAAAAGCAGAACACTAAATCACATGTTCAGAGCACAGAAAAGACACCTCATGTTAATCAATATCACCAGCTCTGCTATACATTTCAGGTGTCTGACAGATGTAAAAAGGCCTTTGTTTTGGACAGAAACATCTGGGACACACGTAGAAATACGTTATTACAAATAAAAGCCCTGCATTTAAAATGTTACTTTAGTAAAAGTACAAAATATAGCATCAAAATATACTTAAAGAACCAAAAGTAAAAGTAGTCAAACAGAGGAGCCCGTTTCTAAATAATATACATTATATAACAGAGTAGCTTAATTTATTAAAAAACTTGATCCTGTATTTGTTGATTTATTTGTTGCATTAAGCTAAATCTGCAATGCTGCTAGAGTTGTCAAATAAATGTAATGGATTAAAAAGTAGAAGTATAAAGTGGTATAAAAGGGAAATACTTGAGTAAATGGCAAGTACCTCAAAATTGTACATTTACATTCATCCAGGGTTAGGATCAATACAAATAGTTTGTAAGGTGCCGTTGTGTTGTCTGCCATAGGTGTGTATTGTGTTTTGTTTATTTGCTATCTGAAATGCCACCACATATCACAACACTAGAAATCATAGCCGTCAGTCACATTACGTAAACTCTACTAGAATCGTCATACGCTCAGGTACATACATGAAGTATGACATCTTTATTTAACCCATCCTAAGCATTTAGAAGCTGCTGTGAGGTGCCCCGGGGAGCAACATAGTGTCCAGTGTGTCGCTAAAGGACACATGCAGACAGCAGGAGTTGGCGTCAACCTTGTGGTTAAAGGACGACCCGCTCAACCCACTGAGCTACAGCCGGCCAAACCCAAATATGTCTGAAACAGAGGACCTTGTATGGTAATAGATTGTTGTGAAGACACAGCATTTTTACTTACTACAAAACCTCCTCCACACGCCATCTTTTTCCCTGCTGAGTTCAGTGTTATTGGCTGTTAACTGGTCAATTATTTTCCTGAGATTGGCATTATCTGCCAATAAATGGTCTCTCTCTCTTCTCCAGTTGGTTTTGTCTTTATTCCCTATTGGGGGAACAACAAAACAGCAACTGAATATTCCTACAAGTTATCATCACATTCATCAACATGTGAAGTGTTGATTTCTTTAACGTTCTTGTTACTAACACCAAAACAGAATGAGAAAAAACTCACTTTGGACTGCGAGAAAAATAATCCCGGCCAGGAGGAGAAGACACAGCGCACCCAGAAACATTGAAACAGTTCTGACATGATTCCTTTTTCTGGTGATGACTGACAAAAAGAAACAATACATTTTGAGGATACAGTCATCTATTACTGTTTTTAGCTCTACAGTACTAAATGCTGCAATTAATAAAATACAAGAAAATTTCACTAACACCTCTTCAAAATCAACATAAAACCACTGCTGCACCACACTACCAAACCACACTGAAGGTGAACACTGAACACATTAAATGAAATTGAAACATAAAAAATGAAGAGAATAAAATCCGTTGCTCATGCTCGTCGTTTCCGTACCTGGGTGCTGAGCCTCTGCAGGTGGTGCATTTGGTGACGTGACCTCCACCCAGGGGTTGTCATACACTCTCAGGCTTTCAGCGCTGACATAGATGTTCACTATATTCTCCGTGTCGTCCTGATCACAGTAAACCTGGTTGATGATGCCAGACTGAGCGTACAGGTCCCCCGACATTTTATGGCTAATATAACTTAACGATTGATGGCAGAGTTTGTTTTAAATCTTGATATAATAGTTGTGTCTGTTTTCTGAATGAGGATGGACATCCACACTGATTACGCCAAAAGGGGAAGAGCAGAGAAACAGGAAGTTGGGAGTAATTACAGTTTTGGCATCTGCTTGTTCCTCTTAAGTTTACCTGGTCATCAGTGAGCTTTGACATTTGATTTGTTGTCTATAACCAGAGATAAATGGTCACGTTTCAGTGACCAATTATTGTTAACAGAAAAGCAAAACATACAATAAATTAACCAAAACAGAGACAACAATGAGTGATTGTAAGGAGGCTGAGACAAACCAATGACATTTTGAATATAGATTTAAAAGATCTAGGGTCTACGTTCAACAATTTTCTCTATTCTTCACTCAGAAAAATATCCAAAAGTCATATGTGGTGAATGTGTTGATATGGTAATTATCTTGTGCCATACAACAACAAAACTATGACCTGATAAAGAAACCGTCATAACAGGCATTTAGAACAGAAAATGTAAACAAACAAAAGTGGAATCACTAATATTCACAGTGAAATATTCTTCATGATTACTTTTGAAGGCTTTAGTTTATCTTTATCTTTGCACAGAAATTGTTGTGTCTTGCTCTACAATGTAAAGAAATTATTTACATAAAGTGACATTTGCACGACTTACACTACTATGACAAGTCATATGTGGTGAATGTGTTGTAGTACATTCCTGTTCAGATAACCTACTCTTCCAGCATTACAGCCCCTGCTCACCCACAGTCTACCCACACAGGTGGCCTAATTAGACCTATAGTTCATGCGGACGTCACGTGATCCCTAGCAGAACTCCAACCAACTAGAGGTCTAATCAGCCAAAGTCAAAACACCTGTGTGGATGTCCAGAGCCTTTAATACCTGTGCATCAAAACTACATAGGGCTGTTGCTCTTTAGCTTCTCACTAGCAGAACTGCGCGTTAGAACGTGTCCATTAAACTTCAAGTTTGAAGGTTTAAAACACAGCTGCGAGCATAACTGGACCTGAACGAACACAAGTTCGTCTGAGCCACCCACTGCAGGTGTGCCAGAGCACCTTAGCATCATGTAGTCTGATGGCTTCCCAGCATGCACTGTGCTGTTAGTGTGATCTGCATTGTGTTCTGATGTTTCCACTGGTGTTCACTTTGACAAAGTGGGTGAGAATGGGTCATTTGTCCCCATTTTCACCATCATTACCATGTTGCTTCCCCATAGTTCATATATCATGAACACTTCTTTTTACAATTACCATCATTAAGTTTGTTAATGTTTATTGGTTTGATGAATGAGAGTTTACCTGCAGGAATGGTACAGCTGATGGATGGGTCTACCCAAGCAGTAGCTGTTTGACTGTGAAAGGGGTTGGATGTCAGTGTGTACCTCTGTCCACTTGAGGGCAAGCTAATATAGGTTGTCTTGCAATAAAATGGACGCCAGGTGTGCATCAGATGTAAATATCGGATCCATTACTTTGAGTTAGGTTTCCCTCAGTTATAATGATATTAACAGTTTATTTGTTTTCTTTTGTTTGTACATATTATTTGTTAGCCTGTGTAGCATGGGGCCAGTTGTTGTTATACCTGGACACAGTTTGTCTTGTCTGCCTCCTTATACCTTCCTAGCTACTCTGGTCAGGCTCCCTTACAAAAATAAATTGAATTTATTATTACTGAACTCAGAGCTCAGGGTCTTTCTTGTACATAAAGAATACAGCACAGAGATTCACCCCTGTACTCTGAGGAGCAGAATGTACAGTATTGACATAGTCCATGTCTGAGAGCAAAACAAATGTGGAACCAGTTCAAGAATGCACAATAATAAATAATGGAGTGGCTTTGGCTCAGAAGAAGAGCGGGGTGGTCCACTCATCGGAAAGACACTGAACCCCAAATTGCTCCCGAATGCCGTGCCATCCGTGTGTGAGTGTTCGTGAGTTTAGATCTGATGGGAAGGTGACGACTTGCACAGCAGCCTCGGCCATCAGTGTGTGAATGCATGTGTGAACTGGTGAATGTCGTGTGGAGCACTTTGAGTGGTCGGAAGACTAGAAAGGTGCTCTATAAATACAAGTACATTTAACAATAATTTGATTTTATTCAAGTATTTTCTCACAGGTAAAGTGCAATCTGTACCAGCAGGGCAAATCATTCCAGTTTGTAATTGAATAACCCGTTGAAATCTCAACACAGTTTTCCGTGTTTTCATTATCCGGCTGCTTGATTCTCCAGTACCTAGAGATGAACAAAGATTTAAACCATTACAAATGAATACTGTTAACATTGTTCTCTCAGAGCACGTTATAATGAGGTGAGGTCCCACATCATTATCATTTTAACAAAAAATTAAATATAAACAAACAAGCTCATGTTTCTGTGAGAGTCAGATTCTGGATCATTTCTCTGTGTTAAGTTAAGACTGCTGGAAGCCCTGAGCTTTAATGTAAATTGATCAGTTAATAGAATAGGCACTGTTTCTTTTCCTGTTCTGACACACAATTTGAACGTGGCACAGTGACAGTCAATGAATAAGAAATTGGAAAAAGTCGTACATTTCGGTAAGTGGCGTTCCATCAACCCATTTCCAAACATTTTTGCTCTCTTCATCAGTCAGACCAATCCACGTCCGCTGTTTAAACGAGCTGATGAATTCCTAGATTTCAAAGATAATGATCAATTATTTATTATTCTTTATTTATTGTTATTCCAAAGAGATTAGGTGCCTTCCTGATGACACCTACCTGACATGTCACTGTAGGAGAAGCACTGGTGTAAATAATATAATGAATGACGACTGAATTACATTTAGCTGCTTGAGTTTCAGGGTCCTGGAGTTGAGCATGCTGGCTCACAGTCACACTGTCATGTCTTACCACTTCAACGGAGCCGTTGTTAATGTTATTAGTAACACCTGTGCCTTTCACACTGTGACGTGTCAAAATGTCTGCTGTCTGCTTCCACAATATTCACAGGTTTGAATGCATCATTTCCCCTTTTTTATCTCCTTCTTAAATTGTTCACATTGTTCTGCAGCTTTGCAGAAGTCACTACAGACTTTCTTTTCCCTTTTCGTACATTTAAGGAAGAAATTAACCTGCTTTCCTGCACTAACCTTTTCTTTTTTTTTTTACTACTTCCACCTTTTGAAAAGGCCAAATGCCTGCTTTTGTCAAACAAAATTAAAGTAAGTGAACATATATGTTTCTCACTCCGTTATTAAAAAACATAGGTTTGTTTGGCTCCTTTGTTTACATGTATTTCTGATGCAAATCTTGAACATCAATAACACTGTAAAATGTAACTCCTAATATTAATGGAATGAGTTTGTGAAGGGAAGCAGGTTTTGTATTTTGGTAGCATTTACAAAAAATGTAAAAGAAAAAGAGTAGTACTCAAGTTCAAATGAAAGAGACATTTTTTTATTCCACTCACCTGTTCCTCTTTGCTTGATATGATCACCAGCTGTGAGTCATCATCGTTACAGTTCTTTTTGCTGTCAAACCAGTTTTCCATTGAGGTGGATGTTAAATAACAACTATTGCCAAACCTTGTCCATTTGTTGGGACAGCATGTTCTCTCTGTTTAACAACAAAAAATTATTCGCCTTCTGTCAAATAATACTGTATATAACCCCATGCCAAGATAAAAGACAAAACACAATACAGAGCATTAGGCAAACATCACTTTTTTGCTTTTATATCCTGTACTGTCTGTTGGTCATCTCTCATCTGTTTGAATTAGCTAAATATCTAAACAATGGTAAGCTAAAAGTGAAAATTTGTTGAAGGAGTAGTTGAACATGAAAGGAAACTAGCTTCTCCATATTAATTCTGAGAGTTAGATGATAAGATTCATACCACTGCCGTGTCTGCACTATAAATATGAAGCAGCTAGTTAGCTTAGTTTAAGAATAAAGACTGGAAACAGGGTAAACAGCTAGCTTGGCTCTGTTTGAGGGTAACACAATCTGCCTATCCGTACCACTGAAGATGAAACAAAAATCAAAGTGTAAAAATGACAATAGCCATTTTATGGGAGTTAGGTTGTTTATTTTCTGGCCGGGACAGTAGCCCTAACACTGGAGTCTCTGCTGGTTGCCTGGCGATTGCTCCCAGTCAAGAAATAGTCTGTTACGCAGATGACATTTTACTACTGATCAAGGACCCTTTGATGTTAATTCCTAATGTCCTATCTACAATTTAATCCTTTTCAAAAATATCAGGGTATAACATTAATTGGCAAAAATCGGAATGCATGCCGATATCAAGAGGATGTAATCGATCAATGCTCGATACATTCCAGTTTAAATGGATCCCAAGATGACTGACATGTTTGGGTATTAGGCTGTGTTCAGATATCGAAAATATAATTTCTATCAATATGGTCCCTTTAATGCAAAATATTAAGTAAAATTTAAACAAATGGAAATTGATAAATCTTACTTTATGTGGAAAAAATAACATCATTAAGATGGTGGTAGTTCCACAATTTCATTACATCTCTATGATGATACCAGAAACCATTTCTGAGGGAATATATAATCATCTAATTAAGTTTTTTTTTGTGGAATGACAAAAGGCCGAGAATTAGTATGAAAAAACTCTTTGCCTCACGAGCTAGTGAGGGACTAGCTCTTCCAAATATGGAAATATATAACATAGCATTTGAAATGAATGGATTTCTGGAAGTATTTACAGTTGAGGAGCAGCATAGGGTCAGTGTTTGGACTGAAAAGAGAAGAGACAGAAGAGAATAAGATTCAAGAGTTTCTAGTGCTTCCCGTACATTACACTCTGCCTCTATATTTTATAGGAAAATGTCAAATATGTGCGAAGGCCTGAGATTGATATGGCAAAAGGATCTTGGCAATGAGATTAGAGAAGATGTATGGAAACAATTAATATCAAATGTAGGCTGGTCTATAAGGGATGCAAGAAGCAAGTTTATCCATTACAAAATTGTACATAGGTATTACTTTACACCCCCGAAAATGTATAAAATGGGCTTAAAGCAGGATCGCAAATGCTGGAAATGTAATAAAGTAAATGGACACTTTTCTACATGCTCTGTGGGGGTGTTTGAAGGTGATGCCTTTTTGGAAGGTGGTACGGAATAAACTAGGGCGACTCAAACAGCCTTTACCGGAATCCCCAAAATGATGTCTACTCAGAGACAAATCGCTTATGCCACCAGGCCTTACCAAAACAGAGATCAGGCTGTCATTAATGGTTTTATTGTAGCAGCAAGGCTCATTCTGCAAAACTTTGTTTTCTATTTTATTTAATTAATTCTGTGGTTTTGTTTATTTTCATGGTTATTTGTCATGTTTCCTTTTTGTTGTTTTTGTTTGTTGTTTGTTGTTAGTTTTTGCAGTCTGACAGGCCTAGTTTTTGTATGTGATTAAAAACTTAAATGAGAGAAAAAAACTTATTTTTTCAACAAATTAAACAAACGCTGGGCTATATAACTTTTTAATTAATGAGCTTTAGCTTCAGTGTTAGACAGATTTTATTTTACATATTTGGAGAGAGACAGGCTAGCTGTTACCCCTGCTTCCAGTCTTTGTGCTAAGCTAAGCTAACTGGCTGCTGGCTCCAGCTATTTACCGTAAGGCTAAATTCTCGGCAAGAACGTGCTTAGATTTAATTTACAAAATGTCAAACTATCCTTTTGATTAAAATCCTCTTATTTTCACTCACCATCCAGCCGGTCTTGTAATTTATCTCTCTCTTTGGTGAGGTTGTTGTTCGTTGCCTTCAAATGGTCTTTCTCCTCCTCTAACTGGTTCATCTTTAGGGTCAGGTTGACATTGAAGCCTTTCATTTCACTGTATCTTGTCTGTAGTTCCTCTCTCTCGCTGGTCAGGTTGACATTGAGGCTTTTCATTTCGTTGAAACTCGTCCGTAGTTCCTCTCTCTTGCTGGTCATGTTGGCATTTTCCACCTCCAGTCGATTTCTCTCTAGAATATCTGCCACAGCAAGGGTCCAACATGTGAAGGGCTCAGATATTTTACATCATATATATTTATTTATATGTATATAATATATATATATATATATATATATATTTATACGTTTACAACCATTGGCTAGAATAGATGCATTTGTAAAACATACATAGGACCACCAGGACAATGACCGCCACCAGGAGGAGAAGACACAGCAGGCCCAGAAGCATCGCAGCGGCTCCGAACACATTCCTCTTTTCTGAACTCACATTGACTGAAACGGCTGTGGGCACAAATTAACAGTACTGATGAGAGCTGAGAATTAGTGACCATACTCTTGAACAATTAGTTATTTTCCATGTTTAAAAATTGCCTTATAGATAAACTTCAGTTGTTTTTTTTATGTCTCATTTGTCTAATCCTACAGTAAATACAACATGCTATGTGTGTAGGACAGATAAATACTTGGCTGCTCAGTGATGTTGTCCTCTGATTTTTCCGGTGGCGTACTCTCCTCTGCCCTGAAGTTGTCATAAATCCTCACATTGTCGATGTCATCACAGACGTCTGTGTCTCTGTCCTCCTTCACGCCTTTCTGAAATTTAACTTTTTTGGTGAGGTCTGGCTTGGCATATATATCCTCAGTCATGCTGTCTTCTCACTTCACCTAATTCAACTCTGGACTGGAACAATCCCACAATATTTTTGCATTTATAGGATTATATACTGTACAGTTGCCCTAGGAAACAGGGAAGTAAAAAGAGCTCATATGGGTTTTGTTAAAGGGAAGAAAAGAGAGGAAATCACTGGGCTGTGATGCAGTATAATTACTGTAATGACTTCCCTCTTCTTTGTTCAACTATTATTAACTAAAAGCCTGCAGATTCACCTTCTTCTTTACTCTGACTATGTCCAACTACATACAACTGTGGTAGTGGATTGTTAAACTCAGTTCTTATAGTAGTAATACAACACCATATATACTGTGAGGGTTATTGTCTTCTTTCCTGTCTTTAAGTAAATCAAAAATAGAGTACATGCTGTACTGGCAAAAGAAACTTCATGTGGTCATAGATTTTTAGAAGTTCAACTTCCCTTAAGTAAAGAGTATCCATCCATCCATTCATCTATCTATCCGTCTATCCGTCCATCATTATAATTTTACCATCACATGTATTTGAATACTCATTTACTCATTCTTAGCAATGATAGTTTTTGATTCCCATCATGCACCTGCAAGACCAAACAGGTAAAAGTGGTCAACTAAAATAACTCATCCCACCAGCCCTCAGTTTCCTGTCACAGTAAGCTGAGAATCACATGCGTGAATGGTGTGCTGCCATCTGTGTTACTATTTGTGTTTGTCGCTTCGTTTGAGTTTATCTCAGAACGATAATTTGTCATATCAGAAGCACACTCTCAAGACATTGGTACACTGAGGACCAAACTGTGCAGTCAATACAGCTGAACAACATGGATCAACTGATGGACATCTATGCCAATGTAGAGGAATCATCAGGCAAAAGGAAGAGTTTGTCAAAAAGTTCTGAAAGTGTTTATGAAAATATGTTGATCGACACTCTGGAGCCAAACAGAACTGGACCGTC
This sequence comes from Anarhichas minor, assembly GCF_050575085.1. Taxonomy (NCBI): domain Eukaryota; kingdom Metazoa; phylum Chordata; class Actinopteri; order Perciformes; family Anarhichadidae; genus Anarhichas; species Anarhichas minor. The sequence continues at coordinate 3,848,869 of NW_027466458.1, forward strand.
ACTCTCAGGTAATAAATACATCCAAACTGGTCATGTGTACACATTTAGGATGTTGACTGCAGGTTCATGTAAATATGTGAACATTCTTCACACACAGGCAGCACAGGAACGACTAAATATTTTTTACAGTGAAACAAAGACTATTATCAGGAACGATAATGTGGAGGGTCAAAGAGCAAGAGAGTGAAGGGGAAGGGGAGAGTGAGAGTCTGGTTTACTGTGATTAATGTTTTTTTTTATTAGCGCTAAAAAACTTAAGGATTACAGCTAAACATAAAACGCCATGAAGAACAACATGGTCACTGATGAGCAAAAATAGAGAAAAAGGAAATTCTCACATCAGTCTTCTTTTGTCACAGTTAACATGTTGACTTGTCAGAGCAGGCGGAGAAGCAAAGCTGGAACTAAGAACATTAATGAAGGCTCAGTTTCATTACTGCAAGCTATTGTTCCAGTGAGTCAGTACGCACCATACCAGTGATTCTCCACTGAGTGGAATTCAGCCATCATTCATTTTATCATTGTAAATACACCTGTGTTTTTCCATTGAGAAATAAAATGCATGACTTCTATCTTCAGGTGTTGAAGGTGTGAAGAAGAGTTCCTGCAGAGCTGCTGCAGTGTTTCTGGGTCTGCTGTGTCTCCTCCTTCTGACTGGACTCATAACTTCAGTTTGCCTGTGTGAGTACTTTGTTAGCATGCTGATGAAGCCCTGAGATGAAAATACTGGTTGACAGTGTCTCTCTGTTTGTTTGTTTGTTTATGTGTCAAACACAGACAGCAAAGGCAACTCTGAGTGGGAAATGGAGATGGTCCTGTTACAGACCAGTTACACCAACCTGACTAAAGTACAAGACCAGCTCCAAAAAAGAGTTGAAGACATGGCCAAAGAGAGGAATGATCTTCAGAGAAAAATTCGGGGTACGTTTATTTCTTAATTAGCAGGCCGAATTAATAACTTAAACCTCAGTTAATGTTATCACTCTTCTTCGTGATCAAAGAGTAACTTAACCTCCAAATCACCTTTTTCAGCTGAAAACCAATGTAAAGGTATTTAGTATTGTTGTTGATGGATTCAGGTCTAAATCTTGACATTGTAGTATTTGAATGAGGCTCATGGGTATTTAGTGGCCGAGGCAACTCTATTGTGTATTCTGATTCAACTCACTTACACCCTGTCTGGTACAATCTATTTTATCTCTGCCCTTTGTTGTCAAAATGCAAATGTATTGTTAATCAATTAACTTTGTATTTACTAACTATTTTTACTAATTTCTTTCAAGATTTTTGTCCAATTAAATTATTATTATTTTTTTCAATTTGAAACAGATCAGTATACCAAACAGGGATGGGTGTATTTCAGCAGTAGTGTCTATTACATCTCTTCACTGGCGAAGTCCTGGCTGGAGAGCAGAGAGGACTGTGTGCACAGATTTGCAGACCTGGTGGTTATCAACAGCAAAGAAGAGCAGGTCTCTGTCTGTACGTGTGTGTGTGTGTGTGAAGAGCGAAAAAACTAAATGAATGCAATGTCACAGAAGTGGATGACAGCATGAAACTGTGCATATCGTAGTTATGTTGATGTCTTTTTCTCTCTGTCAACAAGGACTTCATAAGACGTCTCCAAAAACCCGTGTGGATTGGACTCACTGATCGAGAGACAGAGGGGAGATGGAAATGGGTGGATGGGACTCCGCTGACCAAAAGGTACTTTACTTAACTTATCTGTTGTCATGGTGCAGTGTGGCCAGCCACTTACCAATACTATCGCTCTATTCATCTTTCTTTCATTATTGTGGTAGTTTAACAAAAACTGTTAAATGTTATTAACCCACCAACCTTTATGAACATTACAACAACATTTTGGGACTCCTTAAAAAACGAAATGATGCATCTCAAAGGGTTAATCTGATACAGATCTAAAGACTTCTGTCAGTCAAATTACACAGCTGATAGACTTTAGATCTTTAATCTATGTTGATAATTCTATCAATCTCAATAAAACACTGTTTCTAAGGAAACATTATGATTTTGAGTTGATGTTGGGTTGCTTTCTTGTTTCTTGGTGTGCGTTCTTTAAAAATGGAAGTTCCTTTATTGTTTTGGGGTTTCAGCTTCTGGGCCCCTTCGGAGCCAAATGGACATCAGTTAAGGGATGAAGATTGCGCAGAAATTAGCTACCATATTTTGGAAAAGAACTGGAATGATGACCGGTGTGACCATAAGAAACTCTGGATATGTGAGAAGACGTTGCCTTCATAACTCCAAACCAACAAAACAATGACAAAAAACAGGGAGATACTTTGTATCGCGTTCTCCAGTTTCAGCTAAAGTTGACAAGACAGCACGAACGTAATGCTAAGCAAGCTACTATATAAGCAAAGTGTCTAATGTGGACATACATATCTAGCCTGGTTCATTGCTTTAAATGATGAATATGATAAATGATGTGTATTATTATTGTCGGCTCACCAAAATCTGAACCTAAAAACGATGTAATCATAATCCATAAAATATAATTTTTCATTTTTAAATGTTTTTGTGATTGATTGACTGCTTTGGATCATTTTGTTTCAATTATGCCAACAGATTATTATTTTGTGTTTTCTATTTAAAATATACAAGTATATGGAATTTCTTCTGCTCATTAAAATAAATAGTTATTCATATTTTAATTCACTGCTTAATAAATGTATGAATAAAAATGATTCGTTCCGTTACTTTAAGTTTCCTGCTCTACTTTAACTTCTCTTCCTTCTACATACAAGTATTGACACATTTCATTTCTGCATGAGTCAAGCTTTGCCTGTATATATCTTCCAATACAACAATTCATCAAGTTAGGTTTGCATCTGCTCTCGTGAAGGTCCATGATCCTCTCCAGGTTTTACTCTTTTCATAATTCAGCTCCCACATTGTGATTCTCTGCATCACATGTTTTGCTCTGCTGCACCCTCAGGTGGTGAGGACTTACTCAACATCCTGATGGAGAACAGTTTCTCCAAACAGTGGCCATAACTGTTCAAGAGAAAGTACCTTCCTCAGTGACTCAGTGGGTGAATGTCTACTTTGTTCCATTCTCTAAGAGATAAATCTCATCTTTTTCATGTATGACGCACATGGAGCCATGTGGACAGCCCCAAAGACAAAGTTTACTGCTGGGCTCACACTGATCCCCCACCCCCCCACGTCCGGCCCTCCGTGCACGTTGATATACCTGCTGCCTCCAAATTCCCATAAATTATTTTTAAAAACAGCACAATTATCTTGTACAGATTTTTTGTGTATAATTATGGAATAAAGATGAGTATCTCACTCCAACATGAATTCATAGAGTGCTACGGGACTCATATCTCCAAACTGTAGCGCGAACGGATCCCGCCCCGGGGAAAGCGGGACAGGCTTGCGCACCTAACACGGTGGTTACTCCTTACGGCTGTCCTTCCTGCATGAGTTAGTTTCCTCACGGAGGTATCAGAACGTCTTTTATCTCACCCCGTAGCTAAATCGTTAGGATTTTCGGAATTATTGTCTTGTACGGCTACACCCTATAGACGCTCTCGGTAGGATGTAACCCTAACACCCAGTATGAATAGTTATGTAGAACGTCTGTACTTTACTATTGCCTATTGTGAACTTTTCACCATTCTATGACTAACACTGCCAAGTCTTCACCCAGAATACTCACCTTTAAGTTCCTCTGGTAGAGTCAGTCGTCACTTCTGTATCACACGGTTGATGGACAGGGGAAGAGAGTCAAATTGGTCTAAAAAAAAACTCAGTCTCTCTAGTTTGGGTCCAGTCACTTACAAATGGTAAGGCTGTGGTTTTATTAAAGTTTTTGCAAAGCAATCACAAGCAACAAAACAGACATATATGACTTTCCTTTGTTGTTTTACCTCATGTCTTGTTTCACTGCATTTAGACCATGTTAGTTAACTATAGAGTGAATGGGAATAAATAAGGGTGTCAGTACTGACATGCAATTCATATGGAAGAGGGTTGTGGCTTGTTTGATTACACAAATGACAAATTATAACTATATGATCATTCAGACACATTAAAATAATATATGGCAATACTGTCCCCGACCGTGCCCTGGTCGTGGTTTGCTGTGAACATGGGCCTGTGTGAATGTGAGTGAGAAGATGTTGCTTGTGATAAATAGGCCCGAACATGCAGGGGCCCTGAGTACACATAATCTAAACATTGCCTGAGGTTATCGTTATTACATTACAGTCATTTAGCAGACGCTTTTATCCAAAGCGATTTACAATAAGTGTATTCAACATCGGTTTTCGAGAGAACAACTAGTCACCAGAAGTCATAAGTGCATGTCCTTTCTTCAAACAAGCATCTAAGAGCATAAACCAGAGCCAACGTACATTACAGAAACAAACGAATGCAATAAGTGCCACAAACTAATATGAATACAATAAGCTAGTATGAATACAATAGATGCTGAGTAAGTGCTAAGTGGAAGGCTAAGGGTAGGCCTTCTTGAAGAGGTGAGTTTTCAGCCTGCACCGAAAGATGGGCAGCGACTCTACTGTCCTGACGTCAGTGGGGAGTTCATTCCACCAGGAATGAACCTGGGGGCCAGGACAGAAAACAGCCGCGACCGGGTTGATCGGCCGTAGGGACCTCTGAGCGACGGGGCAACCAATCGCCCCAAGGCAGCAGAGCGAAGTGGTCGGGCGGGGGTGTAGGGCTTGACCATGGCCTGGAGATAGGAAGGAGCTGTTCCTTTCATTGTCCTGTAGGCTAGCACCAGAGTCTTAAACTGGATGCGAGCTCTTACAGGTAGCTGGTGTAGAGAACGGAGAAGGCAAGTTGTGTGGGAGAACTTGGGGCGATTGAACACCAGGCGAGCTGCAGCTTTCTGGACAAGCTCCAGAGGTCTGATGGCCGACGCCGGGGCTCCGGCAAGTAGTGAGTTGCAGTAGTCCAGGCGGGAGATGACAAGAGCCTGGATTAGCACGTTATGCATCAATCACCGCAGCACAACCCTTCGTGCGAAACACCATAGACTTACAAGGACATCTTGTAAGTCCCTGCAAACCCAGCGAGAGGCTACGTGCAGAGCCCCTTGCGTATAATGGCCGTTTGGAAGTCCCCTCGAGGGGGAGAGTTCTGTGTGTGTGTGTGTGTGTGTGTGTGTGTGTGTGTTGAACTGCACTTCGTTTAGAACACTGTGCAGTTGGGGCCTACATATGAGAGCCACAGATCCCATTGACTCCAGGTTACATTTTGTGTTTGTTTTTGGTCTTTTATGTTCATTGTTTTGCAATATGATGTCTCTGACACCTAATCTTATGACCAGGGCATTAAGTCTATGGGAGATTCGCATAACCTTACGCCCTTTCCAACAGTGGACATGGATCTTTCTCACACAGCCAGCGACGCTCGACTCCACAGGGGGCGTTATTCCAGCTGGCCAGCACTGGGTTGTGGTGGTACATCTCCACACAGTCCTCTACCTTGTTGGGACTGCGATCCGGCTGACCAGATTGCCAAAATCTAAATGACAGTACAGTGATGGAGAGATGAAGCTTGAATATTCACATTGGATGTTGTTTGTGTGTCAACTTTAGACCCAGATCCCCCTTCTCAACTTCCCCCTCTCTAGTGTTGATGTCCTCTCTTTAACGAGGTCTATTCAGGTTAATCACATTCAGGTCTAATTGTCCTCCGGTCTATTCACATTGGGTCGGAGTGGATTTAAAATGCTTAAATTGAAGCAATTTTAATTCCTGTTTTTACCAATATGTTGCTGCATTAAACATGTTTACACTTAAATTGTAATCCCTTTTAATTGCCAAGATATTTTTTTGAAGTTGCTAGTGTATGATTTATCATTTTGATAATTTACAACAATTCTGTACAATAATGTATTCTTTTGTCACATTTTGTTTTACAAAGAAAGGTGTAAGTCAAGCTTGATGTTTTCTTACACATAAAAGAATGATCCTAATGTATTCCACACAGAGAGACATACAGCTTATTCATTTAAAAAGTTGGATCGATGCATCCTTAAAAAAAAAAACTAAAAAATAAAGTGAAATACAAAAAGCCTTTGCTGTCAGATCAGCCCTCTTTGAAAATAATTGGGCTTTTTCAGATCTGTTCCAAAATTGTGGACCTGTGGAGATCTCTATAGAGCCAGGCACTGCAGCATTGATTACTGTTATACTGCGGTCTTATTTGAATCAACCTGCCTATAGCAGAAAAACACAGAGTTAATCTAAAGGCCTTACAGTTTGGTCAGGGCAGATCCATCAACCCATTTCCAGCCAGTGGTCCCAGTTTTGTCATACAGACCAATCCAGAACAAGAGATCAGCATCCCCATCCAGGCGGTACAAGGTCCTCTGTTGATTAAGATCATAGACAATTAAACTATGACTTTAACATCCAGAATGGCATACAATCAGACCCAGACCCAGATTTATTGTCCCGTACCAGTTCCTGTTGGCTGCTGATCACCACGAGGTCAGCATCTTTACTCTGACAGTATTTCCTGCCGTGCTCCCATATCTTCTTCTCAGTGGAGAGAAAGTAACATCTGGAGTTGATCTCCCTCCAATCTGCAGGACACGGCTGCGAGGACACACAATTACTGGGTTCTAGAGGACGAAATGAACAAACGACACATCACATGTTACGTACGCAAGCACAGTAAAGTTAGAATAGAACTCCATATTTGACGAATAATTTGATTTAAAGACAATCAATATTTTATTATGCGTCTGTGACAATAAAACACTAATCATAATTAGTACCTACATAACAGAATACAACTAAATAAAGACATCTTCTGTAGAATGAAAACTGAAACTGTAAGCATAACTAATCATTTCCTACATAAAACTCCCGACTGTGAGGTTTCCTGGTCAGAAAAGACACTACAAGGCACTAACTGTCCCTAACATGCATCCAACGCCCATACAGTTAACGCTTTCATATTTGCTATTCTGAATGGCATTGGTTATTTAAAAAATAAAAAATAAATAAACACAAAGCGCTGGGTATTAGCAGGAGACGTGACCGTAAACAAACTGAAAGAAATAGATGAAGAATGAAAGAATGATGAAGAATGAAAGGAAGACATGAAGAAGTCAGGAGACTGATTTGTTCTCACCACTCAGGTTCATTTTCAACCTGTTGTTCTCCTCCTGTACCGTCTGTATCATGTTGGTGAGTTCAGCGTTTCTGTTTTCAAGCAGGTTTTTGTCTCCGGTCAAGGCGTTGATTGTTTCTTGAAGTCCGTTGCAGTGACCAGGCCTCTTTCCCTCATAATCCGTTTGCACCTCCTTCACCTGGTTTCGGTCACTGACATCAGTTGCATTGCACTCCTTGCTTGAGTATACTGATGGGGTATATATTTAAAAAAATGTTACATAAAAAAAAATTATAAATTCATTTAAATCTAAATATTTTCTTTAGGTTTTTGTTTGACAGCAAATTGTGAAACAGGTTTGACAGCAACATCTCAAATTACTTCACTGAGAGTGTATTTGCAATATTGCTGTGTTGTTGATTCAACTGTCTTAGCACATTTTAAGTTACGCAAGGCCAAGAAACTCACATGTAAAGCGTAGAGAAACGCTGAGAATGACTTGGATGATAAACAGCACGCCAAAGCCGAGGAAAAGCAGATGACAGAGTCTTCTTCTCTCTGCAAAACCAATACACAGAACAATAATAAGAGTCTGTAACCTCAGTGGCAGCTGTGTGAGGCTGCCATGTCTTGTTGACGCATCATAGATCATTCTTATGCTTTTTAGCACGTTTACTTTTAGTGTATAAAGTTGAACTATTTTTAAAGCTTTGTCAATTGTCTCTGGCATTTATTATTTCCAAGTTAACTATTGCCATCGCTGCAATGACGCTCAATGGGGCAAGAAACACGAGTGACAATCAGAAAGGTTGTATACAAGTTAATGGTTTTATGTCAATCACTTTTCAGGGGAGGGGCATAGTGAACTTTATATGAGCTTGATGAACACAATGTTGCTTGTAGGTCTGTCTGGAGACACAGCAGCTACAGTTAGGGCTAGGAAAAGATGTCCGGGGTGGTGGTGAGGGAGGTTGTGTAGGAAGGATAGATAGTCTGCCAGACAATGCAGCTAGACCCTTCTCCAATATTGGTCTAATGGTCTCGGGCCAAACCTACAAAAATGCACGAGTCATAACAAAGGACTCTCATAACTCTCGTTACTGGGGTCGAGTTTTTAAACGTGCTTGCATTAAGCATGACAAACTCATATTCGTGTAGCACACTAACAATAGCATGTTATAATGTTATGTCAGCATTTAGAGGTCCCATGGTCCCATCACTGCTTCCTTATTTTGAAGTAATTAACGTACATTACAGGACTGTGATAATAGACACTAGTTAACGTCTTGGGAGGTCATCTTTAAGGAATAATAACACTTTGGTTAAATTTAGGCAAAGATTGTGGTTCTGGGCAAATATTGAACAGCAAACATTCAAGTCAGCAAGGATTTTTTTCTACATTCAACCTACACCACAATCAAGTGCTAAACATAACTATTGCATTGCTATGAGCGGGTATTCTATTGTTGACAAATTGTCAGTAAAAGTTTTGTAAATATACTCAGTGGGCGAATATATAAACAACATAACTGGCATTTGACAGGGTATTGGGCCATGCTGCTAGCGGCTTGATAGAGTACAATTCAATCTGTGTTATTTAACAGTTCATATACAATACAATGATGTGCGTAATTACCTGTTTGATTTGTCCCCCACTGCGCTCAGGTCTTGGTCGCTCGTTGGCATAATCTGCTACCTCCATTTGCTGCATCCTCCTTCCTTGATATTTGGAGAGGAGTCAAATTCAGAGCAGTTTAACCAGTAAACTGTGTCTTCTGTCTTTCGGTCTGTTGTCAAGAGTGAGCTAATAAACCCAACTATTTAACAGATTCAGAGGAAGTCAAATAGAGGAACAGTTCTGTTAAAAGACATCTGACTCACACTTTAATCTGTCTCACTTGAATGACTTAAAAGCTATTAATACTTTTACAAATCAAAACCTTTTATATATGCCATTTCTTCATCTTCTCTTTACCTTTGTACTTATGCAGTATAATTTCTCAAATTGCCTTAACTGTCATCTTCATCTGCACTGAAAAGGTCAATAGAAATGTAAACAGTCTTCTTTGTTACTGCTGTCCAGGTATTGTTTGCCAAAACAGAGATGAGATTATATATATAGATAGATAGATAGATAGATAGATAGATAGATAGATAGATATAGATCGATCACATAAAGGGAAACCGGTACTGAACACAATATCAACCCTGAACCTCAAAAAGCCATATCAGAATTTAATTAAGTACAGCATACAAGTGTAATTGGCTTTCGTCACATCACTCTCAGCTCACTCTAGAAAACTGTATATGCATGTTACTTAAATAAAATAAAAATCAGTTTATGTGTAGGAAATGGTGGTTTTCCTGTTTGTGTTGTTTATACATCTTGTCCTAGCTGATAAAGTTTACCTGAGAACGCCACAGTATATCAGCTCAGATGAAACTCTCTATCAATCAGTAACGTGTGTGATGCTCTTTTGCTTTTTTCCCCCTTCCTTTAGCACTGCGTTAGCCTGAGTTATAATAGTTATAATTTCTGACCACGGCAGGAGACAGATGGAGGGAAGGAAAAACACTGGTTCAAAACCTGACAAGAGACTTTCAGCTTCATCGGGGATAACAATTTAATAGTAAAAGATATTTTGCTCTGTTGTGGCACACTTCTGCTTTGTATTAGGAAACAGATTAGGTCCCAGAGCTGGCAGCGATGTTGAAAGTTTGGAATTGTCATCTCGAGCTCTACCAGTGATGACGTTTGGTGTTTCGACATGGCACATGTTGTGATTCTTGTTCTAAATGCCTCACATGTCACATCTACATAGACCACATGAATTATTAGAGTATACACGTCATGTCTTTCCACGCAGATTTTAGGTTTTCCATTGGAATATCACTTCCACTAATGTAATGTTTTATCAGATATTTTAATTTGCACATAAGTCCTTCATTTCAATTGTATGATCTGTTGGTGATAATTTGAAGAGGGGAAGGTTTAGGCTTCACACAAAGTTTGTCTTTAATTGCATGCAATTGTTCACAAACTGAACTGACTGCTGATGAAGTATTAGTAGTAGTAAAAAGTAATGTTTTCAGGTGTAATAGTTGTGTAATATTTAAGAAAAATTAAGGATAAAAAGACTGTTCTCCAAACAGTTCAGTTCATCTGAAAGTTAATTCATAACTAAAAAAAACAAAACAAGAAAGATGTTTGTATAAAAAAAAAGACACTAATTACTGTGTGGATTAAACTCTGTGGTAATTTTAAAAAGTCAAATGAACTTTTTATGTAAAACAAAGTAAATCTTTTAAAAGAGTCCTCTTTGAAGTGTTCTGGTTTGAGAAGCGATCGAAGAAGCTGTTTAAGTCGAGGGAAAATGAGGAAGAACAATGACGTGTCACAATAAACAAAAATGTAAAAGAAGAAGTGGATTAGACAGTGTGTTTCTAGGAAAAACACGTTCTCTATTCAGCATTGTCCCTCTCCAGTCAGCTGGTAAACATGGCCAGGTTTATCCATAAAGAGCAATCTGAGATCACTATGGACTACGTGAATCTACCTGAGGCCAGGAGCGACGCCGCAGTGTCTGGTGTGACAGAAAACATTTTAATAATATGGATAAAGATCTTAATGGATAATTCAGAATTTCAAGAACATTTCAGTGTGGAAAAGCTGAGGAAAAATCCATTTCTTTGTATTTTTGAGTTCACATTTTCACAAATATTATCTGTCGGCTTCTGAGACGTCAGTTTGTTGAGTTATTTTTACACTAAAAGCCATTTACAGGCTGTGTTTTTGTTTGAACTTGTTTAATGGACATGGTTCACCTTCAAGTACATAATGGTTTATGGAGCGACCTGACTATGGCCTGCGCACATCCTCACATACAGTCCACCCAAACTGCCAACAGAGCTCAAATTATCCAGATAACTACAGGCACTTATGTTGTGTGTATGTAGTCACCAATCCGTCAAGCTCCTGAAGTTCGCAGATGACACCACCCTCATTGGACTCATCTCTGGTGGGGATGAGTCCACCTACAGGTGGGAGACTGACCATCTGGTGACCTGGTGCGGTCTGAACAACCTAGAGCTCAACGCTCTAAAGACAGTGGAGATGGTTGTGGATTTCAGGAAGAACGTAGCCCCACCAGCCCCTATCACTGTGTGTGACTCCCCCGTCGACGTGGTGGAGTCCTTCCGCTTCCTGGGCTCCATCATAACCCAGGACCTCAAGTTGGAGCTGAACATCAGCTCCATCACCAAGAAGGCTCAGCAGAGGATGTACTTCCTGAGGCAGCTGAAGAAATTCAACCTGCCAAAGACAATGATGGTGCATTTCTACACAGCCATCATTGAGTCCATCCTCTGCTCCTCCATCACGGTCTGGCACGCTGCAGCCACTGCCAAGGACAAGGGTAGGCTGCAGCGCATCATTCGCTCTGCTGAGAGGGTGATTGGCTGCAATCTGCCATCCCTCCAGGACCTGTTCGCTTCAAGGACCCTGAAGCGAGCACGTAAGATTGTAGCCGACCCCTCTCACCCTGACATGATCTGTTTGTGCCCCTTCCATCTGGCAGGTGTAACCGGTTGTATATGGACCCAAATGCAACACACAAGATTCCAGGGATCTTTGGCTTTATTACAAACTTCCAGATACAGCAGGCAGAGTTAATCAGAGTCAGGATCAGAAGGCTGGTGGGTTTACCGGGAGTCAGGCAAGGCAGGTAGAACAGGGGCAGGCAACAGGCGATTAATCCGTGGGAGCGTGCTGGAGAGTCTGGCATGGAAAACCAAAGAACAATCTGGCAAATGTGTCTGGGAGGCAGGAGTCTATATTGGGGCTTGATTACTGATCAGAGGCAGGTGAGTGAACAGGTGAAGGGAGTTTAGACTGATGAGGAGGGAGTGACTGACAAGAAGAGTGAGGAGGGTGTGGAGCTGAACTGTGACAGCAGGAGGCTGCAGTCCATCAGAACCAAGACCTCACGCCACACAAACAGTTTCTTCCCGTCCGCAGTCGGGCTCATTAACAAAGCCCGGGTCCCCCACTGACTCTGTCATCCCCAGGACATTTCCTTCTGGTCTCTCCCCTGCACATCCCTGTTTCTTTATTTCAACACACTCATCACTTTTAACTTTTCACTTACACTTCACTTGTTTTACAGTCCTGATGTTGTGCACTTTATTCTGTATTTTATATTTTATTGTAAATTTTTACATGTTTCTATTTCTTGCACTGTGCTGATTGTGATAGTTTAATGTTATTGTTTATTGTTAAATGTTAAATGTCCTTACAGGCTACACTCTGCGTTCACTAAATCAACAGCACAATACAGTGGACAAACAAATATCAGTGCCAACAGCAACATTGTGAACACAAAAATGACTTTGACTATATCACGAACTGTATTGCATCAAACAATGCACCGATTAATCGAAAAGTTGATTATTGCTGTGTACATGGATACGTTCATATTAAACAGCATGTAGTCAACTACTGTTGCTAACACACTCTCATCGGCCCAGGTTTATTTATTTATTTATTAATTTCTTGGATACGGTCATTATATTGCCTTCATTTTTATTTTGAAATATTCTTCTTTCCGGGTTACCTGTTGTGCTTTTCAAAAACGAAACTCGGCTCGTTATTTGACTTTGGTTCTGTGGTTTTTCTGTTTTTGAATTCAGAAACCAAAAACGGAAATACGACGGCCCATTTCCGTTTTCGGTTTGAGACGAAAAACGAGAAAACCATGGTATTTCCGTATTGTCGTCTTTTCGACTGAACGGTAAAACAGACTATCAAAACGTACACGGACCCATTGTTATTGCATTTTTAGACAAATCCAATTCCCATCTAGTCAAACATAGTTTAAAGCAGTGGTTCCCAAACTTTTTCTGTCAAGACCCCCTTTGATGATATAGGAACATTGGACGACCCCCCCCCCCCCCGCAACCCGACCCCAAATTTGTCTTGGTTTTTAATGAATTGCATTATAATGCATGAACTGTATAAAATATTTTTGCGCTTTAGACCAGTCACAAATCTGTCCATCTTTGTACATACTTCCTTCTCTTATCTTTATCTTTCTCTGTCGCTCCGTATCTTTCTCGCTCTGTGTCGCTGTGTGTCTCTCTCTCGTTCGCGCTCCCTCACTCTCTCTCTCCCTCGCTCGTTCGCGCTCTCTCGCTCGGGCGCGCGCTCGCTCTCGCTCTCGCTGGTTTTGCCACAGTCGGTCTGTGACATGAGCCGCTCTGGTGGCGTGGTTGGAACACAGTGCATGTCACGTCGGTTATTTTATATTGTTTTACCGGTGTATGTGTGCGTCTGTGTGTGTGGGTTGGTGATGAAGCCGCGACCCCCCTGTAGTACCACCGCGCCCCCCCTAGGGGTCGCGACCCCCACTTTGGGAACCACTGGTTTAAAGGAACATGAGATTCTGCCACAGGATTTAAAACGATATGTCAGCCAGTTCAGTTCTAAAGTTGCATGCTTTTAAAGTCTGTCGCCTGATAAGTCCACCTTCTGACGAGTCTTTGACGGTGAAAGTGAGTGATATAGTGAGTTTGATTCCTCCAAATTAAAGTTGAGTTGGTTTCCATACTTAACAAAGTCTATATAAGTGATTGTGAAGATGCAGGGTGAACACCTCTGGAGATGCTTCTCCATTTTGGTGAAACGTTCTACTTGGTTTGATAAAGCAGCTCACAATCTTATAAATATATAAGTAAATAAATACTTAAATGCCAAGGTACCATTCTCGTATGTTTTCATAGACTTTATGAAACTGTCCCACAAACCAATTAAACACCTTGAGTGTGATCTGAGATTGAGATGAAGCACTTATCTTCACTTGTTTTACTGTAATCTAATACATCAAGAAGAATTCCTGTATTTCACACAATACATGAATCAATATAACATATTTAAGGGAAAAGCAGAACATCTTTACATTTGTGAAGCATTCTTTGCATGCAAAATTATAAATATTATCTTATATTCAGCTGGAGTTACATTTATGTTTTGACAATGCATCACATTAAGTTTGTTTTATGTAAAATATTAACAGTCGTGGGTCAGAACCAAGATGCAGCAGTTTCTACACGAGGCCGAGTTTGGTGCTACGAGTTTTCAGTGATCCCGAAAATATTTTACATTTTTATAAATACTGTATAGATCCCATATTTGTGGACTTTAACAAAAAATATATTCACCTACAAAAGAGTTTGTTTTCTCCATTTTCATGATTCTGTAACTTCTCTTTTCACAGTTTCTTTTGTGCTGTTTTTTAATAAAAAATCCTTTTGTGACTCGTTTATATTTTGATGAATGAATTATTAAAGTGAGGACATTAAACATCATTAATCTTTCTTTACGTGAAGAAAAAAACAGATTGGTGATTGTTGTAAAGATTAAACAGTGAAATATATATATATATATATATAAACACATACATATATATATACACACACAATAAAAAAAGTCCAAGCACAAGTTGTTGTGAATTTGATCGACTGTGAATTTGCACCACTGAAACAAAAATATCAACCGGTTTCTTGCATATTATGTGATTATGTGATTGAACACCACCTGACCATCCAACGGATAACTAATTAATTTACCAACATGTCCACGTCTAATAATAAACCATTTGTCTTCTAATGTGAGTGAGATGATTCCCTGGCATTAATCAAGGGGAGAAGAGGAATACTAAAAAAATCTAATTTAGCCTCTGGGACAATAAATGGCTAATGAAGTTTTGCGACTGAAATTAATCAATAAGCCATCATGGAATGATTCGGATGTGGTACATCTCCAAGAGTTTGGGCTTTTAATTAAAACAAAAATGCACTGACAGCCTTTATGAAACTATACTTCAACAGAGTTCACTTTTTTAAACTTGGGTAACAGTTTACCTGGTTGTGTGGAAAAGCAGAAGATTATTTACCATTACATTATGGTGCAATGACGGACTAATGATTAATGAAGTCCGTGCTGCAGCTTAATACTGGCCTTCTGACCATGTCTGTCTTTCAGTCTACAAATAGATAGAATGATGGATGTTTTAAATTTGACATTCAAGATATTTGGAAAAACCAAAATGGAAAGCCCCGTCACGCAGCTGCAACTAATAGGTCAACTGGGTAAAGTTGATCACCTGAAATATTTCACACCACCGTCAGTTTCCTGATTATGTGAGAAAGATATCATCAACAGAAACTGCCTCTGAGTTATTCTGTGCACAGTTCAGAACGATGCATTTCAAAAGCATGCTCTGCAGACTCTGATGGCTCCAGGCACCACAGGGCCAAACTGCACCACCGGGACAGCTGAACATCATAGATGAACTGCTATGATGAATGTCTATGTGAATGTAGAGGGACCATCAGGACATCCCAGCAAGATGGAAAGGGACAGAATAATGTCTAAAAAATATTTATGGAAATGTGTTGATCCACACTCCTGGGCCAAACAGAAGTGGACCTGCATTCTCAGGTAATAAACACATTACATGTAAAAAAAAATGTACACATGGGCACACACATACAGAAATGAAAAGAAAATTAAAAAAACTTGTCTTAAAGGAATACAAAAACCAAAAGATGTTTGTGAGAGACAATAATGTGGAAAGAGTCAAGCAGCAAGGGACTATTAACACCCAGTGCATGAAGAAAATTCATACACATATGAAATTGTATACTTGAATATAAATTATGTCAACTCATACAAAAAATATATAGGTTCCATGCTTTTGCATAGTTGCATTTCAATGGGTGACTTTTGCTCATTTGACCACCATTAAACACCAACACAATTCCCCCTACTTGTGTGAACACTACTGTATCCAGGCATCCTTTTGAATTCTGGTGTGTTGTATTATGAGAAGCGACAATACAAAGGCTGACTTGACTTTATCTTATTTGACACTGGAATACAAACAAGCAAATGACAAATGTTGCATTGACCCTTCAGGTGTTGAAGGTGTGAAGAAGAGTTCCTGCAGAGCTGCTGCAGTGGTTCTGGGTCTGCTGTGTCTCCTCCTTCTGACTGGACTCATAACTTCAGTTTGCCTGTGTGAGTATTTTGTTAGCATGCTGATGAAGCCCTGAGATGAAAATACTGGTTGACAGTGTCTCTTTATTTGTTTGTTTATGTGTCAAACACAGACAGCAAAGGCAACTCTGAGCGGGAAATGGAGATGGTCCTGTTACAGACCAGTTACACCAACCTGACTAAAGAAAGAGACCATTTACAGACCAGTTACACCAACCTGACTAAAGAAAGAGACCAGTTACAGACCAGTAACACCAACCTGACTAAAGAAAGAGATCAGTTCCAAAAAACCCTGCCCAAAAGGAAAAAGCCCCCAAAGAGACCCTCAAGGTAAACAGAGAACTTAGTACTGAGGAAACTGCTGTGGAATTGCTGGCTGTTGTAAATCGCTGTTACCCAGAGATCCCATCAATCATCATTTGCTCTCAACTACTCTCAACAGCAAAAAAAGGGTCACCGTGTCGCCTGGAAAGAGGTCCAGAGGCCAATAACCGGGAGTCAGTGATTGGCTGGAGAAAGATCAAGGACACCCACATCCGACCGACCGATACCCTCTTTGAACAGGGACAGGGATAACCGCTTCACACCCATATTACAAACAAACTACGTGATAACAACTGAACTATCTCCGCTACAACTGCTGGGCTTCCTCTGCTGAGGAAGTCCACGAAGTGTGGTTTAACAACAAGATGTTGGCCATTGTGTCATGTGTTTCAGACAGGTTAGCTGTTGTTGCGTATACATTTCAGAAAGGTGAGGAATAGAATTGTCAGAAACTCCTGGTTAAAAGCAGGACACCCAACAGGTCTATGTTGTTTAAACTGATGTGCTTTAGGCCAAACATGCTCTGATAGTTTGCAAATAATTGCAAATTGATTATTTTATGACACAATGGCTCTTATGATATTACAGCATTTATTATAGGTTGATAGTTGAAGGTTTAATTGTGGGCAGAAGGACTGTGATCATAGATAAATCCAGAGTTATAATCGCAGTGTTTTGTTTATGATGAACAAATGCAAATGAGCCCTTTTTTTTAACATTTTGTGAAATTCTGTTTAAATAAAGAATTTTGAAAAATAATTTACACTATGGACACTCCATGTGTTGTTTAGTGCAGCTTTTTTGTTTCAAAACCTTTCAGGGGAACTAACATACATTGGTTTCTCAATTTTTTTGTGATCTGAACATGACCACAATCTTATGTTTGTTATGTATTATGACGATCAAGAGATTTTCTGAGAATCCCACTGTCTCTAGATTGTTATTAAAGAACTCATTGTGAATTGACCAGTAAAATGATATGATGCAATTAAAGGTTTGAAACTTTGATACAGTCACGCTTTTTTTTTTTTGAAGAAAAAGTGAACAGAGTAGTGTGAATTTCAACGTTTTGTGCAGATCATTGTCACAAAGCACCTGCAATATGATCGTGTGTGCCTCCTGCTGACCTCTTGATTTTTTTCCCCACTTCATTTTAATAGGCGGAGGAAACCGTCGTGAATTTGCAAGAAAGATAGCAAAGACAGAATGAAGAAGTGTGAGCGGCGATAATAATAACTTGCTGTGAGAGCGTTGCTTAATATGGTAAGCAGATTCATGTCTTCACAAGAGAAGAAGGAGGAGCAGCCTACAGAATAGTGCAGCTATTACACTTCTTTGTCAAATATTTAGAGGTGTGTCTTGAAAGAGGAGGCAGAAATGACTTTGGACGCTTCATCCAGGAGTAAGTAACTTTAATGTTTTCTGACAGCATCATACTTTCTGTATCTTGTTCTATTTGGGTGTAGAATTTTTTTCAGAATCAGGCGGGGGTTCTGCCTCAGAAAACAAAAACAATCAGGCAACAAACTACATGTGAATACAAATTTGTAATCAATTGAATACAGAGACAGTGTACAAAAAGTGAAATAAACATCACGCCTGCTGCCTGATCATAATAATGTTGCATGAGTCTTTCTGATTTCTGCACACAGAGGAAAAACTCTACACACTGGTTGCTGTGAGCTTCGGACTACTGTGCATCCTACAGGCTGCTGCCAACATTGGACTGCGTCTTTCTCTCTGTGAGTGATTTTACATTTTCTCTCTTATTTCACCCTGTGCCTCCTGTGACCTATATTTAAATATATAATGGACCGAAGCAGTTACCGTGTAACCGACTCAGGTTTAGAAGTAATGCATTGAAAACAGATCAGATTAACTAATCCCCCGACCAAACGCACACATAGTGTGTTTAAAAGTGGAACTAACACAAGGGTGGGGATCTCTTCACATGCTACCATAACCTCGGTGATAATACAGTGGCAAAAGCGTATCTTTCTGGGCTTTCAGACAGTTCCAGTGCAAGGACGCCAGATTTTGAGGCCATTATCAAAAATCTGACTGAAGAGGGAGAAGATTTAAAGAGGAAGCTGAGCACCTTTGGTCAGTATGAAGATGAACCTGAATAAACCTTTATGACATGGAAAGAAAAAAAATACAAAATACTTCACTTTGACTAAAATGTGAACATTTATTTTTTATTATTCGTTATCCTCAGCAGATCACTACCTCGAATCTAATCACAACTCCTGGCAAGAGAGAGATATTAAGGTTGTCTTTGTTGTTATCCATAACAGATCGCTATTTAGAAGGCTGGGTCTATTTACGTCCCAGTTTCTATTACATTTCTTCTTCTGAGAAATCTTGGCAGGAAAGCAGAGATGACTGTCTGCAAAGAGGTGCAGACCTGATGATCATCAACAGCAAAGAAGAGCAGGTGTGTAAAGTGAAATATGCCTGTCAGAGACATGAGAGAAAAAGTGTGAGATCAGATCAATGCTCACTGAGATGGAGGGTGGCTGAAATTGATTATATTTCAGTTATGTTTGGTAATGTTTTTATTTTACTGTACACAAGGAATTTGCAAGACAATTCAAACGGCTCACGTGGATTGGATTTACTGACAGAGAGACAGAAGGGGTGTGGAAATGGGTGGATGGGACTGCACTGAAAACAAGGTTCATAATTTACTTTTTTTCCTTGTTTAATTAAATCAATCGTTAATAATCTAATATTGCTATATTAGGGCAATATTACCGAATACAATGGTAGCCATCTTCATAAACCCTTCAGCCAGAAGTGGCAGCACTCCACCGAGTGAGGAAGAGATCCTGCGCCACCTTTTGATTTTTTTGTATGTTGTTGATATATTCTAGAGTTGGAAGTTATGGATCACTTGGCTTTTTGTTTTTAAGCAAAGCAAACAGCTCACTGTTCAAAGGCACTTCAGTTCAGTAATATATTTATGACTTTCTTCATGGGCTGAAGCATTTGGCCTTTTTTTGTGGTTTCTTTGGTTGTGTTTTCTGTTAAAAAATGTATTGTTTGTTGTTTAGTTTCAGCTACTGGCACAATGGGGAGCCCAATAGCTATCAATCTAAAGAGGAAGACTGTGGAGAAATCAAGTACTATGAAGAAGAAAACAGCTGGAATGATGAACAATGTAATAACAAAAACTTCTGGATCTGTGAAAAGGTGGTGGCTCAATAACTTTGTATCCAAACCCACCAGACTGTTAATCATGAATGTGCTCATCATAGACACAAACACGTCACCGTAATAAAAGCACGGATGTGAATATTAACATTAATGATGGCTGCATTCCATTTAGTTTTGACATGTCAAGGAAAACCATATGTGTAAATAATAACAAGTAATAACCATAACAATTAATCATGGTTGTTTTTCTAAAACATATACTATAAAAAAAAGCCTGTACCAGTCTGCTGTGTACACTGTAGGGTACATAAATGGCATTTAGAGGCGACTGGCTACCTTTTGAAGGTGACTGTATAAATCAAATGTGAATTCCCATTTTGAATCTATACTATTGTGGTTGATTGCAAATAAGAAATAAAAAATAATATAGAAAACACTGTGAAGATGTGGTCCAAATTAATACTGAATTCAATTCATCGTAAAAATAAAAAAACATTTTGCTTATATGTTTGATGATCTAATTTCTTTACCTCTTTAAATTGAACTCTCTTCACCTTAAATGGTCAAAGAAAAAAATAACTGACATCCTGCACTTTTTAGTTCAAAAACAGATCTATATCTCACACAGTAGCGTGTGAACGTTCTCTAAAGGCCAGTCTTCACTTCTGCTATTGAGAAATAGATGTTTATTCTGGAGAAACTGTCCACACTGTGGCAGTTCAATTTCTCACCTACATATCTCTCAAGGTAGATTTGAATGCGTCTTGTAAGCTTTTTATTTCATAGGTTAGTCAGTGAGTGAGGAAGTATTGGGGACAATAAGTGAGAAATGTGATGCTCAGCTTGTATTTTCAGCTTTGATATTGTCAGTTGACTTGATTAAAGGAGGCTAAAATGCGGCCTTTTGCCTGCGTTATACACACTAACCAGCAGAGGGCGGTACGCGCTCACCAAAGGGAACACCCGGAAACAAAGAACGAGCCTAACGTCCAATCAAACAAGACTTCAATTTTAAACGAGAGACGGTAGTTCCTTCTCCCAGAAACCCACAACAAACACCAGAACTGACCCCAGCTGTGAGGTCGGGGCTCCGGGTTACACGAGACTCTTTTCCAGCTCACTTAGTCCGTAGATTTTGAGCTCCAGCTGCCTCTCGTCGACAGCTGTTTCATGGGAACCCAGGAGGGAGAGAGAGGTGAGGCACCGAGACCGTGCTCCAGACCCGGAGAAAGCTAGCGACACGTAACGTCAACGCTAACTTTCAGCTAACGTTCAGGTTATTGTAGCTCTGCTGCTGTCACCGATCCTGTCATCACAATAACATACACGGGCTACACTTTAGATATACTTTTTAATTTAAAGATTGACTGGAGCTCTCAGTTTAACGTTATCTGATGATGTTCCCGTTAGCACGCTGAAGTAGCAACGTTAGCTGGCTACTTTTGAGTGAACTCAACCGGTGAAGTTATGGTGAAACACGTCAGAGGGGATTTAAAGCAGGCAATGAACTGTAAACAATAAATAGTCTGTTGTTTTAACATCCCAAACCCATGGCCACCGGTGTTATTTGTTGAGAACTATGTCATTCACCAGTAGTCTTTAACGGAAGCTAGCTAGTTCAATTCATCTTTATTGGCAGACTCGAGAAACATACAACACAAATAAGGTACAATACATAACGTTACGTTGAAATATAAAGTGTAGTTATTGTGTGTGAGACGGGGAGAGATGACTCCCCGCTCTCAAACTTAAGTTTGCCGCGGATGAGCATCATGAGTGACCATTATCACCCCTAGAGGAGGTACTGAACCTGGTGAGAGACGTTAAAACACAGTGAATGTCTCCATAATGAGCTCTAGAAGTCAAGTCTTTCTTCATGATACACTGATGTCTTCTTTATTAAGAAAGTATTCTGTTTAACCATTCCATGCCTCTCTATTTTTATTATTCTGTAGAAATACTTTCTAGATATTGAAGTCAAATGATGACTTCACTCTTTTAGATGATTCTGAAGACTGTTGCATTCTTCCACAGATTGGGTAGATGTGGCAAATGATCTACTCAGCAAGTGTCCCATAAAGCTGAGGCTGAGGAAACTGACGGACTGTGATGCAAATGTCTTCATTGCTCTGTATGAAAACATCTTGGGAGAGAAAGTTCCAGGTAAGATTCAGACCAGCCAAACAGTTGGTTGATCGACCGATACGTAGATCAACAGAAACATGGTAGGCATCTATTTCAATAAGTCATTGTGTAGGTTATTATTTTTAAAGTAAAATCGGCAAATATTCTCCATTTCCAACTTCTCCGTTGTGATGATTTGCTGTTTTTCTTTGTCAAATGCGATAATAAGCTGAGTATCTACAGATTTAGTATTGCTGGTCAAACTGACAAAATAACCACATGATTAATTAATTCAGCAAATTGTCAGCAGAGTAATTAATGATGAAAACAACCATAATTTCTAGCCCTAACAAGGTCATTGATATTCAAATCAAAGGGCCAAAACCACTGGCGGTTAACAAGCCGTGAGGTTTTACTTTAGAGCATGATCGCCTGAGTGTGCTTAGTGTATCAGGAATGTTTCCTAAGACCATTAAACATGCAATCATGCGACTGTTAATGTCGCTGAGCTCTTTAATACATTGTTATGTTCGAGAAAGACTTAAAGTGAAGGCCCTCTTGTGTTCAAGGAAGTGCGTGAATGCATGTGGCCCTTGGCATTGTTGTGCATTTCCTTGGTCTCGTACATGCTTTGGTTATTCACGTTGCTGCGTTTGTATTTGTTCAGATTACATTGCAGCGCCATGCAGTCAAGAGGATAACGTCCATAACGTTCAGTCTGTGATTGATTCACTTTCCCTGGATTACCTCCAGATCAGTCTCTCACACATCACAGGTATGATGAACACGATCACTCTTTACAACAACATTAAGTCATGTGTATCTATAAGAGAAGAGCAACTATGATAAACTGCTACGTAAATTCAAACATGGATCGACTTGAGATCGGAATTTCCCCGTCAAGTATCTTTATTTTGGGCTGCATGGCCCGTTTTCCTAATTTCATGAAGGGGGCTGCAGAAGCGCGAGGACAATTGCAGGACAAATGTTCTTCAGCAATAAAACAGATGAGCCCTGAGAATAATAATAATGGCTGTGTGTTTGCAGGAGAAAATGTCGTCAGAGGCGACAAAGAGTCTATCAAGAACCTTCTGGAAATCTTCGATGGCCTCCTGGAATATCTCAAGGAGGAGATAAGCGAGGAGTCACAGAACGGTGGTAGGCAGATTCTTTTGTCACGTTTCCTTCATCAACCTGACAGATAATTATATGTTTTTATCTCTAACAAAAGTTTTGCACACAAAAGGGCTTTGTTTTATGTCACAAATCAGTACCGTATAATTTTAATCACATGTTTTGAAGCTTCATAATGTATAGAAACTTGCCAAAATGTTTTTCCGAAAGATTCAGCTTTAGTAACTCGAAAAAGCCGGTGACATGCTAGTTTTAATTAATTAATTACATTACATCAATGCACAACAAAATACTTGTTGATTTGACATAAACATTAGAGTATCAGTAGGGCCAAAGAAATTGTTAGTCGACTAACGCTCATACGATTTTGCTGTCTCATCAATTAGTTGATTTAATCGACAGATCTGTAAAACTAATAATAATGCCTAAGTTTCTCTACAAACAATCACACAAAAGCACCATTCTAATTATTGTGTTTACCAGAGATGTGTTCATAAGTTTCTGGGAAACAAGTCATCCATCATGAAAAAGCACAAACAAATACTAATCTCCTGAAGAAATCATAGTCGACTAGGACTAAATCGACCGATTAGTTGGCTAATTGACTTAGAGGGGGCAGCCCTAATTATCAGAACTGTTATCAATCAATCATACGTACAATACAACATCTTTAAATCTCATCATGCTTCACAGAGCAGTGGCCAGAGTGTCCTCAGTTTGCCTGAATCAGCTACTTTTACTTTTACGGACTGAGACATAAGTCTCTGTTTAGGATAGATTGCTTGTTTGTCCTTCAGCATGAATAGGATATAATGTGTCCTGAACCCAGTTTAGAACCAGTTGGTGCCGGAGTTTGACAGAGAACAATCGGCTCTCTTCATGTGCCAGAACTGAGCATGCCTTTGTATGAGTGGCCCGTCCCTCAGACCGCTGCCAAACAGCAATTAGTAGTTAATGACTGTGTCTGCACACACAAGTGATCCGAACTTCTAAATGGCCTAATTAAACGTCCTGGATGTGCAATACTGAGATTGGTACCGAGTAGAATGTCGCTAACAGCTGTCCGTGTACTGAGCTGTGGTGACATTGGTGCAGTGCGATGTCTTTCTTCAGTGTCTAACAATGAAGAGTTGTGCTTCTGCTGTTAGTGCTTCGGCTGGTTAGTAGTTGCTGTATTTGGCTTTTGAGTTTACATTAGTGCTCAGAACTACAACATGGTGTCAGTTGTTTGTCAGACTTTGTAGGCTGTGTCTTTGAGGTTTGTCTTTTTGAACAGCAGTGTAATACTGAGAGTGAGAATTAAAGGCCATATGTGTTCGTTCCTCTTTTAATATTCCATGGAAGTCATTACGTGTCGTGATCACAAGTATTGCTTTCTCTTTGTGTTTTTTTTCTATATATACATTTTTTTTTGTTTTCTCTCTCCCTCGTGGTCATTTGTTCATCTTTTCTTTCAGAAGAAGTGAATGACAGTGTGAGTGAGGATGTGCCGGATGAAACCAAGGAGCCCACAAGCTGCAATGCCACACAGCAGGAGACTAAACTGGATGGAGGATCTTTGTCTTCCAGTGGAGAGTAAGATCTTCTGCTACACATACTCCCCCAAACACTAAGATGAGTTGCATTGGAGTTAAATAAATATTGCTCACAGGCCCATTTGTTCCACGTGAGTGCGACCATATCATTCAGCTTCAGGGCGTATCCGGCCTGTACATCCTGTTGACACAACAGCCAGTTAGGCAAACCTTCAGCAGTAGTGTAAATATTAAAGGGATAATGTATTCCATTGAAGCAATAGGTTCCTCAATGCCTGCTATATTTACAGATAAAGTGGAGTTCTCACTCTGTAAAATGTATCCTCATCCATAACATCCTCTACACTCATATTTTGCGATGCAATTTCCTCTGTTGGAAACGTAACTAGTTAGTGCAACACAAGAGAACAAAGTAGTTCTGTTAAGCATGCCGCCTGACTACCCAGAGAAATACAAGCTGAACTATTCTGTGGTTCTTCCTTGCCATCAGCTATGTCACTGCAACGTCAAATGACGGCGCTGGAATCAGGAATGCTATGACCCAATTTAAGACAAGGCGTGGATCTGGAAAACTCGTATTTTACCATGCAAAACTAATGATTTTAATGTCTTTGGTGCTGAGTACTCATTGACTCCTTTTTTTTTTTTTTTTTTTTAAATCTGTCAGTTCGAAAACATCCGTAATTTATTGTACAGTACTTGTGTGAACTTTGGGTAAATAATATCTCGTCGTATCATTCAGGTCCGCTGTCCATTCCAGTAAAGATTCCCTCCATACCTGGAATGCTGAGGAGATGGGATCAACTAGTGAGCTCATTGGGCTGGGAGTCTCAGCACGCACATTCACAGCCAAACTAGAAGGTAAGACGCGCAGCCCATCTCTACCCCACTTATATGCATACATATCAATGGTTTGTCTCCCCCTTGATTTCCAAATGTTTTACAATAAGGTGTGTCAGGAAATCATGTTCCCTGACTAGAAGATTTCTCAAATGACCTTGCATTGCTGTTTGAAACTATTTTAGGCATTTGAGAGCGCCCACATTGTTTTATGGACTGATTTAATGCTGTTGGTTTGGTTGTCACAGTAGTTACCTAACCGGTAGTGTTGCTTCACTGCAAACCACAGCCTAACCTTCTCTACATAAACCAAAATAATTACAGATATATGTTTGCTCTGTCACATCATGTTGCCTCCAAGTATCATTGATATTTTGATTAATTTATTATTAAACTATTTATTTATTTTTTACATTTTCATCAATCTCAGTCAAAGCTTGGATGCAGAAAACTCCTAAAATAGACATTTTAACATGCAGAAATGTAAGATTTTTATATCTTTGGTGATAAATAGTCATTGACTGCATATTTTGATGAATTCAGAACCGAACTGGCAATGTTGACGCTATTTTGCATGCGCTGTAACCATTCGACGACCAAGGCGCTCCATTATTAAGATTTTAATTTGCAGCTGTTGTAACTCTTTCAATAAATCGCAAGATTAATCTGCCATGACTGTCCGTCCCTCCCCAAACCTCAGACGCAGTCACCACCTCTGGTCCTCTGGACGTCCAGGACGCTCCACCGACTGAACCGCTGTCCTCAGCCATCGCTCTGCAGCCTCCCGCTCAGAGCAACACCCCCCGCGAACCCGACACAGATCCACACTCGCCCAGCAAATCGCCAACAGCTGCTGGCCTCAGCCAAGGGCAGGCAGAGGAAGGAGCCGCTCCTGTCACTACAGAGGTAGCCTTGTTCAATTCAGCATGATGAGGTTCAATTGTTTTACGGCCAATTGACCTCTTATTTGCATGCAGGGAAAGGACATGCAGACTTTATCTTCCCAAAGTTCTAGAGGCAATATATTATATAGATATATTACTGCAGTGACATCAATGCAAGACTGTCTCGCTGTTCTGTTTTGTATATGTTCACTGATCATTCAAAGGGTTAAGCAATACCTTATTCAAGATAATATAATACATCACAGAAAAAGTACAGACATGCACATATTTATAGTTTCATAAGGGAATTACTGAAACCAGGAACTGCCGTCTGACTGACTCAGCACACTTACTTAATAGCAGGCCCTGACATGCACAACAGCTTGGTATTGCGTGGCTACTTACGCACGCAGCTTAGTTATGGCTTTAAGATGTTCCTCTCCTTCCTTTGTAGTGACTTGACCCGTCACCAGTGTCATTATGTTCTAAAAGTCTTGTGTCTGGTCTCTGGTGGTCCATGAGAGACATAGATGATTTTAGAAAATGTACCTTCTTTTGAGGTGCACAATATGTCCAGTACTAAGCTGTGTCCCTCTGTAGCTAAATGGTAATGGTGTCTGCTCAGCTTCACAGACATTAATTTCTTGCTCTTTTCTCCTTCTCACACAGACCTCTGATCCGCCAGCTGAGACAGTTGTTACCAACGGACTACAGTCTCCTCCTCCCCAGCCTCCATGTGAGTAAAATAAATGTACCTTTTATTCTTATTCAGTTTAAAATGTCAAGGGGTTAAACGGTTTGATATCTTGAATCACATCAAACATTGTGGGAGTAAAGCTTGAGCACTTGATTGGATTGATGGTTATGACTGCATGGTGGATCTCCGGGGCATCTAGCACATTGTACTGTTTATCTGACAAGAGGATGTCAAATGTGTACATACTGTAAAGCCCTCTGAGGCAAATTTGTGATTTTGGGCTATATAAAAATAAATTGAATTGAATTGAATCTGCTTTGCCTGTGTGACTGCTATCAAGTGGAAATCGCCCATCAGATTGAAGTGTGACTTTGTTCTCGATGTTGTGTTTTGCTCAATTTCCAGGTGCGAGGGAAAAGTCTTTGTCCAGTCAGCAAAGAGCCGGGACAGAAGTAGAGGGGGAGACACTTGAGGTAAGAGAGTAACATGCCTTCACTTGTACCAGTTTTACAGCAACCTCAAACCCACACAGACACGTTTGGATCCGTATTGTTTAAGTATTGTGTTATCTCCAGCAACCCGGGTTGCTCTGTCTAAAGTGACTTATTGAAAATATTTCCTGAGCATAATCCAAATTAACTTGAATGACTTTTTGTCTAATTTCAGCCGACCAATGGGGAACCCAGGAGGGTTTTGTTCCGCACCAAGCCAGATGTGCTCTTCCTCACCCTGCAGGATGGGAGGACAGTCACAACCCCTTCTCCGCCAGACACCGAGGAGGAAGAGCAAGATGAGGAGTATCTAGGTTATACACTAAAACAACTGGAGAGCAGGATAGATCACAGAGTTGGGACAGGCCTCAGGTAAGACAGGTGGAGTGCCGGAGAACAGTAGGAAGCTACAGATTAAGGAATAGCATGTCCTCGTTGACATTATTATTTTATGAGGGGACAATGTTTCTGACTGTCTTAACTATCTCTGCTGTCTGGTGTCTTTGTAATCGTCTCCCTGAGCAGGGAGGAGCCTCTGTCGTATCGCAGACAGAGGAACAAGCAAGCAGAAGAGGAGCTGCATCACTTATCTGAAAACCTTTCCCATCGACTTGAGGAACTCGATCAGGTGTGTGTGTAGTTTGTATAAGGTACCAGCATATTAAATTAATATTTTCAAGCAAAAGCTATTTTGATCCTTTCTGCAAGTGTGCGTCTGTTTTGTTTGGAGTTGGGTTGGAGTATGTTGTGGTCAGCTCAATGCAGTTTGCTTTAGGTTAAATACATATTTGTGAATTATCACTTTTACATTTGCAACGTGTAATTGCTACAGATGCTCAAACAAGTTCTGGGGGAAAGCGGAGAGTCCAGTGAAGTCAGAGACGAGGACAAGCAGTCCCACCACAGTGACAGCATCATGGAGTGTGGCAGGACTTCCAGACAACACACAGGTAAACACACAGTTAACACATTCATTATCCTTTAAGAGCTGCTGACACTAAAAATACATGTATTGAATTGTAACATGTATTCGTTTTAGGAAACCCTGACGGCGAATCCACCCACCGGACACGCTCCTTATCCCCCTCCCCTCCACGGGTCCGTCGCTCCCTGCACGGACAGTTAGAAGATGCCATGGCAGAGGCCTTGAGTCTGGATGATGGGAGACAAACCAACCTTGCAGCTTCTGATCATTCAAAGCGAGGAGAGCTACACCACAGACTGTCTCACAGAAAACATAGCAAGGTATTACCATAGCTATTGTTTTCCTTAGTGCTGCCACTTTAAATGTACCATATAGGCAAGGCGTGTTTATTAATGGGGCACGTTGCAGACACAGTTTAGTTTACAGCATATTACTTTAGTTGAACTCAAGAATAAGTTCCACCACGCTGACGATGTCAACTGGCTGTAATTTGCAGACTGCTCAATAGAATAAAATGCTTCACTGAAGCCTGACTGGGAGGATTTTAGCTGTAATTTAAGGACAATAAAGACCAAGTTAGGCTTGATAAATTGCATATTTTAAACAGGAAAAAGAAGACATTGTGTATTTGCTTCCTTGTTTTTTCATCACTCAATAATCATAATCTCAGTTATTAAATGATTCTACTCATGATCTCATTTATGTTTAAAGTAAAAGTGAATCTTTCTCTTTCAGTATCTGGAGAATGAGGCCTATGAGGAGGAGTTGAAAAGATATGAAGACAAAGAACGGGCAGATCTAGAGAAGGCACGCCTCAAGGCTCAACAAGCCGTAAGTCACTAGTATGACGTCTAGTATAGTATAAATACTCTCAGCCCTCCTCCTTTCTCTACAGAACAACCCTGTTTAAGTTGTTACAGAGCTTAGTCTGTTTCTCATTTTGACATAATTCTCATCACAAGATTTTAAAGACTGGCTTTCTTAATAGTGACCTCATGTGATTTAAATACCACCCCCATAAGTCTATCTCGTGTGGCGCATTTGCAGGGGATAAGCAAAGTCTGTATTTTACTCAAATTCACAGACATTATCTCCAAGATATGATGTCAAGGCTCTGTGTAACATCCTCTTATCTGCAAAAAACAATATAAATATGATTATATAGACCTATTTATGTTCATGTAATATTCCCAAAGACCTCTTGATCCGGTGAGAATGGGTCTCCATACCATGTAGTGAGATGCTATCAAAACATTTATTTTCATCATAGTCATTTAGTATTATGTTTGGAGAAATATAGTATTTAGATTGCAGTGTAAGTTTCCACTTAACAAATTATGGACATGACAGACTCGCATGTAACTAAGATCACAGACGACCTCCGTAATTATTACAGATTACTAGAGTCCCCCCCGGGTAATGGTAGTCCCGAGCGAATAGGGTTTTAGACAGTATA
The DNA here is from genome assembly GCF_050575085.1 of Anarhichas minor. Classification (NCBI taxonomy): domain Eukaryota; kingdom Metazoa; phylum Chordata; class Actinopteri; order Perciformes; family Anarhichadidae; genus Anarhichas; species Anarhichas minor. The sequence continues at coordinate 3,878,612 of NW_027466458.1, forward strand.
TGAGTCAGGGGATGATTTTCATTGGTTCTAACTGTTGTGACTGTGTTCCATCTATTTAACTTCTGCTTAAAATAACAGCATCAGTTTGTGACTACTAGCTCTGTGCTAGTTTATGGCTGCTTGGTTCTTTACTTATGTGGAAATGAGTGACTCAAGAGAAAGATCACATTGATCACTTTAACAGATTTTACTGTAACCGAGGTGTTCTACAGGCAGATATGCAACAGTGACCTGACTTTCAAACGGTTCAAATCACAGCCTTGAGATAATAGAAGTGAAATAAAATGTGCACTTGTACTTGCTGCACTACTAAAATCAATATGTGAAAGCACATTTGTTCAGATAGAATAATGTATCGTATAAAATGCATTAAAGACTTTACGATGCATTCAAACACAAATAAAGTTTCCTCAATTTTCATTTCACTATAAAAATATAAATATCACGTCATTTGTTGTGTTCTAGAGTAAACTGAAGGGGAACATTTTTACCTCCAACAGTTGGCATAAACTTATATATTAAATGTCAAATGGGAAATAATAATACATAGTTTGCTAACAGTTAAGCGTGTCTGTGACTGTGTGTTTGTAGGAGCGCCAGTACAGAGAGGGCATACTAAGGGATGTTTCCGAAGCCCCCAGACTGTCCCCAGCGAGAACGAAGGCCCAGCGTAGTTCACAACGTAATGTACAAACAACAGCAGGACGGAGACGGCAGGAGGCCCCCAGGAAAGCTCCTTCAAGTAGGTCAAGACTTGTATATTCACCACATGGACCTTTCTATTATTATTGTACACATATGATTAGTATTTAAAAGGATTTTTCTCCACAACACAATGAGTATTTCCACTACCAGCAAGCAAAGCCATGCTTATCGCCTCTCTTACTGCTTTACTCTGATTGTGTTCCTTATTAGCAGACAAAATGTTATTAGTTTGGACTGAAGCTTCAGCTCAACAGACAAACTTTACAATATTTCTCGTCCTCGTCAAACATCTCCAACTGCATAATAATGCTCCACCTTAAGGCACATCTGAAACTCAGTTTATTCGTGCCCAGTTTCATGTAAGTCAGTCCCATCTAAGACAGAGTGAACACACTTCAGGTCTCTAATGAGCAGTGGGGCTCTGAGACTGAGGATTCAGGAGTGCTCGTTTTACTAAGAAGCTGTGACGACTGAGTCCTGGCAGCCTTTACAGACGCCTTGTTCTTTGGCCGAAGTTTCTTCTTCGGCGGCGTGTTTGCCTTTTGGATGTTCATATCTCTGGCTTCAGGCTGGTTGGCCCACTTGCGTTGATAATTGCAGAAGTAACAGCTCTGGTAGACTATGAAGTAAGGGTCGCAGGTGCGTTTGGTACAGCGGCACTTTCTGTCGCACATCGGGCAGTTCTTCATCAGCTGCAGGATGGCCTCCTCATCAACAATGTGCTGCACTGTTGGTCTGTTATGGGGCAGAAGAGAGAGCGGAGAAATGATAATGACACACTTGTTGTATGGAGCACGGCTACAGCTGGAAACATGCACAAGTTGTCTCTGTGGATGTTGCAGGTGCAACAGTAGTTAAAGGCGTTAAAAACTGAACTGGGTAAGCTGAAGCTCTGACCTGATGTACTGTATCCGAACTGTCTGCCTTTTATTTTAAGCTACATGGTTTACTCGCCTCATTATGGGAACATGATCAAAGTTATTCGTTGACTTACTTCTCCATGGTGGCAGTGCACGTCTCGGGTACATTTACTTGAATGCCTGTGAATTCAAATCGGTAATCAGTCAAAAGGATCTTTATATTTGTTCAAGTTAAAACCAACCAAAAAAAATACAGAAGTTATAATAGAGAGGACTCTATTGGACAACTTTTACTACATCAACAGCAGACTGACAAACTGTCTTCACCGGGCTGAGGAACATCAGAAACTTACAGGACAAACACATGTTTTAAAGGAGTATACAGAGAGAAAACTACATGGTAACTGCAGGAGATGTGTGTCCTTTGGCACATCTGTTTTGTGAGATGTCAAAAACGCTTCCTTTGTGAATTGCAAAAGATGTTCATAAAAACATGTCAATGAAAAGTCTTCATTCAAACCATTAAGGGCCTCTGAAGCAATACTTCTTCTTCTTCTTTTTGACTAATCCTCAACGTTCATGTATTGCTGCTTCGAGTGAATGGTCTGCTGTATGACATGAAGTATGCTCATGAAGGGCTTAGTCTGCGCATTCAATAGTGTTTTCTATACAAGACACTGTGCACAGACCATCAGTTTGCTATAAATAAATGCAGACGTTCTTATATGAATACCTGTCTCTGCCACAAATCTTAAGACATGTTAACTGCTCATCGTCTGCATTGCATCAACGAGGTCCCCCGTGAACATCACAGCAGCCACACATCACCGTAATAAGCTGTCGCTACAAGAGAACCTTTAGTATTATTTATTCATCACACATGCACCTCCTAACCACAATAGATGGTGAAGATCATTCACTGGCTCACCTGTGCTTGTGACCTGGCCTGGTGGTCTGTCAATTACTGCCCAGGTGTCATGCAGCTGTAAAATACCACACAAAACAGATGCACTTCAAACAACTGGTTGTATACAAAAATATTTTGCTACTACAAACAGAAAGTAGTATGGCATGGAAGCAAAATATCCGCCACATTCCTCAGGGCAACCATTATATTTCTAGTATGTAACTTTTCCCTCTAACACTGCATACCCACACGTTTTATCTTAAAGGCATTGATTTGATTCTCTGAAGTGAGGTTGTATGATTTATCCATAGTCAATGTATTACAAACAGGACAGACAGACAGGAGTAACAACATGGAAGCTGAGCAATGTACTGCTTTGGACGGGGGCAGCAGCAGCAACGTAATTCAGCCAACTACAATAAATTCCCACCTAAAAAGATCAACATCGGTTTAGGTGTACGCCATATTTAGAATATTTTCACTGCTTTTCTTTACCATCAGACAGCTCTTTCCTTTGGCACTACATTTCCTCAACTGTAGAACTTCCATATTCCTACGCATAAATGCCACTGTGCTGTCCAATGTGCTGTCCACTGTACTTTTTAAGTTGTTTTATTACTCAGCAGATCAGCTGTATGGGTCAGACCTTCGTGGAGAAGAAGTCTGAGTTTATGGAATAAATAAAATAAACAGTTCATGCTTATGACAACAACGAAAAAAATGCCGTTCACTGTGGAGACAAGAGGATACCTTTATGAACCAGAGTATACAGAGGAAGACGTTTTGCAGAGGGAGACTAAACGGGGCTGAAAGAGGGGAAACGTCTGTGGAAGCTGGAGGCCAAGAAAGAGCACAAGCTATGTGGTGGTGCAGATGTGGACCTGTAGAGCTACTGCTGCTATGAGTAGGACTCGGTTATGACACAATTTTAGGATCTTTCTGAATCAGAGGATGCCAGTGCCTCACATACAGTCTGCATCACAAACCGTGCAGAGTTCCTCTTACTGAGCACCGGTGTCTTGCAGACCATTTTCCGAAGATAAAAGATTAAAAAAACGTCCCAGACCAGAAGGACCTAATGACAATGTGTCTTCACAGCAAGGTTGTGTCTCTCACTACATGTCATTGAATAATGACTGATTATTAGACAGCAGAAGTTTATTATTATTTATCATGTGTGAATATGGACTAATTGTTGGAAAGAATGCCACAAACTAGTGTGTACTCACAATGGTCAGAATATGTACAAGATAACTTGAGAATAAGTTGAAATACTACAAAACATTACACCTCATTATGTAACACTTTCATACGTTTTGGTGAAGTAGCAATGAACTGCAGACAGCAGCCATCAGCTTACCTCTGACTCAATAGCAGGGTGAGCTCCAGAGGTTGATGGTGGTTCTCTGGGGGGAGACAGTTCAAGCTTCAGCTGTGATGCTAATTTGGAGGCCTGGTGGCTCTTTACTGGCGGCTGCTTCGGAGTGGATTCTGGGACGCCAGAAAGCTGCTCGTGTTTCTCTTGTATTGTGCTTTGTGAAGTACATGCCTGTGCACATACAAATCATGAATGAGCCTTAAGTCGTTATATGCATTTCTTTTAAACAGCATGTAGGCCTACATCTCAATCATAAACACAAACCAAAAAAAGACGAGTTGCCCCCACTAGAGCCTATACATCATATACGGTAAATATTTTGTTAAAAGGTGTGCTGCAATGGTAGATTCTTAATGAATGAAATAAAGCATAAGCATTTCTGTCATGGGTTGGTATATGTTGGTATTCAGCGCTATCTTACCTGGTGGTTGGGTACAGCGGTGCGTTTCAGCAAGTGTCTATCTAGTTTATTTGGCCGTGGTCTCAAATAATCCTCTTCGGAGAAATGATCACTGCAAACGCGGAGTTGTCTCAATTTTGCCAGCGGAGTGTCGCTGTCTATCTTCAGTGTAACTAGCCACTGCATTTTAAGGCCAATCTCATGCAGCGGAACCCGGTGAAATCGATATGGTGACCAGGACACTTCTTTGTTGGAGCAGCCCGGAAAAACGCAAGGACGCACCATCTTTTTAGACATTTACAAGAGTGAATTTGGATTTCGGTCTGATTGCGCAACTGCATTTCTTGAAGTACCTGACCCAGACAGTTGGGCTGCGGCGTAATACAGTGCGTGGCACAGTTGCGCTCATACATAGGACTACGGTAGTTCTACGGTTGAAAAAATATAGTGCCAAATGAAAGGGGTGTCAGACGGCAAGGTAAAGCAGTGAAAATATTTTTTTTATATCGCTAACACTTAAACTAATATTGCTTTTAGGTAGGGCATTCTTTTAGTTGCCCCCATTCAAAGCAGTACACTGTTCTGTGTCAGTACACTGGGGGCGTGCCGACCACCATCTACTGTACATGTGTTTTCAGGACTATACGAACAGCTGTAGGTTTCAGGAAGTAGTGTTTAGGTGTGCTCGATCCTTTGGCGTAGTCTACGTCTACTATCGAAATGTTCGCCGCACTCAAGAGCGGTCAATCAGCCTCTTGGGTTTTGATGCTCGTCTATTTGTGGTGTTACGGTACGGGAGCTTGGAACGGTCAAAAAGGACGAAGGATCTGTATTTCTCACATTTGATATACCAAGTAAAGACGACATTATATTGCACATCAGGCTATATGAAGTCCATTGATAATAAAACTATATATTTTTTCTTCTCTACTGTTTTGTATTTAAAAAAGGGAGCTCCGAAGTTAAAATATCAATTAATCACCGTTGACCTGTTTAGAAAAGGTTTCCTTCACAGGTTACCTGCAACTTCCAGTCAGGATGACCCAGACTACACCCATGTCAAATGTCAAGTTATTTTACTGTACATGTTTTTTTTTCCAAAAAAAAAAAATGAAGGCAGTCAGCTCACATGACATAAGATATTCATAATTTTGTATGACATTCTCGAAGGATTCCTGTTAGGCTGACCTGATTATGTCCATGGGGTTTTTACGCGGACATAGTCGGGGGTCATCCTGAACATGACTGCAATGAAAATTTCATACAATATCAATTATTTTAATGGTAAATTCATGAAATCTGTGACGGATATATAAAAAAAGAAATTATCAATCTGTTACAATGCAATTTTTGCTGACTTTTCCTTTAAATTTCCCCAAAACTGCACAGTACCATATGAACCTTTGTATGGTCATAGTTGGGTCATCTTGAACAGTAATCTATTGTAAACTGCAGCTAACCTATGAAGGAAAGGTTCTTGTGACTGGTCAAAGATTATTATTTGATGACATTTTAACTTTGGAGCTCCCTTTTTAAAAAGGACTAGTGTGGATTAGGTGACCTCTAGCTGTGAGGTTGCAGATTTCAACCAATTGTAGTCTGATTATACTATGGTTGTAATGTTCCTTTTCTTGTCCTCTCTCTGCAGTGAAGGTGAAGGAGAATGAACTCCTTCCTGTGCTCCTTGAGGAGTTGCCCCACCTTCACATCTCCCCCCACGCCCTGGGTCGGATGTGGGAGCAGCAGATGCAGCAGGTGGACAGACTCCATGCCCTGTCATCCCCTCACAGCCAGCGTCGCAGCAAACTCTCAAGCCAGGTAGGACGATGTGGCCACTGCAAGTCTGCCATGTGCAGGACAAATGGGCCTGACTGTGGTGTCTGTGTGCTCTTTACAATCTGGAATCTACGATGTGGTGGAAGGACTGATGAATGAATATGTAAACGCCTGCTTGTCTGTCAGGTGGAAGAAGCCCAAAGGAAACATGACCTGCTGGTGGAGATCATCCGTAAAGACAAGGACCACAACAGGCGTCTGGTGAGCATCAACACATAAACACATTCAAAAGGTCCCTTCACATTTAAGTAACCTTATCAACGGGTACAATGGATGTTTAGAGTGTCATCATATTTTTTTACAAAACAGTGCACCCACATGCAGACAGACTTCACCTGCCTGTTCTGGACAAGCGGTGTTTGTGAAACACGGCAGACCAGTTGCAAGCTGAACATGTTTATCTTCCAGAGGGATTTCAAAGAGCGTATCCAACAGCAGAAGTCGACCCAGAACAGACAGAGGGAACAGAGGCAGCAGGTAGCACGCGCCAAGAAGTACCACAGCGACTACCATGTCCAGCACCGCGCCCGCCTGATGAGGGCTCGCACCAAGGAGGAGAGGGTGGGTAGTGGAGGCCGGTCGCAACTCTGCACTCCAGTTCTAGGACTATGGCAGCGACTAACGATTACTCAAATATAGAATTACATCCAATTTATTTATTTAATGTCTTGTATATAAAATCTAAAGGTTTCAAAGCATTGAAAAGTGCCACAAAAAAGGTCAAATCTTTCCAGAGCTTAATATGACAACTAGGATTTGCTTGTGTTGTCTGACCAACAGTCCCGTTCACAACCCAAATATATAAAATACTCAATGATAAAAAAAACTAAGAAAAGCAGCTGATGTTTGGCAACTTTGATGGCTCCCACAAACTACAAGGATGCAATGGACTTGAGGTTGTTGACATTGTCCATCTCTTCTGAAACCCAAACTTTATTAGGCAAGTTAGGTCCCTGTTTTAACATATTTGTGTGGGTGCTTGAGAGGAATCAGAGCTGTAGAGTAAATAACCTTAGATATTAAGTAATATAAGTTAAATCACAAACCATGGGAACATCTGGCGTTAGTCTTTTGCGTGATGTGTGGTTGTGTGTCTGTCTAGATGTTTCAGCAGTTGTTTGAGGAGGGTTTGGAGCTACAGAAAGTCCGGTTGAGAGAGCAGAAAGCCTACGCTAAGGAGCAGCGGCTGGAACATCAGAGACGACACCAGGACCAGATCAAGTCCATGGAGAACTACTACAAAGACCAGGTAGGACACACACACAGACCTATATAAGAACCAGGAAGTCACACACACTGTTGTATAGTTTTAAAATGGACCTACTCATGCATTCCAGGATGAATCTTTAATGCACTTCCTCTCTTTCAGTTTTCACTACTTGCTGAAAAACTTTCCCAAGAGCGGCAGGATATCCAGGTCCGGAAAAAATCTCAAGAAAAGGTAAACATTTGACTTAGTACCGCTGTCACAAAAATCTTTAAATTTGAATCTTATTCGTGCACAACATGAGCAATATGTTTTTAATGAGTTAAAATGCCACAAATCACCAACTTGAATGGACTCTCGTGTTAGAAAGCGGTGTGTTTTACATAGAATAGACGAAGTGTTTTGCTTTAACTTATTAAGTAAATGCTGATTGCACAATGTAATTGCTAATGATTGCGTCTATTGAAGACTTATGATGGTAATAAAATATTAGCAGAGGCTACCTAGTCTGAACCAAGACAGCCAACTCTGTGTTGCCTCCCACTGTAAACTGCAGCTCATTACAGCTACACTCTTTCCGTTCTTACATTTCACAATAAAAGCTCTAGACAGCTCTACTGAATGTTTTTATCTGCTTTTATTATAGCACGGAGATCTTACTATTGTGTCCTGGTTTGGACAGCAGCCAGGCTAGAACTCTACAGTAATACCTCTTGGACATGCTTGGGGGTTAGTTAAAAAATAAATAAAATACGCAACAATTTCCTAAAACGGTAAATAAACGTGGACACCATTATTAAAGTTTATAACGCATCACTATTTAATGAAAGCCCAAATCAGAATCTCCATTACCGTAATGTCTTACCTCAGGCACGAGCCCACCGTGACCGTGGGCTGAAGCAGCTGACCGTGTTTCTGTCTCACAGCTGGACGCACTGACGGTAGAAGTACAGGCGGGTTGTTCTTCAGTCTACGATGGCAGAGTAACAATAACGATGATCAGCAACAGTACATGACACAATGTGGCATTTTTAGCAATGTGTTCTACTAACGTTGGCTATAAACCGCTTACATCTGTCCGGCCTCGCTCCTCCCGGGGCTCTGCTTCGCCACGGCCCACATCGCTTGTAAACACAGCGGGCACAGCGGATGTCTTCAGCAGTTTCTTGATGGGCCCTCCCATCAGCTCTGACCGCATGTCCCGGTTGTAGTCATCTGCTGCAAAATGCAGTGAGCACACCCGAAGACTCCCCAGTGCTGAGGTCGGTGCGTTCTCGTCATATTTCGGGTTTTTAATCGCTCGGAGCCATTGTTTGCAGCGTACAACATCTGTCGGTAGTCGGTGGTAGTTCACGCTCACGAGCTCCTCTCTCTTCTTCTTGTAGCTGGAGCATCCAGGCACGATACACCACGTCGGCATTTTTGTCTCAGTATTTGAGACGCCTTTAACTTTTTGGACACACTCGCGTTTGAAATGCCCACCTCCACGAGCTACCGGGTTTTTCGGGAAGGATTTGTTGTTGGGCGTCAGACGCTCGCACGCAATGCTTTCTGGTACATGTAGGCACTGCCAGCACGGCTCTGTCGATAGTTCACACACTGAGGAATTTATTCCTCTATTGACTACATTTGCCATCATGTGTGTGTATGTATGTATGTATGTATATATGGCATATAAACATGTACTCAAAATATATTTTGAGACTTATTTACTTTCACTAAAGTTAAACACAATCTGAGTGCTTCTTCTTCACTGCCATTCCCACAGGCTCTGCTGAAGATGAAGCGAGAGCTGCGTTCCAGGATGGAGCGTGAAATCGGTGAATTGCAGAAGATCATCATCCAGAACGACGAGGACGACCATTTCCAGGACCTGGAGGTCCAGGCGCTGCGCAGTCGGGTCCAGATGGCGTCCTTCCAGTACAACACTAGCTATCTGCACTGACGCGGGGCTGTTTTAAACTCCGCTCAATCCAGGCTGGATTAACATCATAGGAACATGCTGCAAAATACTTTGTTTCTGCTTTTCACAACTAAGGGTACGACATTCTGGCTGAACAATACTGTCTCCTCGAGATCTTCCCTCAGAGATTTGCACAAAATAGGAATTTAAGATACAAGTCCTGATGGTTATTAATGAACTGAACACACTCCACAACATGTAGCTATTGGCTAATTTAGCTAACTTCCTCTCACCTCAGCTGCTCTACGTGACCTTAACGACATCTTGGACCAAGTATCCTCCTTCCACGGGTTTTTAGTACTTGATAAGAATGTTTTGAAATGGCTCCCTCACTGTGCTGATATTGTAGTGAACATGTTCTTCCTCTTGCCAAACAGGGATCCCCGATGCAAAGTTAACGAGCATGAATGTCCCACACTGACATTTTTAACTTCCGTTTTTCCCCCTTATTCGTGTGATGTCTTGCTTTTGTGATTTAACCCTTCCAGTGGATTATTTATTTTTAAGCTTTAATGTTTGATTTTTAATGAACCTGGTGTTGTGCTGTCCGATCACCAGTGGCGAAGATAATCAAGTCTTTCATGACTCCTCCTGTTCTTCAGATACACTGATTGTTTTCACTCTGTCAGAACTAAACGTGTTGTAGTTTTTAACCAACACAAAGGGTAGCACTGTCCTAATGTATCTAATGAGCGCACAAATGCCCCTTTATCGTCATCCATTAAATGTGTGGGATCCTGAACTCAGTTGCAGGTTAAGTGATTTGCATTCGGTACAGGTTACTGTTTTTGTATTTTACTGAGGTTAAGGCTGATCCAATACAAAAGTATCAAACGTATAAAGTTACGGAACAAATCCTGTAATGAGGCTTTTCAATTTGTAGCACGACAATAACATGAAGTCTGACATTTCAAATTCCAAAGCTGAAGATCAAATCTAAAAATGATAATGAATTTATAAAATGTATAATCTGTAGTTATACCTGTACTTATTGAATGCTGATGACAGATTTACTATAACTGGGCCTTAAATGATGCAAAAAAGGTGTTTCGATTCGATTGTGGACAGGAATCCAAAATGATTTATTAATCGTGGCTCACATGTTTATTTAAGCTTACACCTGGGATCAACATGTTATCTGTTCACTTTCTGCGAGGGAAGACTTACTAGCTACTATATGTAGTTGTTTTTTTTGCAGGGAGAGTGTCCATCTTAATAGGCAGTATTTTTTTTAAAGAATATGATCTACCTGCACAGATAGCATTTACGCCGGGCACAGATCCGATCCTGATCACCTCAAGATGTGATGGCATACGATCGTAATGCAGCCTGCATGCATTTTACGTTGGGCATGAACATGCATTACCCAGACAGAATATCCTGCTACAGATTACATGTGGGGTCTTGAGTTTAACAACTCACAATGAATAGGATGTGGCATTAAAACAATGTTCAATATTGCTTGAAAATTTGACAATTGTTTGAGCAGCTGCTTGTTTTCTGAAAATACATATTGGCACAAAGGATGGAAGCTAATCAAAAGATGAATGACCTCTTGAAGTAAGAATAAATTTGAAAAGTCCATCTTCCCTCAGGGATGCATCTCTACCTCGGCTCACTCGAACTCTGTCTTACCTGCCAATTCAAATCAAGTTGTCTCACTTGGCTGTGGTGTGCAGGTTAACAGACCTCTCACTTGAATCCGATGGTTCTCTGATGTGGAAATAAAAATGGTAAAAGCATACACGGAAGTTGAGGACCGCTTCACGACAGTCCAAAGAATAACGGCCAAACTCCACCGACGTGTGACAATAACCAGAATTCGAGCCGCTTAGTCCACTGTAACAACATATTGCTCCTTCAACATGATCTCAGTACACAGCCACTGTCCCACAACGCTCTACGAGGATTACTGCTTGGCTGAGTTGGTCTGTTCATGTGCTGTATCTTTTCCGTTTATCTGCAAATCGCCATCGTCTTCGTCATTGTCATCATCGTCCGGCAGGTTAGTCCATTTAGAGCGGCTTTCGCAGAAGCAGCACGCCTGGTTCACCACAAGCTTCAGCCCTTTGACACGTTTCCTAACTGTACATTGTCTGCTGCATTCCCGGCATGACTTGAACAGCTGGAGGATGCACTCTTCATCAACGATGAACTCTGACGAGCTGAGGGAGTCAGAAAAGAGGCGTAGGAGCAAGCTTATTTTCAACGGGTTCTGTTAAGAGTATCAACTCAGGAAATCTTCATGAGGAAGTAGGTGACATGTTCATTTTTAACAAATAACTCAATTTGAATCGTTATTGGCATTAATAACATCGGCATACCTCCCCAAATCCACCAGGTAGCGCCCGTCTCCCACGCTTAACGAGGTGATGAATTCTTCCTGAATATCTGGGTGTGGATCCATTTTAAACGTATTACTTTACTTTACATGTTAACAATTTGCTTGCAATCTTTAGATTATTTTGCAGGAGAAGGACTTTGCTCAAGTGAAGGTGACTCACCTGTATTTTCTGACGGGTTGGTTGTCTTCCACTCGTCTTGACTCTTTGGTTTTTGACACGCAGCGTCTTTAATCCCGGACTCCTTAAGAACAGGAAAAGAAGCAGCAACACGTCAGCACAACCCAAAACAAGCAACACAATTTCATTTATATAGCACATTCGGACACTACAGCTTCACAAATAAAATCAAAAACACTTATTTTATATTATAATAAAAAAAAGAGTAAATTCAAATGTTTGTCACACAGGCAGCTAAAATAGTTTTTTTAAATTATTTTATTACATTAAGTATGCATATTGTTTAAATTTTAAAGTTCATTTTTTGGATAATTTATTCCTTTATTTGACGGAAATACGAAAGATAGGCATTCATATTCTGAGTCACATTTACCTTTCCATTTTCGCAAGTTTTCCGCTCAACTTCATTTGGTGAACTCATCGTCAACTGGTTTTCGTGATGCACACTTTCACTAAACAGACAACGAATTAAAACGAGGCTATACATTACATTACACCTTCACGTGCATGTATATCAGCAGGTTGTGGGATTAACACGTCATACTGATATTCATCATTACATTGTAGTCCAAAAATACTTTTTACTTCTCAAATAAGAAAGGTCTTCACTAATTAAATAAAGTGTTGGCACCGTGGTATGAGAGAGTGGCAGTTGTGGAAGAAGTACTGAGATATTTTACTGAAGTAAAAGCAGTACTACCACAGTGTAGAAATACTCTGTTACAAGAAATAGTCCTGCATTCAAAAATGTATTAAAATAAAAAGTATTGGCATTAAAATATACCTCAAGTACCAAAATTAAAAGTAATCACTGTGCAGAATACTTTCAGAATGGTATGTATAACTTTAAATGTAGTCAAATAAATGTAACGTTACTGGAGTAAAAAGTACATTATTTCCCCTTTGAGATGTAGTGGAGTTATAAGTGTAAAAGTACCCAAAAATGTACACGAGTAAAATACTTGGGTAGTACTTGTCCTTAGTTACATTGTACCAGTGGTAAGCGGTACTAAAATGAAAACACGTGTACACACATGGCCTGTGTCTCACCAGGTTTCAGTAGAAGAGCTCCCGGTCCGAAGGTAACACGTTACAACCAGAGAGTCAGTTAACTAACTAGCGGGTTTATGGACACATAACGGGATATGACTGATAACACGTTTCCACGCTGTGTTCCGTTAGCGTTAGTTTACATTACAGTCAGTTACAACGACACAGAGCTAACCTACATGTCCAGTAGTATAAAGCCATCGTTGACTCTGCTTTAATCCCACATTGTTTCTTAACGTATTAACCGATGGTTATTGTCGTCTTTTGTCACTTTCTCTTTTTTGCTCGCTGGCCTTCCTCCGATCCTCCTTCTGTTACCGGAAGAGTTCTCAATAACCGACTTTTTATCCACCATGTTTGTTATTCACAGCGTACTGACGTCACTTCCGGTGCTGCAGGAACCAAACGTCACCTGTCTCCCGCAGATGTAAACAAAACATGTATTTGGGACCATTCACATTTTTTTAAATTATAATTAATTCACAATCATAATATTTTCTGAGGAAAAATCAACACTGCGTTTGAATTATTGGTCTACATAAAAATGTTACCGTAAATACCTTTAACATGACGTCACCTAAACTAAAATAACCTCATCATGCAGGATGGCACCTTTCAAATTGATGTTATTCTATCATAGTCAATGGTTTATTTGTAGAGATTAAAAAAATAGATGATTAATTAGTCAATTGACAGAAATACACCAACAATGAATGCTGATTATATGTTCATTCTTCTAAAACACATTTCAAGAACCTGAAACCTGTGACTTTTTTGGTTGTCTTTATTACATCTGGTTCAGGAGTTCTTAAACGTCTTTCTTTAATGTCTTCAAATTCTTCCATTATCTCTATTAACCATTTTCCATGTTATTTCATACAGTCTGTTATTTTCCCGTTTAGACTTTTCAGATCCTCCCGTCTGCAATAAGTCAGAACATTTATTTTTAACTTTGATACACATAACAAGACAAAGGTAGCTAGGCATCTATCATTATTCTGACTAATTTGTAAGTTAGCAAACCTAAGAAAACAAGACGTGATTCATTTCCCTCCTTCCAGTGGCGGAACCAGAAGCTGCAGTTGCTGGTGGAGCTGATAACACTCGGAGTGAAGGAACAGATCCAGCCAACAGTCCTGGCATCGAAATCTCATCCCTGCATCAGATCTCCTGGACAAAACCACTTTCCTTTGAATTTCTGCCAGCATGTCTCTCAAAACACATAAAATCCAGCATTAACTATTCAAATGGCCATTTTCAGGAAAGGTGAACATTAGTAAAAAATAACTACTTGTTCTTTAAGTAGCCTAGAGTTTTTGTGGCAAGGCTACTCCTGTTTTACTTGTGTATTTCCATTTTATGCCATTAAATATTTCTACTCCGCTACATTCAGAGGGAGAAACTGTAATACTTTACATTTATCTGACAGCTATTGTTACTGCTTACATTACAAAAAGTACAAATAAAAAAAACATGACGATCCTATAAAATGTGTTGTAGATTCAACGACTCACTTACTTTTTAGCCTTTTAAACTTTCAGCAGAAAAGACGACAGGAGTACACATGGTTCTATAAAACATAATGCTGTGAGGTCCAAACAGCATAGTTTTATTGCTCAGCTTTCTGCAAGGGTACAAGAAGTTTATTACTTTGCTTCTTTATTGTACTTATGTACAGGTGTCAGTTACACGCTCACAGAGCAGCTGATGTGAAAAACTATGAACACATACAGTATACTGTAATAATAAATACAAAAACAGATAGGAAATCAAAAGAAATAAAACATGGTGCCGTTTTAAAAAAAACAAAACGATTATTTTTACTGTTTTGTACTGAATTTAATAAAGTCATTCTCACACTAATTTGTACTTAAACTGTGGGGCGAGAGTTGAACATTACACAGCTTGCTCTGGTTTGTAACCAATTAAAAGTCAGAACTGGCTCTCAAGCTATTCAGGTTCATCAGATCAGGCTCGACACAAATCTCTTCCTGTCGCAGGTGTTCAAAGCTTGAAAAAGTTAACGCTTTACCTTTTTTTTTTTCTCCTTCACCTTTTCACAACCTGCTAAATTCTTGAAAATGTCTGACCGATGTTGCCGCTTTACTGGGGAAAAGTGGGAACTCCCCCGGCTGGAAGCTCTCAACCCCCAAAACGTTTGCACTGAAGACTGAACCAGCCAGAAAACATGGTGCCAACAAAAAGTTACAAGGAGCAGAAGTGGACTGTGTGCACTGGACAAACATACATGTGTGCATCTCAAGAACGTGTGTGTGAATATATGTATGTGTGTTATCTACATTATTAAAAAAAAAATAAAAAAATAAAAAAACTTGATCAGTCCATTAAGTATTCGGTAAATAGAAGGAAGTGTCTGATTATAACTTGGAGCCCAAGTATGCATAATGTGTGCAAAAAAATAACAAAATGTAGAATGCATTTCTTTTCTGCCTCCGAGTCCGGTAATTAAAGGTAAAATCAAATAAATCCTATTTAACTGTACAAAGACGACAATTTCATGTTGTTTCTCCGTTTTGTCTCATGATCACTACAAAATTGAGTATCAGCTAACAAACTGTTCATGGTTACAAGTAAATGCAGGCAGTATACATATTTTAAAAAAAAAGAAAGAACATTTAACAGATTTTTCCAATTCAAAAAGTGTTCAAAGAGTAATAATTATGCAAATAAATAGGCTTCATATCTTCAGCGTCCATTCATGCAGAGAGGTTCTTTGGTTGGAGGCTGTGGCGATGGCGCTGCTCCTCACTGGTTTTTGGGGACCTTTCGTTTTGGTTGAACATTTTCACCGTGTAGCACCCAGCAGCTCAGCAGCACTCAACCTCCAACATTTGCAGCTCTAAAGGTTTGAGGCCACCATCAGCATACAGTCGCTTTAAAAAAAATTCATGTTGCAACCAGACCGCTCCTGTGCAAATGAAATAACATTGTTGTCTTTGCCGTTTGGAAACCAGCAGCGACACAGACCTCCAGAGCAGCAAATATGGCCATACATGTCCTCCTATGAAGGTGTGTGTGTGTGTGTGTGTGTGTGTGTGTCTGTGTGTGTGTGTGTGTGAATAAGTGAAAGCGATTGACCAAAAGAAAATATCACTTTGAACTGCCAACCTTCAGGCTCCATCATGGGTTGAAAGACTGAGCCTTTGAAATATAGTTTTCATTAGAACCAGATTTACCTCTCGTCACACACGAGCCTAATAAATGTAAAACAAAAAACAAAACTTCACCTGAGAATGCAAAGAGGTCCGTGACAGACACCAACATGCTTGCATTTAAATCGAACAGAAAGAAAAAGCAACCATATACAAAATAGCTATGCATTTGTACATATATACTCAAAGATGACAGGTGTATAGATACTTTTTACTCCGTGTATTTCTAATGAAGTCACATAGCAAATTAAATGATACATTTAAATGTAACGTGACGAAAGCACTCCTGCCATCGCTGCTCAGTTTGTAAAGTGCTCTAAAGTGACAAGGGAGAGAGAGAAAGATACTTCTGCCTTTTTAAACTGAGGATGGGACTGAAGATAGACACCTGACTTGAACAGCTCCTCATCAAGCCTGGTCCCATCTGGACAGATGTGCCCCTTTAAAATATGATCTGACGGGAGGTGTGCTGGGTTATTCTGAGTTGGATAAAAGAAAAGAAATAAAGAAAAACATGCATACTTGTAACTGCCGGAGACAAATGTGAGAGAAAAGGAAGACGAACCAGGCTCGAAAAGTGAGGTTCAATCATCTCTGCAGCTGTAAATATGGGACACTGTGCTAGTAGAGATGATGGGGAACTCATCTATAAACTGTTTAACTTCCTCGCACACGAATGTTTAAGCATGCAGAAACACGTTTATGGCCACACTGCAGTGATTATGGGTAGAAAAATAAGATTCACACACTCCTCCATCGTCCCGCATTGTTTTTAACAACCCACCATGAGCTCGACCCCAAAACATCAGACCCACATCCAAGACAGTCTGCATGAGAATTTCAATGATATGGTTTTGCAGTTACAAAATGACTGCTGGTAATAAAATCAGACTAATTATCAAGCATCGTTGCAAAAAAAAAAAAAAAAAAAAAAAAGAAAAAAAAAAGAAAAAAAAAAAAAGTATTCTGAATCAGCGAATTTGCGATCAATACACCATTTTGGAATGAAATCCTTCAAATATCAAAGAATTACACAGAGGTAGGATGAATTTGTGGCGCTACTACAAAATAAAAGCACACCAACTCTGCCGCCATGAGGATTGGAAGGTGTATTGGTTGAGGTTAAGATGGCTAATAAGGGCAAGATATGGCTATCTGCAGTGTTAAAGATTCAGTAGCATGACAAGGAACAATTCAATCAGTTTAAATTGCAAAACAATATAGTGACTCACTGCTCTCAGATGCCTAGGGACAATTTGGGAAAACACTTTTGTAAGACGTTAAACTGTAAGTTGACAAACTACTTCCTGATCTGACAATATTCAAAGTGAGATGACCGGGCGGTGCCGCTTCTTTTTCCGAATGCAGAAGGAGCCGTCAAAAACAACCTGCTCACTCACAACACGACTCACAGCCGCTCTTAACTGAACAGCTGGTACTTTGCTCTCCGTATTTCACACAAACTACACCAAAACTAAACCCAAACAAACAAATGAATACAAATTAAATGACACGGGAGGACTCTCCAGCAGCTGTTCAAACAAGACATCGATAAGGGAAGAATGTGGAGAGCGGTGAGAGAAGAGGAAGACTGCAGGCTCCGAGTGAGCCTGTCGGTGCGTCGCCGTGACAATAATAGTCCATCAGAGTCCTGCACACAATCACACATGTTCACACACACACACACACACACTCTCTCTCTCTCTCTCTCTCTCCAACGCATCTCTCATTCCACTGCGAAGCCACAGGTCTCCTCGATCGCAGTCAGCAGCTTGTCGTATAGCTTTTCGTAGCTCTCGTAGGGCGGAATGTCAATCCGGTTGAAGCTGGAGAGAAGAGAGAGAAAGAATGAGAATCATATGAATGAAGCTGTGAGAGACAGAGGTATTGTTTGTGTGCCTGCAGGTGTATGTGACACACACCAGGTATGGGCTTTGGGCAGGTTGTTGGCGTTGGCATCGATCTGATGAATGGTGAAGAGTCTGGGCCCTGCAGCACCTGCAGTCAAAACACAAACGGGACGCATCAGGTGTAGTTCAGCATCAACTTGCACTGTTAACGTACCCACCATCATCTCCACTAACAAAGTCCTGACACCTCTTTAATCTAGCCTCTGTTGCATTAGCCAAGGACGGACCACTGTTTCATCAGAGGGTTTCTTTTGCTGCTCAAAAATATGCTCCTTGTGTACACTGAATGCACCAGAGTCACTTTCATTAGTTAAATCAAAATACATTGAATTAAAGTGAAGTGTAAGGTTCGGTCAAGCTGAACGAGGAATGACAGCAGTGAACTCCACCACAAAGAGCGCGACACCGTGTCCTAGCAGCCTTGTCCACTTGCAGGCTTTCCAAGACAAAGATATAAAAGATACCCGTCTATTTTAGAATATGGACAGAAAATGATCATTTTTTTTTTTATTATGAAAGAATCCTTCTGTGAGAAGTGAAAGCTGGTGGAACAGAAGCTAAACCAGAAGTAGGGCAGGACCTCAACTCTCTAAAGCTAAGATTGAGAAAACCTTAAGGACTGGAGATCGAGAGCCAGCTAAGAGACACATCATCATACACAGAGACATGTCCTCATACACAGAGACATGTCCTCATACACAGAGACAGATAAGTACCCTGTAAAGCCTTGAAGCCTTGCAGTGGGACTCTGGACGAGCCGGTAACAAACTGCAGCAGTCGGGCCCTCCTCTCCTCGTCAAACGACTCCACGGCTTTCCAAAACCACTTGACGATGTTGCTCTCGGCGGTGCAGTGCTTCAGACGGGTGTTGGACTTCCAGTCAGAGATGTCAATCTTTCCCAGACCACACACTATCAGCTGAAGGTAAAGAGGGAGATAGAAACTTAATTAAGACTACGAGAGACAAGTGTACCTCAGGTAATAACTGTATCTTGGAAGAAATAGATGTTGTTCGTCTTGTACCTCCAGTTCTTTCTCATCAAAGGATTTGAGCAGGTGTTGAGGAATAACCTCATTGAAGCCTTTCTGCAGAGCCAGAAACTGAGCCTCGATGCCATGCAGGAAACGCCAGCTCACATACAACCTGCAGAGAACATGAGAGAGGAGTGAGAGGGGGAAACACAGAGGGAGTGTGTCAGTTCATTTAACACTTGAGGGACTGCAAATACAGATTCATCCCCATGACACTGAATTACTGTCGTGACAATGCTGTATGTTACGTGTGTGGGCTGAAACTGAACCTGCTCACCTGACATACTCCTTCTTGGTGTCCTCTGTGACTGGGACACTCTTGCCATTGGGCTTGAGCTCATGTTGGATGATTTCTCCATAGGCATTGTGCTCGACACAGAAAGTGTGGTCCAGGACGCCGGTGATGTCATTGTCCCTGAAGATGAGGGAGGGCAAGGTTAGAGAGAGAAGGTATGCAGCAATAACAATCAGCTCTCAGCTTCTGCAGAAATGATTTCTCTTAATTTCACTTTTCGGGCTCGGGCTCCAGCAAGGAAGTATATTTTTGAGATGAGATGTCGTTAGCTTCACTGGCAGAAGAGGGCGCCACAGTCAATAGATGACAGTGTGGTCCAGCTTGTGTGTGCATCTTAAGTAGAAGTCCCTATGCTTTGTATGTATATATGTATGAATTTCTTTCCTGTTACGACATGAAACACCTGCAAACAACCGCTTTCTGAATGAATTTACAAATCTACAAAATATCATCACAGCAGTATCACTTCCATATGCATTTCCTCCAACTTTTTTCTTTTTTTTTTGGGTTGCCAGTGAGAGAATTTAGAAAAATAATGGGTTGCCTAGAATCCAAAAAAGTCTTACAGGATCCAGACAAGGCTGTTGTGGAGGTCCGGGTCGACAGACTCCATATCGTCCAGCGTGATCGGTTTCCCCAACAGCTGTTTGTAGAAGGGCAGAGTGAAGCCTCCGTCGATGTAGTGGCCGTGGAACACCGCCATGCCCATGATGCGACCCACGAAGTGGAAGTACGACAGGTGCTCCTGCACATTAAAACAGGGATGTTGTTATGAAGGCTGTCATTCATGTCATATTTTTATTAGTATATCAGATTCAGATTACACAGCTTCAGTTTTTACGCAATGCCAGGACCTAAGAGTTACATACAGGAGAGGAGAGCCATTGCTCCTTTAAAAAATCCATTGACCTAAATAAATCATTATGAAACTAACCATAACGATAAATCTCTCATAAAATCTCTCTTTATTTCATTTTATTCTAGTTTAGACATCAAAACAGCACCCGTGTACAAATAAATGTCCCGTTTCTGTCTGCATCCGATGACTGGCTGGATACATACTTTATCATCACATGTCTTACTAAGTTTTATACGCCTATAAAACTAAATAATTGGTACCGGGTTGACAGCAGAGTCGGGGTTAATCTGTAGAGTGTAGATGTCATCTCTGGAGTACTGGAACAGGCCGTAGTAGGGGTTCAGCATCTCGTGGGACAGCAGGTATAACCATTCCCTAACACACAAACAACGATCGACTGTGAAAAAATGTACTTTAAACAAGCATTAAAAAAAAAGAAGGTTTGCTGACATTTAAAAACACATAAAAATAAACATGTGACTAAATACCTTGCTACCCCGCCATAGTCCAGTCCCTCTTCTCCTCTGAATTTGATCATCAGTCTTTTCCAGAGATCCTTTGGACGCATCTTCATCACCTGCCGGTACGACTCCTACGATTCAACACACACAGCAAATGTATTACAATGCAGTATGAACAAGAGATTTACTATCTCAAAACATGACTCTACAATATAATTTGAGGGACATCGCTACCAGTGTTGCCATTTTAGCGACTTTCTCGCTAGATTTGGTGACTTTAACGAGCCCTTTAGAGTCTTCTTTTCAAAAAAGCAGCTTGCGACATATAGAGTGACTTCTCTAAACATTGAAAGCCTCCATTAAATCATTGATTAACGTACACCGAGCGAAACATTTAATTTGTATTAATTATATGTCAACTTGTGGCACAGAACACATGTAGATAACAGACGAGAACCAGAACCATTTTAAGTACATCCACACATTTGCGTGGACACACTGCCAGCGGTGATCTGTAGCACTGGTTCCTGCACGAAAACCCCAAGTGGATCTGCAGGGCTGGTTTTCGCACTTAACTTTCCCCTTCCACAGCTGTCACGTCGAAGGGGGATGAAGTCATATTTTTCATTGCTCAACTTGTAGTTATGAAGTTATGTCTGGCCTCGAATACTTGCCACTGCTGCCTTAGCTCCTTTCCTCCCACCCTCCCCTATCCCCCCATCTCTTTAGCTGCTGAAATCATCCAGAAAGAATGCCTCGCTTTGGTAGAACAAATGATTGGGAGAGCAAGAAAAAGAGAGACAGAGAAGGAGAAGAAAAGTATTTTTTTGTGCTGTTGTGAAGGCCTTTCTGTTCTGCTTTTCCCTGGAAATCATAAAGCGGTTATGAGTAGTGGTTCTGTGCTGCCCTGGGCCCTTTTCTGGTGCACATCGTAAATGGGGTGAAAGAATGCCTGTTAAATGCAAAGATCTGGGTTTGTGAGCATTCTGCTATTGTTTCCATGGACGTGTTCAGTTTGCATGTCAGCATGTGATGCTTTTGTGAATGCCAGAAGGTAAATTCAATGAACCCATGGTCAATGCGCATTATAGAAAAATTCAAGGAAAATTCTGCGTTTGCATTCATTCAACAGTCAACCTAATGTTTCCTTTTATGGTTTAAAGCACATCAGAAAGTTGAGGTTGCCTTTCAAACAAATGCCTTTTTGGGGATCATAGTGGTTCATAATCTATAAACATGAAGAGAGGTAGTGTTTGTGGTCCTCTTGAAGTTTTCTAGAAAGAGCATTAATCTACTTAAACAAGTGCATTGTTAACATGTTGTTTGTGTGTGAAAATGTCATCCTCTACGTAAGTGTGAAGGTGTCGTTGTTTCTTTTACCTCAAATATCTCTTCACGGCAGACCTCGATGCGGCAGTGGCCGGCCTGGGGTTGCTGCTGAGAAAGCTCCTGCCGCAGGATCTTCAGCTTCTGCACCAGGTCCCTCTTGTACTTGGGCACCGTCAGACACTCGGCCTCTTCGGGCAGCTGGGCTGGGGACAGAGCTTGCTGAGGGACGCAGGAGCCACCCTGTTCCTTCAGCGGAGGCGGATGACTGGAGGGATCATGTGGTTCAAGGGGAGGCGTATGACAAACAGAGATTGAGGAGGAGGAGAGAGATGGAGGGAGATCAACAAGGTATGAAAGGGCAGATGCGTGACAAGAAAGGAGGGCAGACGGGAAAAGACAAAAGATGAAGAGTAACATGTCAGTACGATTCACCATTCACCTTAACAGTAGTATTAAACAGTTTGACCTAAGGTGCTTTGACTCCAGTTGAGGGAACAGATTTATACAAGAAGAAAGAGAGAGATATGTCCTGTAGGGAAATCCCCAACCCCTCCATCTCAAATATCCCCTAACCGCTGAACGAGGACGTTTTGTAAGACATTCCCTCTCCAGCCCTGTCCATCCTCACTCCTCTAACCAGAGCGCGAAGCCCAGAGTAAATCTGATCCAGACCTGTGGACAGGCTGGGCCTCTGAGCGGACGTTTGGTAAATATCACCACCAGGAAAGACAGAGGAAAATAAATATACAAAGGAGAGTGGGTTAAGAATAGCTGATGTTTTCTTCCTCATCACACATTTCTCTTCATGTCTAACATATCCAACTTTAATTATTTTAATTTCCCCTCAATCATTAATCGAGCATAAAGACGCCGACAGCCAAGGTTGATTAGGCGTCCCTGCCCACCGCCAACCACAACTGGAACTTCCATCGTCAAAAAAAACACCAACATTTTTGTAACTTTCCAGTCTTGTTTCTGTCGACTCGCACAAACACTGAAGATGCCTTTCTTTTAGCTGCAGATGATAATCTGATAAATGAAGATTCCAGTCATTAACCTGAGTTCATGTTTGCCTGGCCGAAGTGCAGCCTTTGTTTTGTAATTTAGCAATTTTCAACTATAAAATACAATCTTGGCAAAAGTGTGCCATGGTCAATGTTCCAGTTCTGGTCTCCTCCAGCCCTCATTGTGGTGTTGGTGGTGGGACGCCTGGGTGGGCCTCGTAAAAACATAATCCATCCCTCCCTTCAACAGGACAGCAGCCCTCATTTTCCTGTGAGGAGACGCTGAGCCAGCAGAGGACTTCTTTAAAAGAAGCTACTGTCCTCTGCTGGGAGTGGAGCGTCGAGGCTGCGGTTGGCTAAACAAAGACTGAATTGGTGTATAAAAAGGAAGGCGAGACCTTCTAAGGTAGCAGTACATAGCCACCCACTTATTCCGACACTTGTACATTTGGGTTCTCTGGTTCAGTCGGTTGGAAAAGGCCTCAACTATTTGGGCTTTCCAAACTAAACGGGTGCAGTGTTTCGCCAGTCTATCCCTGTATAATCAAGTCTGCTGCTATTTATTTTATTGGCAGGCACTAGCATGTCAAAGAAAGGGTAAGACTGCAACAGAGCAGTCCCGAAAGCCACTTTAGGAAGGAGGGAGGGAAAGAAAAGATGGCCTTAAAACAAAATCGAATGAGTTGCTTTTGGCTGGGAGGCTAAAGAACCATATAATAAAGCATAATTTCAGCGCACGTTTTTTTCCCCCTTCTGAGGGTACAATGTAATTAAAAATACATTTCGAGATAGTTCGTCGTCTATGGTTTCCAAACGGGACGAGCTCTGCATATTTAATGGTAAATATAGAAAATACAAGCACAGCAAAGCTGAAAATCTGCCCGAGCCAAAAGAGAGAAATGATTCCTATTGGTTTGACAGCTCGAGTAAAATACTACTTGGGGAGAAATATAACTTTGAAATTCAATATCGGAGCCAAAGGATTTTATAATTGTTATTCCAAGGTGGAAGGAGCAGAAGGAAAAGAAGCTAAAGAAGTCAAGAAATGAAGGAGTGAACATTTGCCAGAACTGGGTCAACTGCACCTGAACCTGCAGAGTCATGATAGTCCTCCATCCTCTCACTGCATTTGCAGGGAGGCAGACCAGGTGTGTGTTAGGTGTGTGTGCATGCACAAGAGTGGGTGCTTGTGTGTGTAATAGAAAGTGTACTTCTTTTTCATGGCAGCTGCCACAGGTGGGCTGTAATGAGTGTTGGGTAGGTGTAGCGGTATTAAAGTCACACCAGCCACCCCAACACCCACTCTGCCCCCCCACCCCCCCACCCAGCCAATCAAAGGGCCCTTTATGAGTCTGAGCATCAGCTGTTGCATTGCTCTTTTACACTTGCCTGAAAAGCAGGAGAGGACGGAGAGGTTGGCCAAACAGTGAAGTCAAAGTGTGTGTGCGCATGCATGCGTGTACAGAATTATTTATTTGGACAATGTTTGTGTTTTGCCAATAAATGTGTGATCTGTGTAACATTGTTCCCACTGACCAAACTACCACATCAGCACCTTTCAATTTGTTTAAAAAATACAGGAAGTACAGGAAACAAGCAGCAGACAGACTGCAGTGATGACACTGGCTTCTGATAAAAATATGTTGCATTCGACAACTCCTCCCGAGAATAACGAATGAAAGCTTTGCAAAATGTTTCAATTAGAGAAAACAATCTGCGGTACTTTCTGCTTTATTTTGACTTATGAATCATAATGCATACAGCATATACGACGGCAAAAAAAGCAGTTAGCTCCGACTACATAGTGCAGTAAATTGTGCATGAAAATAAAAATATGGATTTAAGATTTCAATTAGCCAGACCACGGCCCTGTACTCCCGTTTACTGCGATACAGACAGTCCTTTAATGCAACATGCAGACAGATTTACCCTGCTATACAAATACATGATTTAGATGACTGGAATTTACTGTCTCATCAAGTTACAGGGGTGGTTTGAAAAGTACAGTTGATATATCAAATACTGTATATATTGCACACACACTATACACAGCGTACCCAATAATTTGCATTTATATTTATCTTTCCCATGTTAAATAAAACACACACCTCATAATGTACCAAATAGAATATATAATCTCTTCTAAAAACATCAATACAGATGTTGGTATAAATGTCATGAAGATTTATAACTTGGTTGGGAAAATACCTGCTGATGCCCACTAAACCTGAATCCAGCAGCAACTAAAAATACCTTCAGCAAACACTGATGTAATCTTTCAAACATATACTATGTGCTGGTGCAAGGGAGGAAGCTCAGTATGTGAGAGAGAGTGTGGCAGACCACAGTAATGTAGCCGTGTCTGACTGTCTGACAAGTCAAGGCCTTCATTAGTCTAAGGCCTTGACGGCAACGGGCTCGTCTGTCACCTCCACACCGAGATGCCTCCTGGAGGATAGGCAGGCTGAGGTGCAAACTGCAGACTCACAATGATGTAATGTCAAATCTGTTCCACGACATCTAATCTTACAGACATCACACACACTGTTTCTACAGACTTGGGGTAAAACCTGCAACCACTAAAGTGGGTTAAGAGATACAAGGTAAATCCAAAAGTGTTAAGTTCAGTTCCCACCCAAAAAAATAGTCTACAGTTTACAGTTTGTGTGCATACACACATGTCCAGTATGCGTTAACAGGCTGCTGTCTCCTCCATGTGTCCGCCATGTGGCCAATGTAATTCTGCTTGCTGTTGTTTTTGGGCATGCTGTCAGTGTGTCAGGTGTTTAGAGTTGGCGTGTCCCCCAGTAAACAATCCAACATGATGTCTGTGTTGTTGAGATCATTAGGCACACCCAATAAAATGTTAAGAGCCCTACATTTAAATTGCGTTTTTAGACAACTGCACCACGCAAATCTATTCTAAGACTGCTCTGAGGAAAATATAAATGAAATGCATTTAGAGTTTGTTGCCAAATAAGTATGTATACACTTACTTTACTCATGTTTCAAGAGTGTTGGACATTGCACATTTAATGCTCTAACACTGTGACTGTAGACTTTCATTTTGTTTTTGTTAATCAGTGTGTATCACGGAAAACTGCATTAGAAATTGGCTTGTTAATTTTGACCTTTTCCAAGTTCTGAAACGTTGTCTGGACTCCCTCAAATGTCTCCTAATAAGGACTCAGACAAGCAGTTAATGATGCTGACTGGATAACATAGCTGAGCTTCAACTCACAACCAGAGGCTGTTCTGACACATATGGATACTATTTGACCAAATGACCAGATGTTGATTTCCCAAACATGTCTGTCGTGCCAGCCGCTGTTATTGAAAGGGTTTTTGACTAAGAATTTGCACTAAAAAAGCAAAAGGGGGAAAATCTCCACATCTCTCTGTGTTCCTCTTGTTCTAATGATTCCTGCCTCACACACTGGCAGCCGAAAAGTACAGGGAGCTCCCTGACAGCCAAAATACACGAAGAACAATCCTAGAATTCAGTTTATCATATCAGGGATTTGCATTGCTCACAGGTTCCTTCCATACAAATATCACCACTCTGCTAGTTGTCATTTTCTCTAAACTATTCAGTAGAAGAGCTAAACAATCTATGCGTGTTCGGCGAGGATATGAAAACTGGTGCTAAGCTAACAGCTGCTGTGCTAACATGTGTTTAGTATTATTTTCCCGAGCGGGGTCAGCCTCACTGGGCCTCTCCGCTGGCTTAGCTGCCTACGAGATTATCTTCAGTGGAGGCAGACTGCTGACAGACAGCACACACACACACTGAAAGATGGACTGACAGCCCCAGACAGTGTGTGTTGAACTTGAATGACATCCACATGAAAGTCAACCCTGCGGAAGGTCATGCATGTATATACACAATACACGTTGGACATTCCCCTGTGGAAAAGTATCTCAGTCAGCATTTTTTCTAATAGGGTAACAGTGTGTGTGTGTGTGTGTGTGTGTGTGTGTGTGTGTGTGTGTGTGTGAGAGAAGCTTTGAGTGACTGGCTGCTGAAACTGCTTTATGCTGACGGCTGGGGCTAGTGTATGAAAACGTCTGTCTGTGTGTGCTGATCGCAATGTTCACATGCACGCATGTCATAGACCATGTGCAAGTGCATACACAGTTTATTGCCTGCATGCAAGTATGTGAACACACGTGCAAGTCTGCACAATTACCTGTGTGTGTGTGTGTGGGGGTTACCTGAGGTTAGTGTTTTGGCTGTCCATGGCCACACGGGAACCATTTGGACTTGGGCTGCCCGAGGAAAACAGGAGGAGAACAGTGAGGAAAAGACAAAGAAGGAGAAAAGAGCACAAAAATAATGTGAATGACAGAGAGGAGGATTGGAGCATTAAAAAACATCATGGGACAGGATTAAACAGGACAGACAGGACAAGAAGAGAAAAAGAGCAGCAGTACAGAGGGGACAAGTAAAAGGACACAAAGACACAGAATGCAGGTTGATTAAAAAATGTGGAAAAACAAGAAAAGGAGAAGAACAGCAGAAGTGAAAAACAGAAAAAGGAGAGGAAGTGGAAAAAAAGAGGAAGACAAAAAACATAAAGTGAGATTAACGAAACCAAGACAGCCATCAGTGATCAGGTTATTGCAGCATCCCCAGACAGGAGTCATCATTTCCATTTCCAGGATGAATAATGTGAATATAAAGCTTTTATTTTTTATTTTTTTTAAACAATAAGCTGATAACAATCCTGCTAACAAAATCCAAACCAAGACAGACAATACAGTTGTGTGTCCGCATTGTTTTAGAGCCTTAACGTATAAAAGATGCACATGGACAGCACAATGAGAAGCATCGGCTCATTTGTTGTATATCCCTAAAGAAAAATGTTGGATTTTCTTTTCCAGGTCATTTAAATTAAACTCTTAGCACGTTGAGCTTGTTAGAGGGTGTGTGGTATTTTAAATGGCTTCAAAGTAAATGGCTGTAATTTATAATACCTTGGCTGGAGTTGTTTTACAGCAACTATTGTTGATCTCTGTGTTTTTGTCCCCACTAGTTTAAGTTCTTAGGGCAGAGGGGACCGTTAACATTTGCATACAGCAACATATTTGACCATTTCTGTTTTGGAAGAGTTTAAGTGTTAAATACTGTGCAAACAGCAACTTTTTCTGTGTCCTTGGTAACACAAATCTAAACCACAGCCAAGTGATGTCCTTGAATATCCTGTCCTGAGGGCTCAAACGCATCAATGATTTATACACTCACTTGAGCACACGATGCAGGTTAGCAGATAGTCGCGGGTCTGTGAACTGCGTTGTTCGATTGTTGTGGTCGACAAAGTAGACGCGACCTGTGGCCGTGTTTCTGATCTCCCAGCCTGGTGGCAGTGGACCCAGCTCCTCACAGTTCACATTGCTTAGGTCCCTGAACAAAGACAGTGGAAACCATTAGAAAGAATGATGCGTGCATACATGCAGACATGTACACTAAAACAAACCAAACAGCGTTGATCATCGCACTCTGACCAGCTTCAGTGCTGTATAACCGATTGGCCTCAGATGGGAGAAAAAGTACTCCTCTCATGGATAATAGAGTTATAATGTAATTAACTGACTGAACAAACTCCTTGGATGCTAATTCAATTCAGAGTCGCTATAATTATAAGTGCAAAATCAAACAAGAGGCCCAGCCCTGCTGTGGTTTTACATGTTTGTTGTTAGGAATAATGCATTGTTAGCTGCTTTTTTTAAGTTCAATGGTTTGCATTAACAAGTTACTTAACTTTTATTTTACAGCAACAAACATACAACAAAATCAACATTGTCATTATCCTTCTGACAAAGTACTTGCTCTAATTTCTCAACTCTTCTTCTCTCCTATGCACTGACGTTCCCGTCAGTAGAAACCTAAGCCCTGATCTGGGACGATGCTATAGCCTGAGGACGACCTGTGCTCGTGTCTATGTGTTCATGTGTTCATGTGGGAGCACTTTGTCCTTGTGTGAAGTGAGGACACATCACTCGGGGACAAAGCACATGCCTCGCTGCACTCATCACAACATGCTGGGTCATTTTAGAAGCTCTGTCCAAAATGACCCAACCCTGAGGTTGCTGCTGTGTGCTGGAAGTTAAATGCATTTGCTTCATCACGGAGCAGCAGCTTCACAGAGACACGGCCAAAAATGTATCTCAATAGCAGTGCCTGAAGTCTCTGGTGAATTAGCTAGTGGGCTATTGAGAGTTGGTGAAACAGTTTGATTGAATGCAGAACCACAAGCCTTTGGTGTGTTCAGCTCAACATCTGTCCAAATCATTTTCATCCAACTCCGCATCGGATTCAGAGGTCATTGGTTTGGCTGACCCGAACGTGAGCATGAAATATGACTAATAAGAGTGTTTTTGAACACAACCCTGGGAAATTAGGTCTGATCTAGACCAGTCTAGTCCAGTCAATTTTGATAATATATGTCAGGTTTTACAAAAGGATCGAAACACAACAGGCTGTCAGCACTGCAGTACATTTCTCAATTGTTTCAGTCAATGTGTAGCTGAGATAATTATGCCAACTTTAAAAGATCCTAATAACATTCTTCAAAAGAGGTTTATATAGTGCTTTACAGATCTGGTCAATAAACATGGAAAAACTGTAAATCAAATGAGTTACCTGGGCACCCGAGGGTCATGCCAGGTGCTGACTCCAGTCTGTGTGTGGAGGAAGTAGACTTGACCCTGCTGAGTTGTTCTTTGCTCTAAAACAGAGAGGAGATTAATTGGAATTATTATGTCGGAAAGGCAAAAACAGCACTGAAACAAGCTTGGTCCTGTTGTTCTGTAGTCTAGTGGTGTGGGTACAAGCATGGACAGTGAGTTTTTGTATTTTGGAGAAGAGGAATTCTGTTTATAATTGATGTGACAGGCAAACTGTTTCTTAAGGTGTGCGCCAATGTAATGAATTAGTTCCTCTCTAGTCTCGAGTCGGCCTATCCCAAGAGGATGGGGAAAATAAAACGCCTTCCATGAGTGTTTTTCCTTGCACAGAGTTCCGTGATGCATCCTAGTAGCCTTGTTTTCTCTTAAAGGTTGGTGTGTGTGCTCTGAAAGTAATCCCTTCTCATTCCCATCTCCGAAACCAAAGGAAAGGGAAAGTAAAAACGCTCTCACTCACTCCAAACCCACTAAAAATATATATATACTGTAAAGAAATGGGGGAAGAAATCCAAAGAGAATGGATCGTCACCGGCTTGTTGGATCTCGCATTCCATCCAGCTCATGGATGAATGGAGAGTGAGTGTTGGCACAAAGTATGTGTGGTACACAGGCGTGGTGCTCGTGTGTATGTATATGGACCTGCTAATCCATCACTGCCCCCCACCCCAACTTCCTACTGGCACAACTCATTTCCTACCCACGTCTCCCTCTCTTTTTCCCCTCACACACTCACTCTCACGCTCCCTGACCACACCCAGCCACTGGATCAGAGGGTCTAGCTGAGGAAGAAAGCTCACTAGCTGTTGGGCATCAGTGACTCACTTTGTCCGACCTTGGCCAGCCTCAGTGGACACAACAGGACTTTTCAAAAGGGGGCAGGGGTCCAACAGTGCCCTTCTAAATCCCTGGCAAAGAGGACCACAGTTAAAATAATAATTTATTTTATATACTGTGTGCGTATTGTGGGCTGCACTGTGGCTGACTGTGAAAAGCACACATTTTCTGCATTCCAATGTTGGAAAATGTACTCGTGTAGCCCCTGAATTAATTTCCCAATGTGTTTTCTTGCCAATAACCTAAAGTGCCTTCTCTGAGCTAAACACCGATGAATACCCTTGCTTGCCCCCTTTCTCCTCACAGAAGGATTATCAGTCTGCAAACAGGAGAGGCGAGGACAGTAAAAGAGAGGAGAGAAGAGAAGAAGGGAGGGGAGAGGAGAGGCACACAGCAAGTGTTGATTGCAGTTGTCATGTGGTGCTGTGGTAAGGGGTGTGAGGGGATGGGAGGGGGGGTTTGCTAGAGAACATTTGAGAGAGCCCAAGGACAGCAGAGAGACCGACAGAGAGAAAACAAAAGGATGAAAAGGGCAGAACAAAAATGTTCAAAGTATCGCTTCCTCCAGGCTACAGAGACGACACCACCAAAGGAGCAGCTCCCCACGTCTTTCAGTGCATAGTTTTGTGGGTTAGGGCTGGGACTTCATCTCAGCTTGCCTTTTTGATATCAGTAAACGTCAACACTGATTATGTACTGGCAATGAAACAGTAGTGACAAGGCTGAGCTCTGTCAAATGTAACCAACATTTGACTGGGTGCAGTCAGATGTGTAAATACATTCTCAGGTGACCTTATTGATACTGAATGGCAGAAGGCCCTGAATGCCTTTTCCAGAGCAACGGCTTTAAACAGCTCATGTAGGTAGAATAAACTATTTACATGCTTCTGACCGCCAGCCAGCCAACACACTGCAAAACGTTCCACAAAAGACACTTTAGCAGCTACATGATTGGATCACCTTTGTAATCACATGATCATAACAAGACCGCCTCCTTTTTTTTTGGTTTACAATGGTGCTTTCACTGCTCAGATTGACGAAGTTTGATACAAAATGCAACAACTTATTGAGATCATCTCTTCCTATTTCACCAGATTGAATAAATGGTAATCAGTTAGCGAAGTGAGTGTGTGTGTTGCAGCTCTGTCTCTCACCATAACCCTCAGGCAGGTCAGGTGGCGTATGCAGGTGTGTTCGACTCATGTAGTTGCGATGCCGCTGCGATCGGACCCGTCTCTCCTGGATCCGCGGTTCGCCCGGTGGGCAGCTGGCCTCTGCCCCATTAACGGGCGTCATCACTGGCGTGTTCTCGTCCACCACACAGCTCAGCGGCCGCCCTGACGGGCTGGAATACTCAGACGCTGGCCTGGGTAAGAGTAGTGAGTGGTCATGTAAATGCAGTGTAATCTCAATCAATTTTTTCAGGTTATAAAATACATTTAACCATTTCATAACAAATCAGAAGAGAATAAACATGAGCATCTGGGCTAAACACCAACTTTCTTGCTGTGAACTGGATGAATAAATTGACAAGAACAATACAAATGTTTGTTTTCATTCCAAAGCGTTACATCCATAGTAGAGTGTATTAAATGAGGTTTTGGTGAATGTATGAGACTGTGCGTGCACCGTATTTCATCTGCTTTCAGGAACCTGGGTGTGGAGGGTGCGTTAGAGGTGTGCTAAGGGTTAAGTCATAGGTGTCGCCAGTTTATTTGTTCTCTTGATGTCTAGACATACACACAACTGGTATAGTGTAATTATTGGGAAACAGCATGTGTCATCTGTCCTCAAGATAAAAAATAGATTTTATGGTTAAGGTTAAGATTAAAGTGATCTGAAGGGTTGCATATAAGCATGCAGAAAGTTCTCACAAGACTACAGTAGAACGTGTTTGTGCGCTACTTAACTGCAGGATTTAGGATAACATATCTGATAAGCTGAGATAAACAGAGAAAGGCTGACTCACTAATATTAGTGTGTGTGCGTGTGTAGCATGTGTGACCGTCGTCTGGCTGTCCGGAGTTACTGACGCCATGGCTATCTAAAACCTTGGACCCACAATCCACCTCCTCCCCCTTCCACACACTCTTCCTCCCTCCTATTTCCTCTTTCTCCCCCTTCACTTATGTCCCACCTCTGCCTCCACTCTCCCTGGTCTTTCCTTCATGTTATACCACTCCAATTTCCAATGTCTGAGCCATTTTCTCCCCATCTACACCCACAATGTGTCCTCTCATGACTAGCTCATGGACCAGCTTAAATTTGTCGTCAGTCAGAACCAGTGACAATTGACACTGAAGAATTGTGAGAATAGTAACTGCCTTAGACAACACAATAACAATATTCCCTCTTTGTACCTGGTCAGTTAATATGTAAAATACTTGCACGACTTTATAAATAAGGCAAAAAGAATTGTCTTTTTAAATTTCACTCTGTCTTTATTGCACCTGCTGAAAATGGGAGAGGAAGTAAAGACGGATTGCTTTTTTTCCAACTATTATTCTTACCTTTCGCTACTTGACCTCTGTCATCTCCTCCTCCTACACAGTCCCAAGCTGCTCATCTTCCCTTTCAGCTTCACCATTTCCGCCTTTTTAATTTACCAGCCACTAAACCCTTTCTTCACCATTTCCTGTCTGTCCTACTGCCTTCCACTATGCTGCCTGGGGGCCACTAGAGATGTGTAGTAAGAGTGGGTGAGGAGGTGGGGGTGGTGGTGGTGTTATTTGTTTGCTTACTCCCTAACGGCTCCACTGATATGGGCCAAGTAGGAAGGCGACAGTTGTTTCTGCACGAACAGGGGCCAAGTAAAACCTGGCTGTCCGACTGGCTGGCTAGTCGGTGTATGTGTGTGTGTGTGTGTGTGTGTTGCGGTGGGCTAACGAAATTGACAGCAATTCGCTCATTACCGACATACTGTTATTGTTGTGAGTTATGCCGAGTGGAAGTGTTGTTTTTTTTCTGGAAAGGGAAGTGGGGATAAGTACAACCACTTAAATAGACTCCTGATGCTTTGTTGTAAAAGGTCGAGTTTGTTGTATTTGAAGTGCTAGTTGAGGATGTGTACAGTATGTGTGCAGATGTACCTAGTAGGTCTCTCCCACTGGGTGGTACGTGTGATGTGGTTCAGGTACTGTATCCTTCCGGAGGCTGTCCTCCTCTCTTCCCAGCTGTTTCATGGCACAATATAAAAACGGGTGAGAAACAAACATTGTACTTGTAGTAAAGCAATATCAAAAGTAAAAAATACATCTTTGTCATCATTAAGCACACGTTAATCTGACAGCACTGTAAACAATTCATCCCTCATTTTATAACAGCACAAAAAAAGAGAATCCCCAACATGCATACAGCTGAACCTACACATTTAGGATTGCACAGGAAAAAATGTATTGATCAAATAGATATTTTCTCCTTAAAAAACTGAAAAAATGACCATCGTATAATATGTTAACCTCTACTGTCTACAGCAATTTTTAAATATTCACAGAAGCATAGAGAAGCTCGCCCCCTACCCCAATGTACACATTTAAACTATAGATTACTTTACTAATATAATTACTCTCTGACAGAGTTGAAGATGTGTGCACAAATAGGATAGCTCATTTTTGATTAAAACCTGTGAGAATACTGACCCATCGGGTAAGTCATTGTCGAACAAACGACTGCAGTCCACCACCGGCCCCCCTGTCCCAATGCGATCTCTGGACTGAAGACTCACTACACAGTTAAAGACAAGGAAGACAATCGATCAATGTCATTTTCTTAGTCATTATCTGAGCTGCATTTTATGGGTAATATTTATCATATTGTATTAAGTCCCTATGGTATGTGGTTTCCTGTTTCAGTGATGCTTTCTATACATTTTGTGTTCTTCCTTTTCTCTTCTGACATTAAGACGGGAACAAAATAAGAAGATGAAAGACTTTTTTTCAATAAGTAATGAACCGAGTCGTAGTATTGAGACTGAGGATGCAGTCTGGGTCAATTTGCGTTTACTGTTTAAATAATACAAAGCACTGAGACATCCAGTGGTAACTCTTGCAGGACACGGTTCAACCGCATGTATCTAATTTCAAATAGTGAAAAATGTTTGGTTTGAGAGCGATAAATAATAATTTGCTCTTTAAAAAAAAAAAAAACTGAGCTCTCCATTAACATATTTGTTTTAAGTAAACTGCAAATGTAGTTCCAACAATGTCTTCTAGCTGTTAATTGGTTCAGTGGTTTCAGTAAATGCTCTGGGATTTGAACAAAAGTGTCCATCTGAACTTTTTTTAAAAGTAATGGCAAACTGGCTGTTGACTAGAGCAACATGAATATGCAACGCAGACTGATACAAGACTGCACATGGCTTGACTGCCTCACACTTAAGAATGATAAAATGTTCTATTGTGACGTACAGTATGCAACCGCAATTGTGTGCGTTTGTGCTTCTTACCGACTATTTGTCCTCTCACAGTATCATTGTCATTGGGGCCCAGCTTATTCAGGTCCAGTCTCTGATCTACAGGGAAAAACCAAACCAGACACACAACCATTGATTAAGCATCTGCCCACATGCACAACCACGAACACATCCAGGTACTGAGCAACTTGATATATTTCACGCCAAGTATCCTCCGTTGCAACAACCACCAGATAAGCAGTAGATTTACTATGTTCATGTTATGTGACAATTAAGTAATGTACCAGGAATGTGTGCTTATACGTATTTGATTGGCCAACGCAGAAAATTGCCGGGTAACTTTAAATTGTGTTGTAGCTAAATGTGAGCCAGGTTCTACATTTATGCCAGATGACGTTGTGTTTTCTTTTGCTGGAGTCTTCTGTGTCGACAACCTTGCAGCGTCAATGCATTGCCATTGAAAGGAATGAGGAGGCTATGTGTTTTAGACACGGTGCTAATGATGGTCTGACTTAGTCAAACGGGACACACTGAAGGAGCCAGTCAAAATTATAATTCAACAAATGATGTCTGCATACAGGTGTGCCTTTAAAATATATATTTTTTTTAAAACAGAGTTCTCTGCAGAAGACCCATTTTGTGTGTGAGATATAAAAAAATTGGACACCAAAATGTGTTCGCACTGCCAGACATGGACAGCACAGAAACACAATCAAGGAAGACTCGGAACAAGATCCAGACACAGATACACTCTCTCACACACTAAGCCCCACAGGGGAACTTGTGCAGGTCCAGTCTAGCTGACCAGCGCAGGAGTGATATTAATTGGTACCCATCTAAAATGCAACCTCTCTGTTTGTGTGTGTGCGTGTGTGTGTGTACACAGGGTAAGAGTCCTGCAGGGGCTTTGGCTTACTAAAATATAAAGCCTAATCAAACCTAAGAGTGTGAGTGTAGGAGAGGAAGGGAAATATGCAGAAGAGG
The DNA here is from genome assembly GCF_050575085.1 of Anarhichas minor. Taxonomy (NCBI): domain Eukaryota; kingdom Metazoa; phylum Chordata; class Actinopteri; order Perciformes; family Anarhichadidae; genus Anarhichas; species Anarhichas minor. The sequence goes on from NW_027466458.1 coordinate 3,914,419, forward strand.
CAGCGAGAGAGTGCGTGAGTGAGAGAAAGGGAGATAAAGAGATGCCCCAGTTCTCCATGCACCAACACTAAAACCAAAGCCAGACTGAATCATGTCTTTGGTTTGCCTGTGTGTGTCTGCTTCTATGGACTAAGCAGATCTAAACAACCCTATAGCTTGTTTCCAGAAGTGTGTGTGTGTGTTTGTGTGTGTGCATCTGTTCCGGATACGTGTCTAGACTAAACGGGGATGGTCTAAGCCTTACATGGCTGGAATAGTAAGCAGATTTTTCTCTTGAATAAGAGACGGAAGAAATGGAGAAAAAGGACATTTGCAGACCTTTAACCACAAGCCATCACTGCACCATTCAACTCCTGAGCTAGGGAAAGTGGTTGCTACAATGAACAAACCACATAAACTAGTGTAAATATGTGCATGTTGACCATCATGAGCCGAGTGTGTTTAGTATCGATACATATAGCTTATGCACATCTGTAGCTCTGTGCGTGCATGTCTGTATGCATATGTAAAACCACCAGCAGTATCACAATCAGCAAATATAAAACACTGTTACATCAACACTATAAATACTACACACAAATAAACATCAGGGATCCAAGCGAGGCAGACTAGCACGTGCAGTCAGGCAAGTCATTTTGATGGTGGTGCGTGTGTGTTACTGGGTTTGTGGGTTCAGAAGTAGGACAGAGGACTCAGAGGTTTGTGTCTGCGATGCTGCAGGAAATAGAGCTCAGTGTAGAGCCAGACAGACTTCTAGTAAACTAGACAATCATGCCTGATCCACTTTTGGTTTGCAAGAGAGAGTGAGAGTGTGTGTGTGTGTGTGTGCGTGTCGAATATGACTTCTAGGAACGAATGCAATTCCAGTAAAGTATTGTTTTGTGTTTTTATATTTGTCTTAATGTGTGTGTGTGTGTGTGTGTGTGTGTGTGTGTGTGTGTGTGTGTGTGTTTGTGCACATGTGCATCTTGGTCAGACCACAGACTGGGTACACTGTGTGTGTGTGTGTGTGTGTGTGTGTGTGTCTGCAGCACTCAGGACAAGGACAGGGGGGTAATGTGAGTGCTGGTGTCTTGTCATAGATCATGAGCTGTCTTCATGTCTACTTCCTGTGGCTATGAAAAAGTATCATTTATGCCAGGGTGGCTGTACAGTAAGTGGCTGGTCTGGAGTCTAACTGGAGCCTAAACTGTCTGTTTCTGGAAGCTGTGGGTAAATCTAAGGACAAGTCCTTTGGCACCCAGTAGGGTAAAAGCATAGCACCAGGCTTTCGTGGCTGTCAAGGTCCCTTTTGTGGTTTTTGGTGGATTAAGGGGTGAACTTTAAAGTATGTGCCAAGAATGCCATTTAGGAGCAAATATAATACATATTATGCACTCTAATTTAAAGTATTTAGCTTTTTGGAGTTGGCATATGAGTCTGTTGCATTTGGGCCAACCAAATTCCGACTACCTACATTCATGGCAGTATCCAACTATGCAGTTTGGATTAAAAGAAGCATCCAACAAATGGCAATTATATTCAGACAGACAACTCCTTTAGTGGTTGTGGGGTGTGACTGTGTAAAATGAAAGAATGGAAATAAGAAAAAAAAGCCGGATATTTAAAAAAATGGAAGAAAACGCAACCAAGTGTGGTTGCTCTGGAACATGTCCGACATCTTTTGTTTAGGACAGGTCAGGAAGATGGATTGAGAAAAGGAGACAAATGTGCGAAAGAATGTTAATTTGAGAGTATGTAGTACAGCTAAGTGTATATGCGTCAGTATCAACTGACTGGTGCTGCCATCGAGGTAGCCAGGGCTAACAAGCATGTGGCCGTGTTGACTGCACACAGAAAATAGGAGTCAAAATCAACACAGGAGCCGCAGTCTGAAGCAACGCAGACGTAACCGTTTGAGAACGTGTCTGTGCAAACTCATTGCTGTTCCTTTGTATGTTACCCACACTAGCCTGGAGTCAACTTTATGGTCACACAGCTATCCCAAAACAGCATCCTTATTCCTGTTTTTGCATCTTGTGCAAAACAGTGCCAATAAGTATACCAGCAGGAATTTGTTTCCAAGAATAAAATCTTGTTGCTTCTTGACAGACAGTTGCATTGCTGTAAAAATGAATTGTGACTGTTGAATTAGTCCCGGGTGCCGGATGTCTACAGCAAGCAATATTTCTGACATGTGTGGCCTAAAGGAGTTGCTTGTGTATTGTGCCCATAAATCTTATGGCAATGAATGGCTGGCACAAACGCAGCAGCAGGCTGCAAGCTGAGGATGGGAGCGTTGAAAGAGCTACACATGTAGCAGCAGGCTAGCTAGCTATCAAACTGTTGCAGTCAGACAAAACAGAAGCACAGGAAAGGCTCCTTGAAATGAAGTTTTTGTAAGTTGTTGGAGACACTATGTCTTGCCCACACATTTGTCTATCTGACTATGTGTGCTGAGTGCAGAAGGAGTGTGCATAGATGTGTGAGGAGATGTTAACATGGCTCACTCTTAAGTTATTATTTAATTAATTCTGTATTTCCCGTGGAACCTCCCCATCACTCTTCACCAACAAGCCAGACTGGCACCAGGGTAAAGGCCATGGTGAGCATGCAGAGACCAGACTGCAGCCCCACACAGAGTACTTACAGCCAGTGTCTTTGAGTCTGTTGATGGCGTTGGATAGGAGGCGGACACAGCCGAGGAAACCTGCGCCCTGCTTTTTGTGGATCTTTTTGTGGTTCCATACACTGATGGTTATCGAGTCTGCCTTTCCGATGTATCTGACAGAGGAAGAGAAGAAGTGAAGGAAAACAGTTCAATAAGACAAAAAAAGGGGTTTGCAATCCTGACAATAGAGTTTCCAAATGGTTCAATAAACACATGACTTATACTTGTGTGTGCATTGAAAAGAGAGCAGAGCAGGTGATCAACCCGCAGGGTACGAAATGAAATCATGAGCTGCGACAAATACACAGACTAAAAAAAAACCCAGTAAAAACTAAAAACTTGTAGTTCGCATCTCTTCCAACTAATTCTCCCCAACAGCAAGAGAACAATGCAGACCATGTTTGCGGTGTAGACTTTGAGACGGTGTAATGAGGCCGATCAGCTGATTTAAAGTACTTTGTGTACGTGCTCGAGTGTTTGTGCAGATTAAGCTCAGCCAAGTCTAGTCGTGGTTGAAGAACAGAGGAAGTCCCCGTGATGTGCTCCACCACTGTCTGACACCCAGACAGCTCCCACAGTAAACACGCAGAGTTCAACATTCAAATGCACAATCACACAGTCACTGACACACACAGTCACTGACACACACAGTCACTGACACACACAGTCACTGACACACACACACACAGTCACTGACACACACACACACACACGTAATTACAGCCTAGCAGCCAGCACTGATGCCAAGCTCTATATTATGCTGTGTATCACTAACGAGAAGTGGGGTTTCCCTACTAAACGCATATATTTAGTATGTAAGCCAAATCCTGGAATTTGGTTCATTGTTGCACTGAAATTAAATTACAACCTGTGAGAGTGGTGGATCATTTTGTGTGTCCAGTGATTCAGTCTGTTGTTGCTATCTTAAAATCTGATCAGGATGTGCAGTAGCAGAGATTAGCATCTTGGCACGTTCACTTTTTCTCTCTTAGCAGAAGCTTTTGCTTTGATGCTCCTGTAGATTATGATCTACTAGATGGCTAGTACATAGCCATTTAACATTATTAGAAGTCAAATAGTGAAAGAACAGTTTTATGCTACTGAACTTTCAATTGTCTTAGGAGTTAAAGGCTTTTTCCCCCAAGAAATGAATATTTACAGACTAGAAACCACTGGAGGTGAGAGGTTCCAAACCCTCTAATTTGGGAAGGGTTCTGTCACGCCATAATATGGGATTATACAGAATATTTCACAAATTAGGAGAATTTGACAAACACAACAGCTGAATGGATTTATTTGTTAATTTGTGTTTAATTAAAGCAGTGATGTTGTTCACACTGATGAGATCACTTTCGACTAAGCTCTGCAAGCATTGTTATGTTTCAATTTGGTTCCCTGCATTTTGCATGCTGTGGTGGAACTCAAATGCTCTTTCTGAGCACATTATAATGTTGTAGGCTTAATCTCATGCTCTTCCCTTCACACACACTGCAGTTGTGACATTAACAGGTCAATGTGATGCAAAGGTGTGGTGTGCAAAGCATCTCGGAGCAAAAAAAGAGAACTGAAATAGCCGACGAGACAATGACCGAGTGTCTGAAGAAAAGAGAACAGGTGAAACATGTCATTTCCTCACTAATAATGACTGTGCCAAAAACTGTGTTGGGATACCTTATGCTGACATAACATTGCAGGTACTGAGGAAATTATTGCAACACTGCTATCAACAGCAGATTAATACAGATCGGAGTGGGTTTAACAGTCAGCACTGATTAATAAGTACAGTATTTACACACATGACTAGAGACTGGACTGACTGTGACTCCCTGTCTTCTATAGGTGGTTGGTGTTGCTCTGAAAGCCACAGTATACTTGGTGTGCGAACTTTATCCAGAAAAGGACAAACTGGACCATATTTCTGAACAGAAAATCTGTCCAGAGCTGCAGGGACCAGTTCTCACTGTGTGACCACCATCTGAAACTGGTCAACATCCCTTATGGGCTGTGTCAAAACATTTCTGGGCTTGGTTTTGGAAAAAGTAATTTATAAAGTTCCTAATGTTTTTGCGCAAGACATAATATTATACATGAAATATTATAGCAGCATGCTCAAAATAATAAACATATTTCCAAGTAAAAAGAAATATGCCCCCATAAGATGAATATACCTCTGAATATTATGTCAAATATAACAATAGCCATTAAAGTAATCTATTTCCAGATAATATTATGACATAAGATGCATTATAAATGAATTAATAATGACAGATTCATATTTTTCTTCCCCTTGTGAATACTGCTCAGGACTCAAACAGAACAGTATGTGCAGGGTTCCCCTCGTGTTCTTGACACGCTCCTTTTGCTGTTCATGGTGTTAAAGTATTCCAGTCCCACCACTAACTCTACTTTAAAAACAAGAACAAGAAACTCTCATACGATTCTCTGCTGTTTGGTCAAGCACACAGACAACACAATTAAAAACAATCTCTCTGTATCTCTCTCACTCACGCACTTCATAAAGGTAGTTGCGGCAAAAACAAAAGGAAGGATTAGCACTACTAATCCTACAGACAACAGCAGAGGAGGGGAAACATTCTTGGGGCAAATCCAGATTAGCTTTCCAGGACATACTAACTCCAGAGCCGAACAGCTTCCCACACTTTGTCTTGCCAAGGAACGTACATTACATTGGGATATCACCAATGAGATTTCTTTCCAGGTTGGATATATTTCATATTAATGTTGGACAGCCTTCAGTTGTTAACATCTTTAAAGACAAAAATAAATCAGAGTGGAGATTCTACAGCTCTGGCTCGTCCATATCAAGTATCTTGATCTGATTGATGTAAATTGAGTTAATGCCAAAGCATTCTTCCTCTATTCCCTTGTTCCGTGCTGTTACATTGAACCGACCGCCCCATTTCACTTCTTCCACTTTTGGACATATGCTTCCACAGTCTCTCATAACAGAAAATTGTGAACATTTAAGCAATAACCTCACTAAAGAAAGTACAATAATTTCTGGCTGCAATGTAGGTATGTCTGGCAGTAGAGCTTCTTGAAGGTGGTTGAACCTTTGCTTTCAGTCCAAGATGGCGAGTGACAAAAAGCATACTGAATATACAACCAAAACCAGGCCTGTTTCCAAGCCCAGAGCAAACAACTTGCTCTCTTTGAGCATTCTACTGTGGGAAAAAAAAAGAAGGCTGGAAACAGATGCCAAGCATGAGGAGGCAACTTGCCAAAACCAGACCTACATATTACTGCAAGTTCATGAACTTTCAACACATACTAAATGTATAAAGAGATAACTTTTTTTACAGGGTATGTATGATATGTAATGTAGAGAACCAAGGCGTATGGTAGTATCAATGTCATGTGACAAGAAGACCCCACCTCCTAAAGCTGAAGGCTGGAGATGGATGGGGGGGGGGGGTGTGGTGGTGAGTTGGCAATGGGCCAATCCCACACTCCCATCTGCTTTCTGTGGCATGTTAGCCATTTCCTGAACCAGAGGAAGAGGCCAGGGGTCGCTGGAGGGAAACAAAGTCCTCCGAGAGGGTGGGGATCGAGAAGGAGGGAGAGAATTATGTAAAAGAGGGGATCTGAGGTTAATGTTGACAGTGCACAGGCAGCATTGTGAAACAGGTGTGAGTGTGTGTGAGCGCCCAGAAAGGCAAGATGCCTCAGTTGTTATAGTGAAATGTACAGTCACATATGTATGGACAGTTAAATAATTCAGAAATATATGTTCTTCTTACACAACTGGATTTGATTATAATTAGGGCAGCAACAAACAATTATTTTGGTTATTGATTAACCTACACATTGTTTTATTGAATAATATATTCATTAAATTGCCTGGTCTATAAATTGTCAGAAAATTGATTGCCATTTTCGCTTGAAAAAAATCAAAAATCTTCATCTGCCAATCGACGAATCGATTAATGAACATATCATGGCGACCGTAATTATAACATCATTTTTGCTGCCTTTTTCCTAAACGATCAAATTTAACTATTATTTTCAGCTATTTCTTTCAGGCTTCATTTTTTCCTAAATTCCCTTTTCTAACAGTTTCCCTCCGTCTCTCACGACTACACAACCGTGGTTGCCAGCGGGTCCTTTGTTGGTAATCACTCCTTGTAACCGTCTGTCGACACAGACCTCAGTACAGGGATGTTACCGTTACTGTTGTAACTTTTCTCAGCAGTAACCATCTAACAACAAACGTGTTTCCCTCCTGCATCCCTTCTGGTTTTTGCCATGGCATTATTCATAGATTTAGTTTGAAATACTAATAATATTAATTTACACGTTAAACTATATGAGATTACAAAAATAAAGCCGCACTCCAAGTGTGTGTGTTGGCCTATGTGAAGACACATTCGGCTCAGAAAAGTGAGCAAACCAGATAAATATGAATCACACAAACTCCAAATTACAGCGGATATTGTTCCAGAGTGCAGAACTATTTATCAAACGCCATCCTCTAATACCCAAAATAGCATGAATCCGTTACCTGAGAAAGAAAGAATTCATATCAGTATGTGTTGTGTTTTCCTCCCAAGGAATCTCATGTGCATTCGACATTCGTCAGAGTGAGACCAGAGGTATGGAATGTCTAAAATCTCACTCTGCATGATGTATTGTTCACGCATGAAATAGCTCAAAAGCTTTTAAGATGGATGTCTCTGCGCACAGTGAAGAGACGACTCAATCGGCATTCCTGAAACACTTGTCATAGCAGTTCCACATGGAGACATACTACAGAGCAAAACCAGTACGGCGTGTTTCTGTGATAACAATGCTTCCTGTACGGTTTCAAATTTCAGGTGGTGTGTGTGACCTCATTCACAAACACTCGCTGCATTCGTTTCTAAATGAGGCATCAAAACAGTTCTGTTCACTTACAGATCATAATGTTGATTCCACTTGGGGTCCAGCGTATTTCTCACAGTATCTGTAGAGTGGCATTGTCCTGAGCCATCCACCACCACTTTGGCAAAAGGATCTGGCAACCCTGTAAAAGCAGACAGAGGCAAGCAAAAAAGGTTTCGTTAAGCAACTGTACAAACCCTTTAAACCCTCACGTACGTGTGTGTGACAATGGGACAAGTTCAACCCCGCCCATTTCGACTGATTTATGTCTCACAATTCAGTTATTCAGTAGTACAATTATCACATTTCAGAGAGACCAGGCAAGCAAATACTGCTCATAAAAAAAAATCCTAAATCTGAACCATCTACTCAGCAGAGGTAAGTGACATGTAGAACAAATGTAGAGCAGTTGTAGTCGGGTCAATGCACCTGTGGTGACTGCAACTATTTTGCTTTTTTTTTTTTTTTTTTTTTAAGTCTCCCAGCCCGGAGACGGGAATTTGTTTGTGCCGTTATCTGATCCACTGACGTCTTACTATCATGAAGGTTGCTAGATTTTTCTTCTTCCGATAGCCTTTTTTTTTTTACAGCAATGGTTGTCCTGGAGGAGTACGACCGGCCTCAAAGAATTTCCCCAATATTGAGTTTTTAGCTGCGTCTCCGCACCCTTTTTACCTGCCAAGAGAATTTCCTAAATTATGTATCATGGTTGTTTGTATCCACCCTAAAGCAAACGTGGTCAATGCCACATCAGTCATCGTAAAAGTGCAGCAGCAGCTCGCAGAGCATATCCCCAGATGCACCTATCTTTATTATGGGGGCTTTTCATTGCTGCTCTGTGGATAAGTCCCTTAGTCTCTTAGTCAAGTTACCTCCCCTACAAGACATGGGATTGTGCTGGACCTTTGTTATGGGACCATCAGGGGAGCCTACAAATGTTATTGCAAAGCTCCTCTGATCATAACACTGCTCATTAAGTTCGGAGTGCAAGGACATCATAGTGTGGTCGGAGGGAGTAGTATCCCGGGCAGATTTAGGCACCGACGCAGTCTCATCAGTATCATTCAATACAATGTGTCAGTATGTGTGTGTTGTATTGATTGCCATTTTTATTCATAGTTGTATTCTTTTTGAATTTACTATCATTGACTGCTGTCTGTGAGCCAAATCACCCTTCTGGGACATTGAAGCTTTACTCTACTCTACACGTATAATCTATTAATAGTATCTTATTTGCCGTGTTCATCTGGTGTTCTCTGTGTGGCTGTGCATGCCTACTTTAAATGTGAGTTTTTACCTTTGGGCACCGATACTTCACACAAGTCAAACCTGTTCAGTCACCCTTATGCTTTTGTGGGACTTCCGTCTCTGTGAAGGTAAATGAACTTGCTATTGTGTGTATTCATGACCTCCAGGTTAATGGAGAACCAAACCACTAGCTTAATACCTCACCATGCAATTAAGCACTTTCACCCTGGCCACAACTGTCAATCCATTTAAAAGATGTGGGTTGCTCAGAGGTATTCTTTTGTGGGAAACGTCTCGTCAGTAGAACTAAATGATAGGTCTCCTCTTGCATTAATGCCAGCGACTGAGGACGGCCTTCTGTCCTGATCGCCTAAACAGAGGTTGAAGAAACGGCCTGCAGCTAAACGTTAACCAATAGTAAATTAGAAGCCAATAAGAAAACGATGTACCTATTCCTCCTACTATGACCTCCAAATATCAGTATTTCAATCTTTGCATGTTTGTTTGCACTTGTGTTTTATAGTCCAATCTCACTAGAATGGTGTCAGACTCTTTAGTCTCTCTATATTCACATTGGCTTGTTTTCTAATAGAAAGCCAGACAAGGCAAGGCAGGGCCTACCTGTACCACACTGAACATATTTAGGTCTCCTTATTTTCTTCCATTACAAAATGAGCAGGATTTGACATGTGATGTTCTTATGACAAAATGCAAAATCAGGGGATGAAATGTCTTCTAAACTACACAGTGAAGTTTGTGTTTTATTCTCAGTTAATCACCATTAAGATGTTCTTTCTGTCCAGTTTAAAAAGCCGTTTTTTAAGTCAAGTCTAATGCCTCCGTTTCAGTGGACCTGATGCGTATTGCTAGAAGTTTGGTTAGCGGTGGGTCCCTGTGCGTGCCAAGCCTCCTGGTGCGTGAAACAGACAGACAGCTCCTGAGGTACTTCATTTACAGCACGGCTTCAAAAGCCAGCAAGCTGCCACTGCTGACAAAGCCCATTTTAATGCACAAGGGGGGGGAATGGGACGAGAATAGCAACATGTAAAAATAGGATCTACTTACGGAAGAAGTCTTTTTTTGCCAGGTTCTTTGCACACAGGACTGGAAAAGAAGAAATACAGAGATGTTAGTGTCAGGTTAAAAATTTGATGTAAAATAGATTAAAAAAAAAAATAAAAATAAAAAACAGGCCAAAGATGGTTTTCACAAGAACCTTGGCTGTCATCATACAAACATAGTCAGCTTTCAATGGCATGTAATCTTTCTACTGAATATCTATTCTAAGATATTATAGAGTACATCTTTTACTCTGCAAGTGAAGTTACTGATTTTTAAAGCACATTTGTAAACACTTGACAGTTTCCTTTGAGTAATCATTACTGCTGTCTTTTTGAAAACATATAGGTTTGTCCATCTTCATCGTCCCATCACAGACAAGGAGATCAGTCTTCAGAGTTCCTCCTTGTAAAATATTGAGTAGAGAAGCACTTTTTCCTGTATGAAGCAAGTCCTTGGGGGATTTGCATCACAGACAACATGCAATAGTTTTCAACAGAGGCCGACAAAGTAAGAGAGTCTGCGAGTCTGTTGTGTCTGCTGTTGTCTTTTTTTAAATCTTTCGTCCTAAATGTCTCCTTCCTTGTGTGTTAAGAGGGCCTGTTTGAACTGAAGCAGGCCAATGCTTTGTTTGGAGCTGGCTAGACAATCCTGTGACAATTATAAAAGCGAGACAAAGTAGGCCCTGGCCAAGCAGCAACAACTAATAGCAGTAGCAGAGAAAACCAACACGATGAAGATAAAAACGGTGAGCATGAGAGATGTGACTGACCAACATCTTGATCGCTGAACTCAAAACAAAAGAACAAAGAGGTTTATAAAACTGTATATTCATGGTAATGGGCAGGCACTTCCACGTCATTATGAATGCAGGTACACGTGAACACTCCCTTTTCCAACCGTATCATGGCCTTAGTAACTACAAGATTTACATTACAAGTTAATCAAAAGACAGATTAGATATTCTGCAGTGCCCAGGCAACTCAGTGGGATATAAAAAGGACATCTGCCTGAAAATAGGAAGTTCAAATACACATCACATCCTTTGCCGCTTGTCATCTTCTTTATCTTAGCATTATTTTCTGCCTCTTCCCCTCTACCACCGTCTAATGAAGAAACAAGCCATAAATACCACACAAATAAATTCTGTTCTAGCCAGCCTCAGGTGGTATCTAGTATTTCTGAAAACCAGAAAGATAAGGCTTCCAAAGGGAATATTGTCCAACATCTACAACTCAATGTAAAACTTGTAGTGAACGCTGTGGTGCTATTTTTTTTTACAGCAGCCAACTATGCCTCATTAAGAAATGAATATACATGAGCTATGAATATTAGATGTAGCTTGAAGGACAGAACTCTTATGCAGTTTGACGTTTTTGACCTTTTCAGTTGTTGCTACAAGCTCAGAAATACACATTTATTACATTAAGATCCCTACGCCAAAACAGTGCTGTGCTGGAGACATCGTGTACACGGCTTACACAACAGATCATGTTAGAGCATGTGAACCTGCCGCGAATAAGAAACAAGCACCACTTCCGTAAAAGATGTGGACAGGCCTGGGAAACCAACCTATCATTAAACCCATTCAAAGTGGAGACCTCGACGGTGACCAAAATGACAAGGTCAAGACAAATCAGACAGAATCACAACATGGGAAACATACGATCGTAACACAAACCAAATTGCACTGACTGGGCTGCCTGGATGAACACTAACCATCAGCTTGTCAGGGGGAAATTACACTGCCAAAGCCGACAGTATGGACGCAGGCCAAATCAGAGGCCGCCAGAAAAGCCTCCTGTGGGACAAAATGGACAGTGTTGACGGCAGACAGGAGAAAAACAGGAGAGACAGAGGCCTGAAATCTTGGCAGAACATTTGTGGACAGAAATTCCAACCCAAAAATCCGCCACCAAAGTTAAAATGGGTCGTCATCTTAGGCCTTAACCCTTGCCTTTAAGATGAATGTATGAGCCCGTTTCGTTCACTCGTATTCCAGGATATTAGCAACAGAGGTTTAGTGACAAACTGCACTTTGTCTATTGGTTTGGGAATGTTGTTTAAAAGAGGCCCCGTGGAGTTTTCTTGTAAACAAGCTAAATTTATGTTCACATTTAGTGTTACAAATATGCAGTGTGTTTATCCTAACAAGCCTGTAGACCGAGTTTCCTTCCTCATAAAAACATTTGCAAAGCAGATTTATTCCCAGAGGCTAATAAACTACTCCAGAAAAGTTCTGAACCATGTTGTGTGGCATTCAGCTATTATTTGAGTTTAGATTTTTATCATAGCGTCATATGGTTTCGCTGTGGGTGCTCATGACTGCTGAGGAGGCAACACTGGTAAGTAGCTGTAGTGGGTTAAACGGAGTGTGCTGAGCAATAATGCAGACTTGGCTCTCTGGTTACCAAACTATGCTAATGAAGATTAAAGGATTAACCTGCACACTGCTCCAGTGTCTCGGCCACGATTGCCACAGAGGGTAAAGCCTCACTCATTATCATCAATGGCTTTTCACCACTGGCGATGATGACAATGACGAATAGGTTAAAAGGGGGCATACATTAGACAATGGAGCAATAATGACAACTGGGGGCCAAAGTTCAGAGATAAAACTACCAGCAAGGTTTTCATGACTTATGAAGACACATCATTTGATCTTACTCCAGGTTTCTACAAGGTACCTAATTGACTTATTGGCAATTAGTGAGACAACAGGCCGTCTGGCATTTTAAAAAAAAAGTCAGACGACAAAGGTACAGTGAGTACCGTGAGAATGTATGCAACAGCAAGATGCAAAGGGAAAGCCATCTGGACATGTGTGTGCATTAGTGAGTTAAGAGTTCAGTGTCCTTTATGCAAGAGAGAGAGAGAGCTGCATTGTGAACCTTCCCTCCCTGTGATCTGGGGAAAGCCTCTATAAAGGGCTCCTTGGCTCTCCCTGTTCAACCTTTCGTAATTCAGCAGCACTATAGTCACTATAGAAAATACATCAGTATATTGTGAAAACAAAGGCAGACTGAGAAATGTTCAGAAAACTTCTATTCTTCTAAATACTGCCCCACAGATTTGTTTAACGTCATTTTACAGGAGCCCCACAAGGATTTAGATAAACATGCCTAAATATGTTGATAATCTTATCTGGGCTTTTGCAAACTCTACAACTGTGGACCCTGGCATCAATGAGGAATCAGATCTCATCCGTGCGCCCTGTGGGGATCCAGCAGTGTTGAATGGCTGCCACGTGAGCAGGCAGGCCATGGTGACCCGGGGCTGGCAGAGGACCAGACTCATTCAGATCCTAACACGGAAAGCTAGGTCAACTAGGAATCAGTAAACGACCAGGAAGCCCTGGGGTGAAGCTGGAGCCCACCACAAACCCTCACTTTACCAGTAAGAGGAGAGGCAATGCATCCACAACTAAAGCAGAAATATTTTTGAGAGGAGATTATGCAAAGACTTTCCCTGATGCCTAATGTGAGCTGAAATGATTGAAATTCATTCCTCACCTTCTGGATGGACGTTCATCAGAGTAACATTCTTATTGTATCTCCTTTTGTTTTTAAACCATACGATGTCTGGAGACAGTTTAGACAGCTGATCTTCCCACCAGCTTAAAGATATTGATGGCAGCAATCCCTGTAACTTCACTAAAGCCAGACGAACTGTTCTCTACCAACACTCTGGTGTTGAAGTGACACATTTCAACACCCATAAGAGCTCACATTAAAGTAAAATGTAAAATACACAGTCCCTCTCCTTTTAAAACGGTTTCAAATGTTTGATGACTCATCCTCCACTCGGGTGTTTACAACTGTACTCAAATATTCTGTTTCACTGTGAAATACGTAACAGCACAGAAGCTAAAGACGCTCCAACTTACATTTCACTTTGGCTTTTCCACTACACACTGCTGATTCAGTCATTGACCACCCAAAGTTGCACTCATCTTAAACCAAGCTGTCAGAGCAGTTAAAAGGCTCAGAAAGGGTCAACGCTGGTCCATTGTTTAGCAAAAGGATTTGAAACAGCTGCTGTTGTGGGACCATTTGTAGGTGAGTCACCCCCATTCCACAATGTGAAAGAAGCCATAAATCAAACTGTCACACTAAAACCAAGCCTATCCATCTCAGCAAGCAACGTGCTGCGATAATGCCTTTACCACTGTCTGGTAGCTTAGGGAGGTGGAGACAGACAGTGACAGTCATTGACCCAGACGATAAGTCCTCAGGCTTCAGAGGTCCACCATAGTGTCCCATCTCCAGGAGGACTGGTAGCGTACCGTTTAAGCCCAAACCGTTATTAAGCCATGAGACATTGATGTCTCAGTGCTTTTGAATACGTATAAAATAAGTGCGAGGCTAATGATTAACCATTAAAACATTTTTTAAAGATGTAATAATCTACATGTGTAGATATCATGCTTGCCCCGTCGCCTCATGTTAACAGACAGGGCACCAAAGAGACGAGGCGCTAGCCTGATTCCCTGTGAATTGAATAAATAATACTTTTAGTAAGAGATACGCCCCCTCACATAATCACAGAATCAATGGTGCCATTACACCAGCCCTGAATGGCTGGCGGTCAGGACATCTGTGTCCGGGCCCTCCCACCAGTGGATGAGTGCGGGCACAAGAGGCCTTGTGTTCCACTATGAGTTTACTTGACTCACCAAACACTGTTTACTGTGCGGTAAAATCATCTGACCCTGATCTTAAAAAATTGCTTCAGTCCTTACTGGCCATGCGTGTATTTCGTGCAGAAGAGAAGCAGCTCCTCTGTGGTCGCCTGCAGCCTGTCCCATGCTCCAACACAGTGAAAATTTGAACTTAAATATAATTAAAGATAAGTTAAGATAAGATATAGTATTACATATCCCTCTGCAATAGGATTTACAATAAATACAAATACAGCACCACTGATGTAACATTTTCATATACATACATCACCGCAAAATGATGCACAATAATTATATTATGTATGACAAAAAGCAAGGCCCTTAGCATTCATTACTAAATATGCACAATGAGCCTCAGACCACAAAGAGAGGCAGTTGGAGGGGTGGGGGCTTTGCCGTCTGTCTGAACACAAAGGTCAGGCTAACGGTTAGCATTAGTTCTGGTCAAAAGGTGAAAGGTCTTAAACAGTCAGGCGTGAGGGTGCCCGCTGTTTTCTCAAGGGAGTCTCCGTTTGCAATGGAGGCTTAACGCCTCACTATGTTTGTTGGGAAGAGGGGTAGGGGGGGTTGTTCCAAAGAGGATGCTCTCTTTGAAAGCTGCACCAGTTTGACGGATCAGGTCATTTAGCTCGATAATCTGTGCAGCACAAATCACAAAATGAAACAGTTTATTTTTAAAACAAGAACAAATGCTGCTGTGAACGCAATCCCAAAGCACATCTTTGAAGACACTTAATTTTGAGTGGTATGAATCTGTCGTGGGAAAATAATATTTTCGTCTGTGAAGAAAGGGGATGACAAGACAAAAGGACACGGGCTGTATTCAAGTTCACGACAGCGTGTGATTTGCACTGGACCACCAGCATGCCTCCAGCCTCTTGCACTCTGTTAACATCATCAAACCACAGAGCTGGGCTGCTCTGCCCGAGACCAAAAGCGTTTGCGGTCAGTAGCTCCAGTAGACGATTGCGTGATTGTACACTGCCAACTCCACAGTCAAGTGCAGCCATTTTGTGGTCCATTTGTTCAAGTAATTCTCTGAGAGCGCTATAAAAGGACAGGAAAGTACACCCGCACTGCATTAGCATCCAGTTGGTGATACTGTCATGAGGAACACTGTGCGTTTGAAAGCAGTGGTGATTCTAGGATTTCGGTTCTCATGCTGCAGCTACTGTAAAAGGACAAGTTATGACGAAGTGGTTAGTTTTGTCAACAGAAATGTTAAATGTGATTGTGCAGATGTATGTAACCGAGTGCAATTAAGTTCCTTTACCTTTCTGGCAAAACGACCAAAGTTAAGTGTTTTTTAACTTGTCAGTAAGCGTCACAATCAAGTCAAAAGTTGTGATCCTGAAATGAGATTACGAGACTCTTCAATGCTGCGTTAAGTGTTACCAAATAGTAGCGTGGTCAACAGTGTGGGTGAGGGCTGTTAACTGGAGTGTGACTTTGGCTGTGTAGGAAACCCAAAGAGACTTGAGTCTCACCGTTAAAACACCTCAGGGCAACACCTTTCAGGGTGAAAAGAGGCAGAAACAGGAACTGGAAATATTACCTGGTGGAGCCAAATCAAATGTAACTTAATAAGCTGAGTAGAAGAAACGTCAGATGGAATTCAAGACCCTTTGAGACATATTTAACAGTTCAGTTTATGGTGTCAAGTTTAATCATCAACTAGATCATTTTAAACTCCACTTTAATGGAGAGCATAAAGCCTTGAAGTTGATCATGAACATCAGGTCACAGGCATGCTAAGACCTAAAGACGGCCTGCCTATCCACAAGTATGAAGATATGATAAAAATGTGTCTGGCCTCCAGTAGCGTCACCGACAGAAAATTGTACCAAGACACCATCAAAGTGGGAAGATTAATAACACAAGGGAAAAGTCACACATTGAAGGAACATCCATATTCTCCAGAAATCTAGGTTACCAAGTAATGAAATGTGTATGTGGCCCAAGGCCAGATTTTGATTCCTATTACCTTTGCACACTCTACCTGATGCCAGCTAATGTGGGCTCTGTGCAGTGACACAGGCTGCTGAGCTCATTTCACTAAACATCCTTTATTTCTGGAGCAGCAAAAGTAATCTCACCTCGACCAAATAGGCCATGATTGAGGCATATTAAAGTTCCATCTTTGAGAATTTATTTTCATATAAAAAAATAAAAATCTTCAAATATCTCTTTATCTTAAATGTGGACGGGCAAAACGAGAGACCTCCTACATTTAGCTTAAAAATAAATGATCACATAACGCACCCTCTGACGTACCCTGACTCATTAGTGTCAGTCAACCAGGTTTGAAAGGGAAAGCCCACATCCTTGGCCTTTGCTCCTGTTATGACTCTCGCTCCAGCCCCATGCTGTCTCATTCACAGCATTGTTCAACAGCTAAACAAAACACTTCCCTTTCCCGTGCTCACGCCTCCCTGGCGGACTCGCTCCCTCACTAGAACACACCGAGACTACATGTTGGGAAAAATGTCAAGCACAAGTACACTGTGCGTGTGTGACCAACTTCATGCTACAGCGGCAAGTACACAATGCAAAAAAAAAAAAAAAATGAATGATGGTGTGGTATGAATTAGTATTTATAGGTATCCAAAACTGGGCAATGTTGCCTAAATGGAGATCTATTCTAAATTGCACTTCCTCTGGAAAGCCATTACTACATTTCCCCAACCTCTCACTCTCAGCCTTCCTCCAGCCCAGTGAATGCTCAGGATGCCAATTATGTCATTCATTTGAGAGGCCAGCAGTCTACAGCTGACACTCCCCTTCCTCTCCGCTCCCTCGAGGAGACGCTAACGATCTGGAGTCAGGGGTATGGAGTGGAACGTAGTCGCTACACAGGGGAGGAGGAGGGTCGGTCTCGAGAGGGGTGAGAAGCTAAGGACGAAATGTTCATCTGGAGGCATCTACGGTGGAATGGAGAAGAAGGGAGGGAGGAATGTGAGGAGGGTGGAGAGAGGTGTCTATTTAGTGTCACAAATCTGTGGAATGCAGACAGTCGAGGGGCGAGAAACGGAGAGAAAGAAAGGGGAGAAGTTAATTTGGACCAGGGAACTTTGATGGTGATGACATTCTGGCAACAGTGGAAACACTGAGGGAGGAGTAGCAGGGATGATGGAAAGAGATGAGAGGAGGGATAAAAGCAGACCAGAATATAGATAGGATAGGTGTACATATGGGTTATTCAGCATTTGTCACATTTAAATCAGGGAAATCTCCAAGGTTGGATGTCTCAAAACCTCAAAGTCATTTGTACGTATCTTGTCGGATCACATTTACCATCCCATGTGTTATTTTTATGCCCTCATATCTCGAGCCATCTCGTCCATCAAGATGTATTTATGGACACCTTTTGTCAGCCTTAAATACATTATTCGATAAACGTTACTATATTATAATAAAAATGACCAGAGATGGAGGAGGTGAACACAGGTAATAAGCTAAACAAAAGTTTTTAGGTGGAGGCAAGTTGCCACATAACGAACAGATGGTGAGTTTTGATGGTAGGAAACCAAAGAAGAAAGGTGACGTGAAGCAGAGAGGAAAAGGATGGAGGGAGGGATAAAGAAATAAAAGAATTAAGTTGGAGGAAATAAGCCGGAGGGACTCAAGCTCATCTAAAGACTGAGTCACAAAGTAAATGAAATATGCATACGGGAAGCTGACACTGGATTTAGAGACCGTCAGGCGTAACATCATACCACAGGAAAGTAATTCCCATATGACTCATTAGGTACACTGACGGTGTGGCAACATGGGAGGTGTTTCAGCAGAGTGTTTCAGTCACTATCAGCTCGGCCTATTGCATGCTGGATCAATTACTTTAATCAGTAAACAAATACAGAACAAAAATGGTGAACACGAGCTAGCAAAGTCATACTGATTGAATAATCACTTCATCTAAGCATCTGAGAATCAGTGCGTAAAAGCATTTTGGGCTCTTCATCAGAATTAACAACAAAGATAAGGCACCGTCTTTCTTTTTAAGTGCGTGACTACAGTGAGTGCTTATTAACAGTCTATGTTTGCCCAACCAGCCCTTAGAAGCTAGGGGAATGAGAGATGACGGGGGCGGAGGCAGATGACGACCATGATTACCAAGAGGAAAATGGTATTCAGAAGTTGTGGTGGGGAAGTGGAGATCAAGAGAGCACTAAGAAGAGGAAAAGAGAGCAATAAAAGAGGAGAGCTGCAGCAATGGCAGAGAGAATAGGGACAAATAAAAAGAGAACGAGAAGGCTGAGAAATATGTCGGGAACAATAAAGAGGCGATGGAGAGGAGAGGGGGTGATGGAGAGAGGCGGAGATGAAGCACTGGGTAATAAATCATGTTAGTTATCTCTGCATCCCACAGCTACTGTGGTGCAAACCTGAGGACAAACAGGGGACAGTCTGCGTGTTGAACAACTGGCTTCTACTTTAGACTCCACAAAAGCATACACACACACACTTAATATGCTCATAAACATATTTTGACGAGACTGTAAAAATACATCAAAATAAATCTCCATCAGTGTATTTTGGTCCCTGCCAACAACAACAGAAAGTTCACCATTAATAATCTATTGTTCAGTATTCTGTAAGACAGTTCAAGATGACTTACTGTCAAGATTTGTTGGAGCTTGTTCAAGTTCCTCAAACTGTGAAATTGTTCCGTATCATTTACCGCCAACATTGCAAGTTTCAATAGGCTCATCCTCTTTGTTATTTTTAAAGCTTTGGCCTTTCCACCATGTTTTAACCCACACATCCATGTTGTCCACAGTCCACGTGTTTCAGGACTCTGCTTCAGACTCAAAACACACAGATGCCGTAGAGTTGTTCCGATACAGACACCAGAATCAGAAATGCCTCCAATACGGCAGAGAATGCTGGATCGGGTATCTGCGAGTACACAAGTCGATGCACCATTAAGATATCACAGTATCATAAAATGTATCAACTAATTTACACTACATAGGAACAACAACACCTGACACTCGCTATGCGATCCGTTAGCATGATGTGCTCGTTAGTGGTGCAACGGATCATAAAACTCATTGTACGGATCGTATCAGAGTCACCAATCGTGACTTTTTTTGCCACAGATACTAATTGCCGATCATTGATGATCCGTATTAGCAGATACAGTTCCCTTTGTTGTATGATTATAGCAGCGTTTAATGATGCATCATAAGCTGCTTAGAGGTAGTGTAAACCGGTCATAATTCATCTCCAATATATATTTATGTTCCTGTGACATCTCCTTCAAACAAATAGATATATTCAAGTTTATCATGCGTGCATGATCATTGTCCTCGACAATGGCCCGTTACACCACTAGTGGCGAGACACTTGAATATCAACACAGCGTTTTATGTTTTCACTGCAATAAAAAGTAGATATTAGAGAGAATTGTGACTAGTTTGAACTTCACCGGTATCGGGTTGCTACTCGGTATCAGCCAATACACAAGTTTGGGTATCGGACTATAGTGAAAAGAAACTGAATTGGTAGCAGTCTGCTGCTGTCTCAAACAGATGTGCCATATAGACACCGTCTGCTGTTGTAAATGGTAAATGGAATTATGCATAGCGCTTTTCTAGTCTTCCGACCACTCAAAGCACTTGTGTTGTACACATGGGCATATGACGGCATATGAAAGCCCATATGTACAACATGGCCAAGCCACTGGGGAAGTGAAATGTCATTAGAACATGTCTCCGTCTTACAGTAAATGCCAGTTGTACCCAATATCTCTATTTATGCTGTTTTTCTATTCACTATCCTGTTGGCAGAGGAACAGATCGCGAGGAGAAGTTTGATGGTGGAATCTATGGCTTTGTGTTGTCTGAGGGTGGAGAGTGGTGATGTGTAGCACATAGAGACGTCTATAACAAGACAGCAATAACCTGACAGTGACCAAATTTAGTTTATATGAACTGAAATAATCCAGAAATCACTCGGATTGGCTGTTCATCTTAAGCAAAATCAGTGCATGAGAAGAAAAATGGAAGTGAAGAAGGCACGCAAACGACTAAAGTCGAGAGGGCACACACCATGGATGTATAAGAGAACTGGATACAGAGCTGGAAGCGGCTCCCCGTTCATTCCTGTGAAAGTTGCTCAGTGGCCCATAACAGTCTGGTCATATGGTTTCTCTTTTCTGTATGATGAATACAGACTACCGCCACCAGCTGGTATGGAGAGTTATTTCCTCTCACGTAGGCGCAGAACGTACATGCTAGTTGGACGTTGGCCGTGGCCTTTGCTTTGCGTTTTTGTCCAGACACGGGCGATGTGAGGCAACGCTGCTAGTTCTTTCATTGGTCGGTTTGGCGTGTTTGGGTCTTTATTCACATTTTCATGAAACAGATCAGCCCCTAAGTACAGCTGTATTGAGAAATAGGTGGGAGATCCTGCCCTTATTGTGATTATGTGAAGAGTGGAGGCGGATGGTGTGGCACACCGGCCCCGTCCTAGCAACTTGATCCTCATCTCCACTGCATCCCTCCCATCCTCCGACTGTCTCTCTCCCACACTGACACTGAAAACAGACTCGGAGAGGGGGATGCAATTTGAGTGGCAGTAAATGTCAGCCTGTGTGTGTGTGTGTGTGTGTGTGTGTGTACAGTAGACATGCTGAGTGGTCTACCAGACACACACACACGGTGGTGGTCAGTCTGACTGCAGAAACAGTAGCAGGAGAACAGTGAGGGGGAGGAAAGTGTGTCTAACCTGGCTTCCTGATTCTTTTGGATAAAAAAAAAAAAAAAAAGAAAAAAAAGCCTTTTGTTCCTTCAAAAAAGGCAAAAACTAGTTAAGTTCATTTTATTTAGTTTCATTCATTATAATAGCATTCCATTTAGTTTTTATTTTAAATTAGTAAACAATTTTGGCGTTTCCTATAGTTTCACTTTTCATTCCTCTACTGAAGTTAAAGGCAACATAGTACTTTACTCTTGCCCACATAAATGCATTACCATGCTTCAGTTGTTCAAGATTTGTCAAAGATGTCTGATCCATAAATATTAAAAACACATAATAACAAAATACATGAGCATTTTTATTGATTTAGTATAATGGTCTCTGTTGATTTGGTATTAAATTGTATAACTATCAACACGGCATGATACTCTTTGCTCAGGGTCCCTGGAATCCTCTCACAGACTCCCCAAACAAACACTGACAAATACTAAGTACTGCACTGTGGTGAGAGACCGCTACAGGAAGTGTGTGTGTGTCACAAGTTGAGAACAGATAAAGAAAAGAAAAAAATACACCAAACTGGAGCCACACCGGCGGAGTCGTCTGTCAGCTGTCTGGACTAGATCCGGGGGTGAGTGAGGGAGAGGAAGGACGAGAGAGAAATGACAGAGAGATGAGGGACATCCTGTTCAAGAAAGAAAAGAGCAAAAGACTGAAGAGAAAAGTACAGGATACAGAGTCAGAGACACATGACGAGACACTGCAGTGGGGTCGAGAGTTCAGCCAGTGAAAGGAAGAGGGCCAGGCAGGACGCAGTTAAGTGAAAGTGAAAAATGATTAATTATTAATTGTTCTAAATGTTCCAAATTAAATTTTTACGACTCGAGTTTTTGCCTCTCTTCATAATTCTGAGAGGCTGTGAGAGATATAATGCTCTTGGCCTATGAAAAGAAAAAAAGGTGATATTTCTTCTCCATATTCTGCAGGAAAATCCTTCTGAAGCAATTGGAAAGTTTAATGTATTCTGCATATTGAAGACCACCACCTTTCCACTCACAGGCTGTTAGGCAACAGCGAGGTGTTCAGTCTTTCCATTTTCCTTCTCAGAAGTACGCTGAAGTTCAAAAGTAATTTGAAAAGCAGATAAAAAAAAGTGCTGACTGAAAACATCCAAAGTCCAAAGAAGTTGTACTGTACAATGCTATCTAGAGAAAAGCCATATCCATAGGCTATGTTGTGATGTAGTAAATAAGAAACCAATACATAATAATCCCTGTGTGTTGCGTGGTGAAATGCAGGTCATGAGTGGAGAACAGTAAAGCTGAGTTATGAGACTGGCAGCGCCCTGCGAGATTTCATTACTGAGTCACAGGATCTCCTCGCATGCCAAATTCTTCCTAAAACACAGCGCTGTGTCGAGATACACAGACGGTTGCCTGAAAATGCTACGCCAGCTGGAATTTGTTTTTGTTTTTTTAAACTGCTAATGTTTCAAAACAAATCATTATGGGCTGATCAGATATCAAGTTACATCCATCTTGAGTTAATAGAGGGTTGACCAGCTGCACACAGCTGACACATCTCCAGAGCAACGCTCCCGTATGTCTGCAACGCTGTGGTCGTGTTAAAATGTGCTAAACCTAGTCGGAAAATCCACAAGTCAACTAAAAACTAAATGTATCAATGAAACAAAAAGGGTAGAATTCAACCCACCAGAGACCCGGGGGTTCCCCCCCACCTGCATGAAATATGAGCACTAAGGAGAAACTGAGACGACCACAAACTGTGCGGAGTTCTGTGCTCCCTTTTAACCCGCATTATGGAATTACATCCCCGTAAATCAGTATCAGCAATGCCAAAATCCAAAACAAAAACGCACACCAAGAGCTTCGTTTCATAGGGCAGTTTGAAGATGAACAGGGTAAGGAGAGTAAAATATGTGTTTGTTGTGTACACAACCTTCTCTTAAACAACTCATCAGACCGTAGATGTAAAGGGCAGTGGGTTTAGGTCATCTTACTGAGACTCTGGTGTTAACTCAACATTGTGATACTGACTTGTGTGTGCCACCATCACCGTATCCAGACAGCTGTAATGGGTCAATCAGCACTGCTGAACCACAGGTGATCTTAATTACTCTCTGCATTAATCAAGTATTACAGTCGGATGCTGGCTAAGAGAGTCTCACGACAAAAGGTGCCCTAACCATGAACAAACATAAGCATCGTCTCCATCTCACAGAGAGAATTTTTTTATGTTTCCACTACAAAGTAGGCCCAATGTGCAACATCATTTTGTGTGGTCTGCTGCATCTGAGAACCGTTAACCCCTGTATTTTCCTTTCAGATATACTGATAACAGAAAGCATAAATACAGCTGCAACAGCTGCATGACAAAGTGAATATAAATGCTTCCATATGATGAAAAGAGCCACATGAACACTGAATGAGTGTATAGAACCTGTGTAGTGTGTGTGTGCGTGCGTGCGGTCAATTGAAGTATATGCTAGTGATGCAGACTAAACAGAGCGGGAGGAAGTTTTGGTACGGAGCTCTGTACTAAACTACAAAATCTAACCACAACACAGTGACCCCAAATGCTGGAGGCAGGAACAAGCAGCCATTCAGACACACACAGATACAAAAGCATATTCTATAACACCCAATATTTACACTGGAGGATAACATAGCATTCACAGTCAGACGACTCAACGGAGTCATTCCATGTAAATGAAACGGTCATTAACTAGCCTTATTTCTCATGCATGTTTACACAGAGGCATGCATCCCAAAAACTAAGACCAGTTTAGATGCCCAGGACAACGGATTTAAGCACAGACTACCATCCCTCGGTGTTTTTAACATTTAAATGGAGCCTATTGCGATCTTCATATCTTCTTCCTTGTGCACTAGGGCTGCACAATATATTGTGTCAGCATCATCGCCCATGTGCGCATGCTTATAGTCACGTGTGATGTCAGCAAATTAAGGCAACGTTTTTGCTGCTTGATTCAAAAGCATAACACCCACAGTTTTCATTTTCCCATATTAGTGCACCGTTTCCCATTCATTACCAACAGTCCAGTAGACCCGACCATAAAGAGCCGCTGGGATGCGATCGCTGTGACAAAATCTGTCCACAGACAGACAGACAGCTGGTAAAGTACTCTTAACCACTTCTGTGTTAGTTACTGTAGGTGTCCACATTAGGACCACATGTTGGCATGATGACACACTGAAAACAATACCATGTAGTATATATTGCAAATCATGTTCAGTTGGGTTTTATTTGTCCAGTAACCTGGAGTACTGTCATTTGTTTGAGTGACAGTAAAGGTACTCTAACTTGGTGCAGTTTTGGAGATAAAAAGGTATTTAATAGCCAATGTTTTGTATATGAAAATACAATTGAATTTCAATTTTGCATGAAAGAAAAGTGCAATCGGTGCATCTCTAAAAATTAGAGACCATCTCGTGATGGGATCAAACCAGAAATAACGCCAAATCGGACCAGGGGCATAAAGTGAGTTGGCCAATGGCCCCTTTCCCACTTCCTACCCCATACTACCGGCGCCCATGATAAATGAGAAGAGTATGAACATGAGATGAGCTGATGGAAGGAGGGATGACAACAGAAGGGCCGACAGCAGCAGCCCCATTTGGGCAGCCCTCTTGCCTTGGCTGATCAAATGTAAAATGTTTGAGCTGAATAGCATAAACACGCACACTCTCCAAGTTGAAAACATCTATTCCCTCACACATGTCTAAAGACGAGCAGTAACACATTGTGCTACACTGCTTGTTCAGAAATCAACAAGGAGTCAAGTTAAAGAGGAAGTGTCTGTTTCTAGAAAGAGCAAAAGCCAGAGGTAAGTAGTATGGAAATTAGCATGTCGGCTTGAACATGTCATACTTTAGTGCAATGATTTTCCCTCCATATTTCTCAATGTATGGCGAATAGCAGTAGGCTGGATAAACCTGAGGAAAAGCTCAGTATTTTAGAGGCTATTTCTGCAGGAATAAGGAATTCTGAGCAGTGCCTATTAATTGCCTCATAGTTGGGTCTAACTGAACTTTCTGCCGGACTCGGGGCATTGCTTGTTCCTAAATTAAGCTGGTGCCAGGGACACATAAAACAAGAGAGCAACACCTCACAGTATGAGTCACGGCCATTGTGCGCGGATGAATCATAATCCCCAACTCTGGTCCACATTTCAACTGTCAAAACCCTAATAAATTACACCAGCAGCACACGCATAGTCCAAGTCCCGTCACTACCAGCAGGTCACAAAGTGTTGATTATATGTGACGATATAGCTTTCATTAAAATCATACAGGGAGGCCAGCAAGGCTGGCAAGCAGAAATAATATGACCAACTTAATCCATTCGAGGGGAGGATGAAGAAGTGAGTCAGAGACGAGCAGTGAGACCGATTTTAAATACAAAGGAATATGTATAACATAATAATTGTATTGCATTTCCTCTCAGGTCAGGCTGTTTTACTTGATCAATTGAGATTTTCTCTCATCATACATTTTTTAAAATTTAATGTGAACAAAGTTTATCCATAGTGAACAATTGTTCCTAAACTCCGTGTGGGGAAACTCTCACCATCACCGTGGTCCACTCTATATGCATCATTCAATCCTTATATTCTAGGAAGCCGACAGGCCGAATTTAGCTCAACATCGCATGCTGACAGTACATCAGCCGTGTACACGAGTATCTGTGTGCATGTGCGCGTGAAATTGTGTGTTTGTCTTCTGTTTTGGGAACGCACAACATTACGCTGACACAGATAACTGTACCTGGTCCCTGATAACTTCCCTGAAATGCACTCTGCCCCAACCCTGGGCCGGGGACGGAGGCTCGATCTGTATCCTGATCACCAGCTTACTGGCCTCGTGACCAGCTTCCCAAAATGTTAAAATAAGGGAGAAATACACACACACAGCATGAGAGAAGATGAGAAATGTAAATGTGGGCTTCCTTGCTTTCCTGTGTGTCCCGCACTCAACAGGAAGAATTCTGAGATGAATCTTCCAGTCGTTCGCTGCTCGCCAACTGGAGGCTTGTGCAGCCAAGAGGCCATATTTGAAACGGGGTGAGAGATGGATTCGTCCCCTTGTACGCCTCATGTCATTCACTTTGAGAAACTCCAGATTCCATCCAGTGAAGGCAAGCAAGAGAAAACACCCCGTTTCTGCTTGAATTCAGTAAATCATACACCAACTCTCACTGCACAGGAGACAGAGGGGGAACTATGGTCCATGGACCAATGGTCAGTTCCCTGCAGTGTTAGGAATAACAGCTCTCAAAATTCAACATTGCTTGCTTTTACTAGCTTGGCAGCAAGCTCTGTGGGGACACGACGACACACCGCCTACAAGCAGACTCAAGCTCGGATGTTTTTTTTATTAATTTAAGCATTAAAGAGCAGCTGTCTCAGATAAATGTTCCAGACACAAGGAGGAGCTCCAAAAAAAAAGGCCTTTGTGAGAAGTTAGAGGGTGGCATGACTAAACTGGGGATAAATTCGTTCAGAATCCTGCCGTGCGCGTGTGAGACCACCCTACGCAAGTTCTAATCCACTGCCTTGACGAGAGGGGATCCCACTGAGGGTGGCAAACTAAAACAGCGGCACACTTTAAATTCAGCTGACTCATATCTAGGAAAGGCTTCACTTTAGTGGAGGAGATATTTCAAATCATAGTGAAAAACACAGCAAGATAAAAAAAAAAAAAAAAAAAAAAAAAAAGGACTGGCGCTGAGCTTCAGTAGTACCAATAATTCAGTATTTTATTTTTGTAAAAAAATAAAAGTCCACCTTTTTTTTATTGAATTCGATTTAAAATAAAACATGTATATCATATCTATCTGTCTGTGCATTGTTTTTATTCTTAATGCTGCGGGCTTGCTGACTATAACACCTCTTGCTCTTCAAATAAACTGTTCCACAAGCACAAACCCCAACAAACACAATTATGAAGCACAACAATAGTTAAATCTCTTAACTTCCTTAGATCCAAGCTTTTGGTTTAGCGAATTCTAATTCTCTCTGACAAAAAAAAAAAAAAATGCAAACTATAAAAGAGACCGCAGAGCAGACGGAGTAAATTGGGCTTCAGCTGGAATGCAATGTTCGGTGATAGAGATAGATATATAGATATATAGATAGATAGATAGATAGATAGATAGATAGATAGATATATCTCAAGTGTGGCCACAACTAAACATATATGAACAGTTAAAATGAATGCAAAAGTCTAAACGTAGACTTAGCATCCCTGATCATCACTGTGTGAGCAGCAGTTGGTCATTCACAGCCATATGAACCCGAATATGTCTCTCTCTCTCCCCCCCCACCACACACACACACACACACACACACACACACACACACACACACACACTTTCCCTTTCTCTTTTGCAAAGGACAGACAGAGGATGTGTCTATAATCGGGAAAGACTCACATTTCCTCTCTGAGGTTTCACATTCCTGGGATTCCGTCTGAAGACCACTGCAGCCCATTTAAAACCATTCCCCATATGGAGGGAGGAAAAAAAAAAAAAAAGAGACCCTGGGCAGGCAAGCGGGGTAGGTTTCTGAGCTGCTGCTTCAATCTATTCATGCAAGTTTAAACACAAAATGCCACCTCGCTCCTGTAAGATCACAGCTTCCCACAGCTTCAGCATGTGTCTCGTTACAAAATGCATATACTGCAAATAATGTGTGTACCACATAGTACAGTATAGCAGTATCTCTCTTATATGGTATTACGCTATTCCCTTTTAAGGAGCACGTTGTCTAAATACATACACGCTATTGGGAATGGGATGAGAGATAAGATGTCGGCTTTTTTTTTTTTTAAACATTGTAATTTGTCACTGAAGCCAGAGTATGAAGCAACACACGGATAGACTACAGGGATAGATTGACTTTATCACAGACTTACTGATATTTAGCTTATTTCATCTAAGCTAACTTTTGAGAGAAACCCATGAGCAAAGATGCCAAGTAGCGTCAACGTTAGCCAGCTAGGTTAATGCAACATAATGAGCGTTGTTGTCACAGCTAATGTTTGCTAACGAGCTCATTGACTGTCAAGGCTGCTTAGTAGGTAAACGAAAGTTACATTCTGGTAAAAAAAAAAAAAGTATTTAGATGCGATTAAAAAGATAAACATAGAGATATAATACGAGATGGTCGTTTTTATATCACACGAGACACAGTGGTACAGTGGTACCATCAGCAGATGTTAGCCTGGTTGGCTAGCATGCTAACGTCTCGCGAGGAGGGGGTTTACGTTTGCTTACCTGTCAACCGCAGCTTCACTGGGCCATTCCTCCTAACTCCTTGGCTAGACATTCCCCTTAGTGTTCCAGCTTGATGAAAATTCACAAAAAGCGTCTAGTTCATGTGTCAGCGTGTGGGTTTTGAAAAGGTATCTCCCAAAACAGTCCCTCTGCTAGCTCGGGGTAGCTTGTAGTATCACCATAACAATTCACACTGACCGTGTATGCAAGATAATGGTATCATCGTCTCTGGAATGTCATTCTTACGTGAGCCTCTTTTTCATTAAGAAAAATGGCAAATAACTAATCCTAAATACGTCCACTAATGCTGTTCACGCCGCGAGCCAAAGGTACGAATCAACTGGACGGGTTGCCCTCCATCCAGACAGACGTCTGCTCAGACTGAAGTTAGTCGTGATGATGGTGAAGACTGAGCTACTGCACAACAAGGGAGACAAAGGGAGCACATCCGGTCCAACCTTTCAAAATAAAAGCACGCTCAAATTTATGTACAATATTTTCTTAGTACTAACGACGATAGATGTGAATTATGAATCATGAACACCATATTACAACATCCATTAACACAGTACGACCACCATTTGCGTATTTGTTACCTGGTTACAAATGATTTTACAATCAAGTTATTTTACTTTGAACTCAACATAGTCTTTATCCGGCCTTAATCTGGAAAGTTTGACATGGTGTATGTAGACCTGAACGTGCTAGACAGTTCCTGCGAATAGTTAGAATATGCATCTAGTTGAGTGGTTTCAATGTATACCGTTCTCTAAATATATCAATAGACTATCCACTCTAGATTAATGCTACTCAGTAGTAGTTGAATCAGTTATGCTTATAGGGGACTCATTTATCTATTGTAAAAGAGAACTATGACAGACAGAATTTTGTCTATTGTACATATCTTACCAAGTAAATGTTATGTCATGATATGCATGACATTGCCACCGCGGTACAAAAAAAAAATCAAGTCACAAAGGTAAATAAAATATCATAAGGACAGTTTACACTTGGGGTCTGACACAAACATAAAGCATAATGCGATCTTTCCTGAAGGTAGATGCGGGTCTACAGGGAGGAAAGTTACTTTGACATTAAGTCGCAGAGTCTGGTTCTGCTCCTTGCCTATATATGAACCATTATGGCTATATCGTGGAATGCTTTCGAACGCACTAAAACATAGATTTCATTCATAAAATAGTGTACAATGTACTATAAACACATCAGGGCACTTACAACATGTAGGCTCACAAGTATAACAAATAACCACAGTGCCACCTAGTGGTGACATGGACGCAGAATCAACTCCAATTCCCCATTTCTCAACACCTCACTTCCTTCACATCTTTTAAGCAAATACATTAGGCGCATGACCCTGTGCATAGGCTGTTTATTTCTGAAACATCCATAAAGAAAAGTAACTTGTGCATGAGTAACATCTATTTACAAATATTTCTTTGAAACAGGGTGATTTGGTCTTTGTACTGTCACATACAAGGATGAAATGACTAAAAACAATTTACAAAAAATATCAACAAGGTACAAAGAGACAACTGGGAATGTTAAAACTGGAAAGTGCTTTGGTCCTCGGGGATCTGGAAGGTATAGCCGGATTCAGCAGCTACAGGAACCACAGACTCATCATCTTCATTCTGAAACACAGGAGGGACAAGAGGAGCGAAGCATTACAGCATTTACCAAGTCTTAGCATGTTTTAACAATCATTTGATGGATTAAAATAGATTCTGTGGACCAGCCAAGAAAGGGTCTATTGTGAGTAGTATTAAAGTCAGCTCATGTAAGCAACAGAAGCCTCTGGTCAGTGATTTTACCAGAAAAAGCAAAAAAACACCCAATAAACATTAAAATGAGCATTATATCGAAGAATCAGAAACTTGCAGTAACCAGCAAACATCTAGCTCAGGCTACTTTATTGTTGCATCACACGCCACGTTTATTCTTTGGCAACAGTAAGTAGCGAGGAGTGACCACACAAGCAACAACTGCCGCCCTGCCAGATTTGCCATGACTGTTGTCATTTAATCTGTGACGCATGCATGCATGGTCACACATGAACGAAATCAACATCCGCCTCCTGTTCACTTTTGATCTATGCGAACAGCAGGGCCAAAAAACAACAACATTCTCTTCCAGTGGTGAAGCAAATTCACATCTTCGCATTTGCGAATATTGCCTCGGCAGGCGATCTTATCATTTACAATGTAGTCACACTTCCTCTGCCGGTCTAAATTCTTTCCATGTTTGTGTTGAAGGGAGTGGTTAGCATCCCAGTTGTAGCAAACTATCCAATCGCAGTGAGCGATATTCCTCGACAAAGTCTTGGCAAATACACATCAGCACATACGCATTTTGCAAAAAACAAACTAAAGCAGAGCATAACAGATAGAGAAGAAAATCCAGTAGAAACTCAAGTAGAAACTAAATTCTGTGACGATTTCTGCTTAGCTAGTCTGTTACTTACCTCTTCAGAGAAGAACTGGTCTATGATTTTAAGAGAGGACTTGTAGACAGCTTCGTTGTTATGGGACTGAAGTGCCTCAATCTTGTCCAAACCGCCCAACTCCTCAATCATTAGGCAGAGTTTTTCACTCTCACCAGTTTTTTGTGCCATCTGTGGAGAAAGTAAAAAAAAAAAATATAAAAAAATCAAAAAAAAAATCGGTAAGACTAATAGTTCCCTCACCGAGAGATGAACCTGTGATCGTTAATCTGTGACAGTCAAGAATCCATCTGCATTATTCAGACGATAATGTGACTGAGATTAAATTCTGCTAATCTTCCTCTTTCTTAATCTCAGAGAGCCACAGTTTTAATCTCCATTTCCTCTGGACCTAAGAGAAATGTCTGCTGGCAGAAGAATATGTAAGAGCACTTTTAAAAGCATACTTCTCTTGAATTATTTTCTTTCTTGCAGTTCTAGGCAGTAGTCTACCATCTACTCTCAATTACTCTTTGCTCGTTTGAATTTTAGTGCATTTTCCTTCACTTGCCAAAACCTCAATGCACACACAATCTTTAGACATCATCATCAAGTTTCTCATCTCTTGGCTTACATGAAGAACAAACGACTGAATAAATTGGATCTGAAATGTGTCTTCTTTTACATCTCATCATATCAGACAGATTATTTTTATTGTAGTGATTTGGTGTGCTTCGACATTACAGTTTTCTAAAATATGCTTTGAAGTAGTTTACTGTAGTTTAGTGCCTTACGACTGAATTGTTAGACAATGATCTTATAACGTTGACAAAAATAACTGCAGATACTGTCCATAATGCGATACATCACTGATAACTTAAGTATACATTGAGTACATGTAGACTTTCATAAACACCAAGATGAATGGAGAGGCTGTACAGTAAGCCACAGAGGTCTCTTGCAATGTCAGACATGTTAGTGGGAAAATCCACGCGGCACGCAGCATTTTGACTGAACTACACAGACAATCTTGCAGTCAGCGACTCCAAAGTTCCTGACAACATACCTGTAACATATTGTAGATTGCACCCAGGATGACCACGATGATTTTGCCGTCTTTGGCTGTCAGCAGGTTGAGCAGAGGCTCCAGCACATTGCACCGGACCAGGAAGGACACTTGCTCCATCGTTCCACCACTGATGTAATTGGTGACAGCCCACACAGCCTCCTTCTGAGTCTTGTAGTCTCCCTAAACAGAGAAGACACCTGATGTTAAACTAGTAGAGACACTGAAGATATTCTTAATGACCCTTCATGAATAAACGGGAAAATATTATAGATTGGTTGCTTCACAAAATGAGTTTATAGAATAAGAAAACCATGACTAATCCGCAGCAGGTCGGAAAGAAGAGTTGGGGAAACTGTGACTGTCCTGCTCAGGTAATATCAAATATCAAATTACAGAATACATGTACACTCATGTTCAAGGACGGTAATTAGGATGGGTAAAATGCAGAAACCCCCCCACATCAATCAAAATAGAACTTGATTTATTATGAATTAATGAATCTCATTTGGACTATTGTAACGAGCCCGCTATACGTTCTGTCTGCTCTTGTGTTCCGACCTTTTGGAGGATCTCCACCAGCATGGGTACCAGACCAGCATTGACAACCTCCTGGATCTGGGTGTCTTTGCCAGCAGTGATATTGGACACTGTCCAAGCTGCTTCCTTCTGGATGTTGGGCTTCGGGTGACACAGCAGGCTGGGGAACATCGCCAGAGCGCCTGCATCCAGTACACACTGTGTCTGCTCGTCTGTCCCGGTCACAATGTTGCCAAGTGACCGCAGGACAGGAGGCTGGGAGGTGAAGGAGAGCAAGTCAGTTATCTGTAGTGTTCACGATTTAGGAATAATAAATATAGGAGGAATGACGGTGATGACAAGGAATGTGATGATACCTAAATCCTGTGAATGTTAATGTCCCAATTCAGCACCATATGTCTGAAGCCGCTAACAATGCATGCAAGAGCAGACTAAGCTTGCTTTTCAGTTACAATGGTCCACATCGCACATCTGCAGACTTCAGCTTCTGTAACAGTAATCTGTCCTAAACTCAGCCAAAACACCACAGGAGTGAACATGTGTAAGAGAAGTAATGAAAACGCAAGTTCCGAGAAAATATGACCCAGACAGAAAGTTGTTTTCTTCAACTTTAAGGGTATAGGAAAAATACACAGGAGGATGTACGCGAAAAAGGACGTCAGTGTGGGCTGTGACAAACGTCTTGAAGAGCGACAGTATTTGTGACTATATAACGAGCACCATTAGATCCACTAGAGCAGGCAAATATGTTTAGCGTTCATCAAACACTGTCATGAAATCAGAATGAGACTCAACAGAGCAGCTACTTTCGATGGATGACGGTCATTTCCGCTGACACACATACCACAATGGAGAGCTCCCCCAAGGATAGCAGCTGGACCAGGCGGGGCACCAGGCCGGCCTGCACCACCACCTCTATCCTCTCATTGGAGCCGTCGGTCAGGTAGGACACGGCCCAACAGGTGTCGGCCAGAATCTCCCTGTCGTCGAGGTGCAGGAGGCGCACCAGGGCTGGGAGCAGCTGCTGCACCGCCATCAAGGGAGGGGCCGGGTTCTTGTTGCGACACAGGTTGGACAGTGTCCAGGTGACATTGCGCAGGTAGCCCGGCTAGGAATGTGGATTAAAAACAAGAGTCATTTCACAACGTCAAAGTGTCAGAACATGATAGTTGTTAGAGTCACAGATACTCGGAAAATCTATAGCTGTAAATATTTAAATGCATTTTCTCAGTAATTTCACTTGAAACCGTCATGTTCATTTTGGACTAAAGTTCTTGATTAAATGAGAAAATAATCAGTACTTTTTATTTGTCAAATATTTCATTCACACAGGAGTAAAGGAAAATGTGGTAATTTCATATAGACTATTTTCTTTTTATGAATACCAGAAAACATGCCATTTCGTGATGTATATCGTTATCTAGAAATTAAATGACCAATATCCAGATGATCATTTTTGCCATATCGCACTGCTCCAAACAATAAAACTTTGTCATAAGCCCTCTCCAAACAATATCACATCAGGGTGTCCAGATACTCAATCCATGAAACCAGTCAGCAACTTTGACTTTGATTCTGTTTTCATATCTAGAACCTGTTTTCCGTTTGTAGTCTGAGCGCTGTTGATAAATGGTGTTTGAGCAGGCTTTTGACTAGATAAAGAGGCCATGTGGAGAGAAAACCTGGGAACCCATTGGCTGTCGTCTGACGATGATTTAGCTTTTTATCGGTTTGAAATGAGCTTGTAAAGTGGCTACTTGTGACACCTTTTTAAAACCAGTGTGAACAGCAGTCCGTGTCCACTGGTCCTAAACAGTGTGGATGTGCATACCTGAACACAACATAGTAGGACTCTGCAGGGCCACAGTGCCATGTAAAAAGAAAACGTCTCTTAAAAGCAGCAGTGCAATAATTTTGATTGAAACTCACGGGAAACACAGACAGGTTAGGGGATGCCATCAAGGCGAGGAGTGAATTGAGAACACCGTGTCTTAACACTAGGTCTCTGTAGTTGGATCCATCACCTAGATATGAGGGGGGGGGGGGGGGGGGGAATACAGTCAGGTTACTACAATAGGAAGTTGAGCATTTCAGAGGTTCTACAACTACCAGAATATGCAAGGACTGTTTTTCATCATATGTTTTAATACAGTTACTGACTCAGAAAACAACCAATGCTGCTACTCTGGTAGACCAGTGGTTCCTTCCTATCCTGCGTGAATCACCTTTGGACATTGAACTCACTTTGTCAAAACAAAACATTTAAGATTTTAGCACACACCCTTTTACATGAATTGAAAACCCCTCAATATTAAAGCCTGTGGAGACCAACAACACCTCCAGACAAAACAAAAGAAGCATAGTTACACACAATAACAACAACAGTTCCTCACATCACATCCATCTAGGCACATAAACTGAACAGCATAACGTAACGGATCATCAGAAGTAAAACAAGTGACTCAAACCCAAAGAGATCCATAATGTCGTCAGCCTACCTGCGATGTTACCCAGGGCCCAAATGGCCTGCTCGCTGATGTGCGGGTGGGGGGATGCCACCAGACTGATGAAGGCCGGGATGGCCCCACCGACCACTACGGCAGTGGTCTGGTCTGTGGTACCTGAGGCGATGTTGGTCAGGGCCCAAGCTGCCTCAAATTGGATGGGGGGGCATTCAGATAGAGCCAGAAAACTAACAAACCTCGGGATGAGGCTGGCAGCAATGAAGCTGTCAATAGGTGGATCCTTTTCTCTGGAGAGGACTCTCCTGTACGCCAGGACCAAAAAAAAAAGGTGGGGAGTTATCAAAGGGAAAGTTTTAGCATTGTTTGAATGTCAGAGTAATGACTAGGGCGGGGTGATCATGTTTAACAAGTTTGGGAACAAACTGATTCTCAACTCAATAACAACAAGCACATCCACAAAATAATATGCTTGAACCCAAAAACATAATGCCTCCAGCCATCGAGTCACTGGTCATCTTCAAGGATTTGTTATTATCATACAATACAGGATTGCATGAAATGCAACTGTAGCCCTTGTCTTTAGCATGTCAAAACTGGTCGGTCGAGATCCTTTAAAATTATTTTACCTGGCTACCTGCGTGGCCTGCAGCTGATCTTCTAGACTCTCGCTGTTTACTCCTCCTACAATCTCCTCCAAAGACCAGTACTGAGGAGGCTGGGGAAACAGGGAAAGAAGCAGGTTATCTATCTGAACAGTACAACCGGGTTATAAGTAACCCCCAACATGCACTGGGACATGTTTAGGTCAGGGTTACAGGATCAGGACAATGCAGTTCAATCGTAAACAAAGAAAAAAGAAAACATGTTGACCTAATACTTGCCCGGTTGTTGAGACTAGTTGGTGCTAAATGAGGGAAAAGCTTCACACTGTTATCATTAGGTAGACATTTGACACCAGCTTTCTCATTGACCGTTGGCCACAAACAGAGCGGACCTACTTTGATCAGCCTTTTTTTGATGATTGATTTGATGATTCAAATTGACTAGACTTATTCTCTGAGGGTGTCGTTAGGTATGGAGGCTGTTGTAACTCACTCGTGGGCAACTAAATTATTCAATCAGATGTAAGACATGGAAAACACATGGAAACCAGTTGTATTTATTTCTGGTGCATCCTGTTTACTCCTCCTAGCCAAACCCAGTAACTAGTGTATGAAAGGGGCAGCTGACACAGACGAGCTGCTGTCCGTCTACCTGCTGTCCGTCTACCTGCTGTCCGTCTACCTGTGCGTTGGGGTCGTTCTCATGGAAAGGGGAGGTCGGCTCATCCAGGAGGCTCTGGACGTTTCTCCTCTTCAGGATCTGATCATCCTTCTTTGCTTTTCGTAGCTCCACATTGACTTCAGCTCTTCTTCGTCTGAGCTCCTGAAGAAGTCAAACCCCATACAATCACAAGACGCCATTTATGACGATTAGCTATCGCTGACGTACATGATTAATGTTATACTGTTATGTTATGCCATTACTTGCAGAACTTACGTTGACATCTTTCCCTTTGTTTTTGAACTGGGTGAGACGATCTCCGTTGTCGTTGCCGGCTGACATTACTGAATGTTGATGAAGACAATCGATTCCAGTTGAATTGTTGAAGACGCTCCCTGTTTAAAGATAATCATTTAAAAGAAAGCAACGGTCGTACCAACGGCTGCTTTCACTACCTTCTGTGTTAGCTAGCTAGCCGGTGAATTAGCTAACGCTAGCAGTTAACCGGCCGCTTTGTCTTGAGGCCAAGCCGGTTATATAACACCATGTGGCAGATATTCAGATATTCAGAAGAGTAACGAAAATAATAAGTAATAACCTAAACTCTTAATGCAACTATAACTTACATGTGGCCAACAGCGTGTGCGACGTACTTACCTTAGGTTTCTCGTATCTTTTTTTTATTACCGACATGACGTCATTTATATACCACCCTGTTTTCCTGAGTTTTGATTGGTCAGTCGGGTACAAGCACCGCCTCACGCTTCAACCAACAAAGACGTTGTCAAAGGCAACCGCGAACATTGGTATCGCGAGATAAAACCACCACATCTTCGTGTGTTGGTTGGATTTCATTGTAGACCATTGCAGCCATGTCTGAAATACATATTGTATCGTGGGTAACATTTACCCTAAATAACAACGTGTCATTCAATTTTAGATGTGAATATACATATTTTACCCACTGATTATGAGACGACACGTCCTTTATATAATGGTTGTTTTCCCAATTCAGCCACGTATTGACCCAGTGGCCTAATGGATAAGGCATCAGCCTCCGGAGCTGGGGATTGTGGGTTCGAGTCCCATCTGGGTCGCATTTACCTCCTTTTCAGTGCTTATGTATATGTCGCAACACAGTGGTGATGATATTAGCATTGTCTTGGTAATTACTGAAATCCTAAATTGGTCCATACTGAACAATCTCAGTAAAAATAGCCAATCTACAGCTCCGTATTCTGCAATAAAGGTAAATTGTATTTTCTGTATCCAGAATACAAGAAATGTAATTTAAAAAAAACGCAAATGATAGATACATAGCAATCAGAGTGACAGAGTAAAAAAAGTAAAAATATTAAGTATAAAAGATGTACACAGTATATGCAATGAAATAGAATAGTATTCATTTAACTAACTAGATAAACTAAACAGTAGTGCAAAGACAGTGTAGCGATGTTGTAGTCAAGTGAATGATGATTCGGCAAGAGGTGATTTATTGTACAGTCTCATTGCAGTGGGCTGGAATGTTCTCCTGTATCTGTCATTGTGACAGTGGAGCTGGATGAGTCTGTTGAAGAAAGTGCTCCGCTGTCCCTGCAGTAGGTGGTGGAGAGGGTGGTCCGGGTTATCCAATATGGATAATAGTTTCTTCAGTGTCCTCCTCTCCACCACCGTTTCCAGAGTGTCCATTTTGCAGCCAATGATGGAGCCGGCCTTCTTAACCAGTTTGTTAAGTCTGTTGTTGTCTCCGGCTCCAATGCTCCCCCTCCAGCAGACTACGGAGAAGTACAGTGAACTGGCCACAACAGACTGGTAGAACATCTCCAACATCTTGCTGCACACGTTAAAGGATCGAAGTTTCCTCAAGAAATAGAGTCGACTCATCCTCTTCTTGTACACAGCGTTGATTCCAGTTCAGTCTGCTGTCGATGAGACACGCAGGAACTTGTACTCCTCCACCATGTCCACATCCTCTCCCACAACTCTCAGCGGTTGTGGAGGCGTCGTCTTCCTCCTGAAGTCGACCACCATCTCTCTGGTCTTGGACCACCCGACCACTGCAGAGTCATCAGAGAACTTCTGCAGATGGCATGACCCCGAGTTGTACTGGAAGTCAGTGGTGTACAACGTGAACAGGAAGGGAGACAGGACAGTTCCCTGTGGGGCTCCAGTATCACTGACCACCGTATCAGACAGCACACGGCCCAGTCGGACAAACTGTGGTCAGTGAGGTAGTCAGTGATCCAGGAGACGGTGGACGTGTCTACCACCCGCAGCTTCTCACTCAGCAGCACTGGTTGGATGGTGTTGAATGCACTGGAGAAATCAAAGAAAGTGATTCTCACAGAGCCACCGGTTCCGTCCAGGTGCGACTGAGCTCGTTGCAGCAGGTAGATGATGGCGTCGTCCACTCCTACATGAGGCTGGTATGCAAATTGCAGAGGGTCCAGTGAATTGAGCACCTTCATCACATGAGATGTGAGGGCAACACACAGAAGCACACAAACTGCCATACTGAATGAATAAACAACATGATGGTCTCAGCATATCCTCACTCAAGCCTTTCTGTAAAAGTGAAGAGCAGAGCAGCAGAAATGAATGAGAGGACTCTACTGTGCCTCATGATGGTTTGCTGAAAATGGGAAGTTCTGTAGTTACCGGAAGTGAGAATATAACATGATTTCTGCATTTATTCTGGATTGACGAATTCAATGATGTGCTACAGTCCCTCACTGTGACCACCAGAGGGCAGTAAAGACTCGTGATTAAATACAATAACATTTGAATAATCCTCACCAGCATAAAGCTCGGCTAGCACTCTTTACACTGTAAGCGTCATCACTGCCAAAACTCACCATAAACACTCTAGCATTAGCCAGCTCAGCTACCACGTCTGTCATATGACCCTTCACAGGTTGAGGTGACACGTGACCTGAGAGCATTTAGCAGTGTTTTAGAATAATTGGTCTTTACTGGTCCCCAGTGGTCACAGCGAGGAACTGCAGCAAAACGTTAAATTCGTCCAGCCAGCGTTCAAGCAGAACTGCAGCAAGCATTCCCACTTCCGGTAAATCATTTCAAACTAAAATGATCAAAGTGACGAAATCCTAAAGTAAACACATTCAGGTCAACCGTCATCTCAGTCAGCCTGTCTGTAGTGGTGTTTACTTTTCAGTTTTTTTCTTTATTATCTTTCTTCTATATATCTTCACAATTTTACACTGTTGAATACTGTTGATACAAGATGCAGTAATATTTATTCATACTTTTTTACGAGTGTTCAAATACATACGTTCTTATTCGTACAATGAAGAATAAAAAACTGTGACCACTAGACTCTCATTTCGTGTGAATTTGGGATATTATCGGATAGATTTAAGAATATGCTAATTTTCTTGAAGCGATCTAATTTAACGATGTGTTGCAGTTCCTCGTTGTGGCCGTTAGAGGGCAGTGAAGCCACCTTTAAATGTAATACACTGGCAGACTACACCGTCACCTCCGCCTCGCATCAAGGTGCGCTAAAGTTACTAGAGAAGTTGCTAGTATCACTTATCCTGAAGCTGAGTGTATGTAACGCTGTCCAGCAAGTTGTCTAAAAAAAGCAAAGCAAGAAAACCACCAGTACAGAAGATTTTGATGATTAGACATAAGAGAAGAGAAAATCACACTTTACATAACTCTTACTTGGTAAACAAAAGATAATACTTAGGCTACACAGAACCGTATTTCCCCTCCCATATTGTAAAAAGCTTTGGCAGCATAGAATCCATTTATGAATGAAAGGAGTGTGATGTCAAAGTGTTTACTTCTGTTTTAGGGACGTCCCACCGTCTCCCTCTCCGTCCCATCGCATGTCATTCCTGAGCCGCTCGTATAAAAATCCCAGGAATCCCGTCTCTGTAGCAGACCTTTGAGTGTGTCCACACTGATCATCGAGGATGACCGGGATTATTCTGTTTCTCTTGTTTCTAGGGTTTCCTCTTGACAAGACAGAGGAGCATGCTGTCAATGGTGAGTGTACTCTTTTTTTTATTTGTAGTTCTGTACATTTTTACGTGTTGAAGAAAAACGTTTATTTTTTTCTTCTATGCGCTCACTTGTTGTCTTCTTTTAATGAGGTCTATTTATTGAACAAATATAATTTCACAGCAACATGCTCTGTTGTGATTTATGTATTTTGGTATTTACTGTTCAATTCTGAGGCAATTTGTAGCTTTGGATCTCACCAATACAATATCCCTTACATCAGCATTATTCTGGTGTTCGTCAAAAAATATATAAAATCAAATTTAAACTAAAAAAGGTGAACAATTCTGAGGAAAGTTTTGTCTGCATGATTCCCATGAGGAAATATTACATCCCAGAACAAGTGTGTGATTTTGATAAAATGCTAAGTGAATAATAGTTGGCAGCATTTCATAACTTTGATGGATTGGGGTTCATTATAACATCTATCTGAGCTGGAGATTCAGTAAGTGTCATACTCTCGAGTAAGTTTTCATGATCAAAGTTCCTGATAAACCTCCAATTAAAGTACTTACACTAACTAATACTTTATTAAGCTGAATAAAACCCTAAATATTATGTTTTTAAGGAACGTCATGTAAATGAAATAAAACCATTGTTGTATTTTACTGGAGAAGCAACGGGGCTTTGATATCACATTAACGCACCAAATCGAATAGATGGAAATGTCTAACTGAAGTGCAACCTTTCGTTTGTGTCAACCCAGAGCTGTACACTCTGATAGAAAAGGGTCAAACCAGCTTTGGTGATCCGGCTCCAAACAACCAGAGCTGGATGGTGGTCAAAGAGCCCTCCCTGCCCATCAATGAGCTTCTAGAGAAGAGCAGCAAGACCGGCGAGTCCAAGTTCACCCTGCATCCTCTACCCTCTGCCGTCTGGCCGAAGCACAGTGACCTGGTCCCCATCCATCGCCACCATGGCCCCCACAACAAGAGCAAAAAGGCCCCCAAGAGCGACCGTCTGGTGGAGCACAACAGCGAGAAAGCCCGAGGAGAAGTTGCTGGACTGCTCCCCAAAACCCCGCTGAGTGGAGCCACAGCCGCCGTCACCAACCGCACTGTGCAGAAAACCCATCAGGAGACCCAGTCCAACATCAGTCCTCCTCAGCAGGGGGAACCAGATGGACACCCCAACTCCAGATCCAGGGGTCCACCCCTCACACAGCCTCAGACTCAGCCGCACCACCCGGCCCCTTCACCGCGCAGAGATCCCCCCAACCGACGACTGGACCAAGAGGAGAACCGGCCAGGAAAGTCCAGTCTCTATCAGTCTGGTATCGGCGCAGCGACCCGGAACAACAGCCGCCCGCCAGTCGTCTTCAACCGGCGCTCCTCCAGCCTGCTTTACCAGTTTGACATCCTGAGACGAGGTACGGGAAGATTTGTTGTGTCCTGACCTGTGCATCGATAGGGTTGTCCACATATACAGCAGCATCTTTGATTGTTACTTTATTGAGCTTGAGTTTTATTCGTTTTTTAAACTCCACTTTTGAGATTATTTCCAAAGATTGAAATTATGTAACCATCTGGGAAAATATTATTTATGCTCAATATCCCTGTATTTATTACCAGTAATATTAAATTACCCCTCACAGTGACAAATAACTTAAACCAAAGACAAAACTGTTGTACTAGTCACTGAATGAAACCACAAACTGTAAAATAAGACAACACAGTTTTCCATGGGGTCAGATCAGAAAACATGTGATTCAACAAGCCGTTCAGATTTGGCTAAAATGTCACATGCAGGCTCATTTGAATATATCGTCCCCCATCTCAGTATCTCCGCCCACCGCTTGAACGCTAGAGAGCAGATTGGGCTTTTTCTGAGGGGGGCGTTAAAGAGACAGGCACTGAAACGGACCGTTTCAGGTGCAGGTGAACACAGGAATATTTAGACAGACAGTGTGAGAAAAATGATGTGTTTTTTGACCTTTAAAGCATGTAAACATGTAAACATGTTCTAGTGGAAACCCAAAATACAAGGAGGAACCTGAAAATTAGCACGATATGTTCCCTTTAACCTTTTCTAATGTAAAATGTATCTCCTGCAAAGTGAAAAAAAGAGGCCTATCTTAACATTTGACCACAAAAAGGGCAAGTCTTGACAAAACTACAAATTTAACAAAATGTCTTTGAACAAAAAGGAAACAAGTGCTCAAAAGCCAAATTTGTTGGTGCATCCTGGTGGCCTATAGGTTTAACATATTGTCCATGTGTTTGCAATGCCCCCTGAGTTAAGTCTGACCGAGGATCTTGGTTGCATGTCGTCCCTCATCTCTGTTCCCACATTTCCCTTCTCTCTCCACGGCCTCCTGTCTAATAGAAGGCTACAAAATACCACCTCATGAACCGCCTAAAAAGACACGTTAGTTTTTACCTTTATGGGAATGAGTCAGTCATGCAGTGATATAATGTACACTAGAGTTCATAGAGTTCACTCAGACAGTGATAAAGACAGTGATGGTTTGAACCCGTCCGCTGTTAGTGAGTGAACATCCTCCGCCACTAATTACAACCACTTCCCCTTAAATCTGGCTGTCAGTGTTTCCCTTTGTGTGCAATGAGGTGGTAACGAAACTAAAGCAAAGCCAATGAGGTCCTGATATTGTGATTAAGATGGAAAATGTGTCTCTCACACACACACACACACACACACACACACACACACACACACACACGGCCTCCTCCAGTCCCATGTGGAGGAATGCGACGCCTGGGTTTTGTAATGACACCCTTGTTCTTTTCTAATGCCGCTGGAATGAGGTTGTGGCAGCAGACTACCCCTCTTTTTCTCATCCCTCCATCCTGTCGTCTGCTTGTCTTCTTCTCTGCAGAGTCCGACTTCACGCATGATGCCTTCTGCATGAGCGAGTGTAGGAAGGAGAAGGAGGAGAGAGAGTATTACTGCTACAGTGAGTTTGGTACGTATCCAGCCTGAGACCAAGATAGTGCCTTTGTCACAAACTTAAGTAAAATAGCGTAAGAAGGTCCACAAAGGTCAAATAATTAACATGCCTGATCATTTTGAATACATCCCTGGCCTTATGGAGGTATATATTAACTAACTCGTCACTATCTACTGCTTAAAAGGAGAGTTTTGATAATAAACTACTGTATGTAGCCAACAGCTGTGGCAGCTAAACGTTCATTTTGAGACTATAAGTAACAGTTTAAAGAATTATTTCAACATTTCTGAATTGGGAAGATTGATACCACCCTCATGTAAAGGCCTATACAATAAGTATGAAGCTACAACCAGCAGCCGGTTAGCTTAGCTTAGCATGAAGACTGAACGTATGTGTGATGTTGTTATATTTGATGTTTTGTCATGTCCCTTTAACAGCCGTCAACGGGATCGTTCACGACATCGATGTGTTGCGTAAAGGAATACGCCTCATTACACTGATGGTGAGCAGTGACGGCTTCTACAAGATGAGTCGTCTCTATGTGACTCCAGACAGCTTTTTCTTGAAAGTTCGCCTTCTGGTCCTGGACACCTACAAGTGCAGCAAGCCCTGCCCTGACATCAAGCTCGGTGAGTGGAGCACAGTCGCTCAGAAGCCTCATAAAACAAATCTGTTTTGCTTAGTAAAAAAGAAAAATGAAACTCTATAAACTGTGACAGTGTATCCCTTAACTACATTAAGTTGTTATTCATTTAGAGGTTTATTAAAGAATAAAAGACTTAAGATCAGAAATGCAGAAGT
Organism: Anarhichas minor; assembly: GCF_050575085.1. Classification (NCBI taxonomy): domain Eukaryota; kingdom Metazoa; phylum Chordata; class Actinopteri; order Perciformes; family Anarhichadidae; genus Anarhichas; species Anarhichas minor. Next base: position 3,958,469 of record NW_027466458.1, read on the forward strand.
GTTATGACCCATGAATTAACAAGTTTCCATCAACGTGTTCTTGTATGGGATGTGGGAACTCTATTTTCCTGAGATCAGCAGAAGCAGTGACATCCACTTTGTTTAGTGCAAACATTAAGAATGCTCCAGTGTGTACGTCCTCCACTCATTTCAACATTCACCCCATTCGTTCCCAAGGGACCAGATACATCATGATGGGCCAGATCTACCACCGGAGGCGCCACTTTCCCAGTGACCTCCTGAACCTACTCGGGGGCAAACTGAAGCCCGGAGACGGCCTCCTGCGAAGCAACAACTACGTCAAGAGGTTCAACAAGCGGAGGCACCAGAAGGCCCTGGAGGCCACCCGCTCCAGGTGTAGGTGAACCAAAGATAAGACTGTCGCCCCCTGCTGCAGGGGAAGAGACATTGCAGCTCACCTGAAGCGATCATAACCAACCAATCAGTATTGTGCAAGACGGAAGACATTTTGCAGAAGGCATGGATTTATTTTCACATGGAATGCTATGACGTATCCAAACCCGGGTTCATATTTTTTTTTTACTCCTCTGTAAAGTTCCTGAAGCACGGACTTGTGGTCTCTTTGATATAAAACACAAGCAGCTTCAATTAAATGGATTTCGCACGATCATTTTGTAACGTTTGGGGCATCACACAAGGGTGTCACTATCATTTCCTCAAAATAGCAGCTCCACATTCATTCATGGCTGGTTCATGAAGTCCCTACATTGAAAAGGTATAAAGTTGTCTCACTTTTAAAGGGAATTTGGCTCATCTGAAGAACATGAAGCCACAAAATGAGTTTATAGAATGGGTATTATTTTGTCATATTGCATCAGCAGTCGCATGGGCGTGTTTCTGTTTTATCCATGTGCGCGTGGCAAGCCAATTTTTATTTTCCGCTGAGTCAGATCCAGCCTCTGTATTCAATCCAAGCACACATTTGAACACATGCATACAGATAAGATCATTGGTTTATTGTTGTTTTTCTTGCTGGGGCAGTAGCGTCTTAAAGCATGCTCCCATATTTAACAATTGAGTTTGAGAAAACAACACTTCAACAGGACACTGAAGAGAAACTTGTTTTCCATACAAACACATATTGTCAGTTGCATTGTGCATTTTATGCAGGAACCTTGGATCTCATTGTACAAATCCCACATTTCAGTCCTGTTGATTCCTTTGATTAAATAATGCTTCTAAATTGATGTGAATGCAAAATGTTGTATAGCACCCAATACTTTTGTTTTGTAACTCTCGACCCCGTGCATGTTGTCACTGTGGTTGTTATTGGTGAGCAGGAAATGCACTATTATTGTTACAAGGACCAAAGGGAGGGAATGAAGGGCCTGAAAAAGCAGCGACAAACCCCAGTGGAGGATGAGGAGGGAGAGACAGCACACTGGACCTTTGCTTGTTATGAGAACGGCTTATTTTTCTAACTTTAATTATGTTTTCCACGATAAAATATCTGCTCGAGTAGACTGGGACATCAAAAGGGGCCCTGGTGAATGAGGAGGGGGGGGAGGGGGGGGGGGGGGTTGTTCTAGGGACTAAGCCATAAGTCTAATCGCAGGAATCTGATCCTCTCCGCACCTGGACACATGACTTGGAGAAGTGCCTCCGTCACAGCTCCTCTTTGGGATGGCTCTTGTTTTCTTGCTTACACGCAAACGTCCTCCTCTGGGAGGGCCAAAGCTCAGAAAGGGGTATTTAAAGTATTTAGGCAGGATGAGAGAAAGAGAGAGACGTGGACAAGGTGGAGGAGACATAAATATGGTTATGTAAGATGACACAGGGAGGGGATTTAGGCAGGAGAGGGCATGTTGGGTCTGTCTTTCTAAAGGGATAGCTTCTTATTCAATCAGAGATCTCTGGCTTGATCGTCATTCGACCCTGAGCTCATGAAAGGGAAAACTTGCACTGAACGCTTACTTTGCTTACCCATACATGAACCCAATAAAAACGTGTATTTGTTTTGTACTCAACGACCCCGTGAGGAGTTTATTTGTCTTTAAACCAACTCATGCTATCACATACATCTGCCCACTGACCGAAACATTGTTCCTCATTATCTTTCCCAGTGATTGCATGGGAAGGAGCCCCCATAGTAAGTCACTCTAATTAGAGTTCAACAACCACGGTCTCTGTCTGGCCTCCGGGATGAGAGACCAACTTGAGAACTTGGACGTCGAGGCAGGCAAGGCTAAGCCTCTTTTCTCCCCCTCTGTCCGTCTGTCAGCTCAGCCGGTCGGTTCCCAGGCTGGAGGAAGCCTCTATCTGGGATCAGCGCTGGAGGGAACAGATGCAGGCGGGCAGGAAACAGGAGCCTGCTCCACATCTTGGCTACTATCGCAGCGGGAGGACATTCCTCATTGCAGAGGATGTAAAGGAGGAGGAGGAGGGAGAGAAAGCGGGTTGGAGAGGAGAGGGAGGTGGGAATATCACACAGCTTCCTGTGTGATAGCCCCCAAGCCACAAGGGGGGAGTGAGAGAAAGAGACGAGGGCGGTGGATTGAAACCACATCTGCGGTGCTCGCAGCGTCCACACGAGCCTCTGGATTCGTTTAGCGGTTTGAGTGGGGGGGGGGGGGGGGGTTACGAGAGGGAGGTGTGTGTGTGAGAGGGAGGTGTGTGTGTGAGAGGAGAGGGTCGACCTTTTATGCGTCATGTTGGTAATTTGATCACAGGAAGAGTTTGTCTGAGTGTGTTGGAGGTCATGAGCTTGTCCAGATAATTGACCCGAGTTAAGAAGGGGATTGAAGTTTCCGTGTAGGGCCGGATTATTTCACGAAGAGGCCCTGGGGGGAAAATGAGCGGTGGGCCCTCCGTCTCTCCCACTATCTGTGCGTTGTTGGTAGTTATTCATTTGTTGTTACTTGATTCATTTATTGAGCAAATGTATTTTGTAGAATACAGTGTAAACATTGTCTTATGTATAAACTACATACATGAACATAAATATCCTATGTATGTAACTATGTATATATCAAACAGGCTTTAAAACTACATTGTAACTCCTCTCAATGGGCAGATAACTCATTTTTCGGGCACTTTCGCTCTTTTTTTAATCAAATTAAAGACACTAGTAGAGTTGACAGAAAAAGAAAGACAAACAGGGACGCCCTATAATACGTTATTTTAAAGGAATCTCCCATCACTGCTATGCAGACGATGTTTAATTACACATCTCACTTGAGCACAATGTTGTCTACATAACTACCTAAACTCTGTAGAATAGACGGCAGATCCTTTCTTCAACACTGATGTTATTTCTGCCACACCCAACCTTGTCCCAAAGGTAATAGAGGGTCTCTTTATTTTCCTTCCTCTGACGATAAATGTTGAGGTGTAAAGGTTTCACTATGGACCAGGAACAGACTCGTGCATTCATTCCATCGTGTCTTAGCAATTGCAACTTCACCCGCCTTTGCAAAACATCCCGGTGATCACTCACAAGTGGTCCAAATTGCTGTTGCTAAGCTTTTGACCAGGTCCTGTACACTTTCTCTACATTACATTCAGAAACAAATTCAAGATTCTTACAAACTTTGATATGTTGAGGTAAGATAAACTCTCCAGTGTGTCTGTGAAGAGCAGAGATATTCAAAGAAAACACAAGTCTCTGGAGAACTGGTGTCAAAAACATTACTTTATTATCTAGGATGAAATGTCCTATCAAGTACAAAAAAGAGAATCTCTTCAGAGTTGCCACAATCAGTTAAAAACAGAGTATTTCTTATCTGCGGTTATGTTTCCTCAACATTACTTAAAAACTGAGAACGTTTCATTGATATGAATAAATAATACAAGAAATGCAATGTCAATATAGAAGTTATGTTGAACTGGTTGGTTTCTTACAAAAAAGAAAAACTCTTTGCAAGAGTTAACTGTGTCACTCTACCCCCATTCAATACCTGTATGCTCACAATATGCAGCGCTTTTAATATAAAGGGCAATTTCACCTAAAATGTAGAGTTCACTTCAATTTAAGAGAAAAGAATAGACAGTTAAAATATACAGACGGGCTTCGTTGCTGGTTCAAAGAGTGAAAAATAAAAGTTTCTACTGCTCTAAAAATCTTTCATCTCTACATATTTGGACAGCCATGGTATACAATAGAGATTACAAACAGTGGATGAAACGCATCGTCATCAGATTACAAAGTAACAGACATTTGTGTGGAAGACACACAAACACGGTAAAGAAGATCTCTCAACTCTGCGAATACACTGAAAAAAACCTGATTGAAACCAAAACATTTGCTTGACTTTAACTGTTTTTAACAACTTAAAGACAACCGTGTCTAATGACTGCTCCCCCGCCTACAAAACTGATAATCACAGATTAGAAAAAAGTTTCCCAAATATGATAGAAATGCAGCTATAAAATTTTCATACAAACCCCACGGTACAAAGACTCCCCCGGTCCCCACTCAAAGTTTAACTCCCAGACATGCTGCCGCAGACCGCAACATAACTGAGTTGATGCTGAGTGGAAAAGTCCATCATCCAATTACTTAACCATTGCTTTGAGGGCGAGTTGAGAGACATATGTGAGCCAACCTGTCAACTTCTATGAAATATGTTGGAAGAAGTGGCCGACAGATAAGGGGAGAGAGACTTACAGACTCGGTCACTGACGGAATCGGAGCATTTGACGATACCGTGTGTGTGTGTGTTTGTGTATGGAGGGAAGGACAGTAGACCTAAAAGCTCAAGCTTAAAGGAGCACAGAGCTCGTCAACATTCTTCACTTGCGTTTCAGAAAAACACAAAACGGTAAAAAGGTCAGAAGAGAGGCAGGATGTGGTGGATGGGATAGCCTGTCCTTGGTGTTTCCCACTGGAAATTATAACGACCCTCGGACCACATATACTGCAGACCCCTTGAATTACTCGAGTGAGTGCCGTCTACGCCCGTACGCGGTGAAGTTAATTCACCTCTTTTTTTATCTTCAGAAATCTAGCTTCTATTAAAAATGGAGCATCTCGGAAAATCAGGAAATGTACAGTGAAATGAGCCACTGAATGGGAATTTGCCACCGCGTTTGGCTCTACGAGGCTGGTGTGAAACATCTGCGCCTGAGAGTAGCTATACAAGGACGATCTGAAATCTGATTGGCTTCAATGGGGGTCATTTGTTTTTCTTGTGGGGCACAAAGAGACGTTTGTTCCTACAGCAACAATAAAACGCTGCTTTCAGGTTTACAGCCGGTAAATAGGAGAAGAATGAACTCCAAGGTCCTGTACATGGACGTGATGCCTGCCTTTAGCCACATGTGACGCATACAAAGGGCATTTTGATTTTGACCTCACGAACATCTGCATGTGAGGCAGGGACTCTGCTTTAATGGGATGTTTGTGTCGTCAAAATGTGACGGGGTGAAATGAAAGTTGTTGCACCTCTGGGTGGGAAGATCAAAGCTCCACACTTTGCAATATAGGACACACAAAAATAGTGATCAGCTACAGAAATAACACAACTCTTTCAAAAGTCCGTTGCTGAATTGAGATCAGTTTAACATCCAACCAGCCAACTTATCAACTTAATCTGCATTTCCCATCTGGATCTTTCTTCTCATGGATGGGACGCACTGGTGGAAATCAAGCAGGATGCCAGACAGAGTCCGAGGCCGCCCTGCCCCCGGTCTGAAGGTGGGACGTCCCAATGACACTTTGGATGAAAAGGGGCTTCTCTCTCTCGCTCTCTCTCTCTCTTGCCTTAGCTCTGCAATGGAGGTGTTGGAGGTTGGGCGCTTTGACGCCAGAGCGAGCTGATTTTCAGCTGGGAGCGTGCTCTCCTTCAGAGAGGGCTCAGGTTGGTTTGCAGCCCGACTCGGACCACGGGGCTTAGTCATTCAGAGGAAACCTCGGTTGTTTTTTTTGACACTTGGATTTTAGAGGGGGAGCTAAGAGGCTGCTGATTGTAGTTTGTTGTTATGAGACCTACAGAGATGGGCAAAGAGAGGAGGAAGAAAACAGTTGGAAAACTTCTTGGTGTTTCCTTTTTTATTAAAAGCTTTACAATATGACAAAAATATGCACTAGAGGAAATACAAAAAAACAACACAAACAAAACAAAAACATGAATTGGATGCCAGTGGGTCAGACACTTTGACATGGACCAAGCAGCCATGTTGGTGGCATGTTATGTACGATGTGATGTCAGCCCAACAGTGTATGTACACGGACTTTTCCTTTAAACTGGAGACGGTCAAGCTCGCCGTATTTAGAACAGGAAAGCTAAACTAAATCTTTCTCCAATCTATCTTTACAGATCCTACCGTTATTTCCTTTAGAAAATAAAATAGTCCTTCACAAAGAGATATAATATGCACATAAAATAACATTATACATGGGAACAGCCAATAAAAACAAACTGATAAATGTCGCATGCTTTTTAAAATTCTTGGCTAAGAAATGAGGTACAAATGTTCGGCTGCAGCACGTTGTGACCGACACGATAAACAAAGGTTCTGTCAAATTCAAAAGATACCTTATCTGTGTGTGTATATTCAACTCACATTAACAAAATATCAGTCATCTGTTGCAAGAAATGTAAGAAAATAACTTTTCCCTTGAATGCTTTTTTTTGTAACCAACATGGCTGCCATTGTTAGACAGTAGAAACTTGTTTTTCATTTCCTTTGTTTCTAAAATAAAAAAAGGATCCCACCTACAGTGTGGCTTAATATATGCACTTTCTTACAACGTTTTCAACGCTGTTTTAAACAAGTAAAAACAGCAACGTCCGGGGCGATAGCAAATTATTGTTTTGTTTGTTTTAAGAGTGACCCAGGCACCCAGGAGTTTGACATCACAATCTGCAAGAGAGAGAGAGAGAGAGAGAGAGGGAGGGAGAGAGAGAGAGACAGAGAGAGGGAATGGATGGTGTAAATACACACGGGTGAAGCACATCACCGTTTCAGGCACATAGCTGGATGCAAACCACAAGACTTACTGAACTAATTAGACATCAGAGCTGAGATGCTCATAGCATCTCCACGTGTGTCTTCATCTAACTACCTCCAGTTAAACTCACCATGACATGTTCAGCTTGTTCTTCAGTAAATAACCTAATTAAAGCTGTATGAACATATAAATAATCTTGTAGTGTGCATCCATCTAAAGCAATCACACCACACAGCAAGGGCAATGCAGTGAGGTGAGTTTAGAGGCACAACCAGATGGTGGAGTTATTGGGGCTCATTTGCTGCTTCCTTACTGCGGTGAGGGACAGCATTAAGAGCATTGAGGCCATGAAGAACAGGGTCACACTTTGCTTAAAATCCTTCAAATGATCTAGAGCTTTGGTTCCCATCCTGAACATGAAAGGCCCTGATTTAGCAGACTAATTTACTGTTCTTTGGTGAAAAATGAGCCGACTAAAGACTGACTGAAGATACCACCAACACGAAACTGTAGAGGAGGAGCAACAAGTAGGGAGGGGAGGGAAAGTGTGCGTGCATCCCTCAGAGAGCCCAGAACAATTCAGGCTTTTAAAATAATACAAAATACAGTATTTAATGTTAGTGATGGGCCGGTAAGCGTTTTTTTATTACACGATCCGAGCCAATCTGAACGGCAGAAATACGCCTTTATCAACAACCCAAACCCAACTCGCCAACTTTATGCACAACAATGGTCCTGAGCATTACTATTAAAATGATATAATTCTTATAATATGAAGTTTGTCATGTATTTGTGGAGATCTAACGATGTCAGTGTTTTATGCTGATTTGTTCTGGAGACAGGAGAAGCTTGCTGGTTGTAAGAGCATTCAGTCATGACTCAAAATGAAAAACAAAACATGATTTAAATGTTGAGAGGAAGATGGTGACCCAGGAAAGCAAAGAGAAGGAGTCAATGAACTCCAGTAGCGTCTGACATGCATTTCTACTTTAAGAAGTTTCATTTTATTGCTCTCATTAGAGAAAGTGTGAATCCGCCCAACCTCCAAGGAGGTCAGAGTCGGCTTCACAGCAGCACAGCTGGAACTACCAATGAATCAGTCTCTTACTTTGGGACACATTATTCTGTGACCCGGCGGCTTGTAACACTGCTTTCATTTTCTCAAAGTCACCTGCTGCCATTTTTTTTCAGCTCTGACCATCACCGGTATCCCCGTCTTACCTGCTGGCTTTGAACCCTTTGAGTTTCTGGACAAAGAAGGTCTCCAGAACCTCGGCACACTGGTAGAAGGGCGAGTCACTGGGGTTGTAGTAGCGGCAGTTGTCGAAGATTTTGGTCATGTCGGCTACAAACTCAGTCAGCTTGATGTACTCGTGCTTCTGTATCCTCTCCTCCATGGTGGAAAGGTCTAAGAAAAGGGGATACAAACAATGGTATGTAATAGAAATAAATGAAAAGAACCCTACACATTTAGTTGTGAACTTTTGCCAGAGACAAACATCACATATGTGGAAGCAGCAGATACATATCTGGCTTTCCTAACCGCCTTTGTTCCACAAATCAGCGTGCCTGCGTCATAGTAATTGCAGCTTATGTGGCATGTGTTTGACAGGCATTCAAGTATGTTTTTTGGGAGCACAGTTCATCACTTTATACATGACAGCAAAAATCCAAAACCTTTGCCAGCTTTAACCTCGATCTAGTCAGCCTTCCAGATCAGTTACTGCGATCTGACCGATGTGTCATTCCTGAGGAGAGCGTCATTATGCGAGTGTCAAACTAGTGCTTCCAAGTCTACGTCCCCCGTGGAAGGGAGCTTTCAGTGTTGCTAACCAGGTTAGAAAAAAAAAAAAAAAAAAAGTAAGCTCGAGTCAGCGAGGAAGCTAACTGGCAACAGCCGAGGCTTCATATAATCTGCTGCCGCCGGTGGTTTGCTCTGCACGACGTCCCCGGGGCTGCCTTTTAAACAAACATATCCCACTCTTCACCTCCTTAACCCCGACCCAGCAGGCCAGGAGCTTACAAACCTCCTGGTCAATATCAAAGACCTCCTTCTTCTCTGTCATCAGATTTCATCTCAAAACCCTCCAAAAAACTACCAACGGCTGCAGCTACACAAGTCAAATGCTCCTTTTCTTCCTGAAAGCCAACAAGGTCTTTTTTTCTTGCAGTGGAAGGGAGATGAGAGGACTTGAGTTTCCAGCAGCGGGCCAACAGGACCTAAGTAAGTAAGCTGGTCCCTTTCCACAGGGAGCCCGGCAGACCTGGACCAGCTCATTAACGGTTTGTTTGTGTGGAAGTTCAAAAAGGCCCTGCTGAAGTAAGTCCCCATTTACATGGCCGGTTTGATCTGAGTTGGAGGGCTTCCTCCCTGCCTGGCCTCCTGGTGGCTGTGTTTGAATGTTGGAGATATAGAGACTGGGTGTTGCTTCCAGGAACCTAAAGCAATTATGAAATGAAAACAGCACCGCTGAAGCAAATTTTATCTTCCAAATGGGATTGCAACCAATCCCAGTCCTCGAAATTTGCTGATTCATGAGTTGCAATTTTTATATATTTTTTTCGACATAACAGCGCCACAAAGGAACATTTAATAAGCTCAATATGTGCACAAATACAGGACACAGAAAAAGGCTCGAGTCCAGAGTAGATAGAGTAATTAGAGCTGCTAATTGTCCGAGTGCAGCAGTCGGGAAATATTCAATTACAAACCTAATTGTCAGTATTCACTATTGCGTTTGTGTGCTTTGACACATCTCCTCTACTCACCCATTGGTTCCTTGATAACCCTGTAGTAGTCCGGGGCGTCGTTCGGGTCCACCGGCTCCAGGAACGGCCATGCCATTTTATGCGCCTGCAGAGGAGGGAGAGACACAGAGAAAGACAAGACACATGAGAAAGCTGAAACCAATGAAGAAAAACAAACAGCACCATGAAAATGACAGTGGAGGCAGGTGGGTCAACACAGATGTTCCTTCTTACATTCTTCCACACTTCTATCTCTCACACACACACACACACACACACACACACACACACACACACACACACACACACACACACACACACACACACACACACACACACACACACACACACACACACACACACACACACACACACACACACACACACACACACACACACACACACACACACACACACACACACAGACCACTGGAGAGAGGAGGAGGAGAAAAGAAAGGGAAGCTGGGAAAAAATAAATGCCGAGGCCGGGCAGCTGTCCAAGTAGCGCTCTGCGGAGCTGAACCCATCAGATAAGACGGACACAGAGAACTTTTGTTTGCTGCTCTTACACTGTAGCGGGGCCACAAGGAGCTGTGTTAGTGTTCGGTCTATCGCTAGCAATTAAACTACCACTACAGCTTACTGCTCAGGTGAGTGTTCATTTACCTGTACAGTCAATGTAATTCAGTTCACCCCCCGATTTGCTCTGCAGATTCAAGTTTTACTGTATTTGTAGGGGGACCAGTGTAAAACAAAAAACAGGTACCAGAGCACTCATTGTTTGCTTCTTACTGTCGTCTTTTACACCTGAGATGCCAGGTAAGTGAAATAATGTAGCTCGACTTTAGTATGAACATCTGATTCACTTCTATAATACTGTGCAATACGGCTTACAAATAAAACCTTTTTCACATCACACCTGATTTACGATTTGAATTGCTTTTTCCCTTAAAAACAAACCAGGCCTACAAAAGACAAAATGACTTATTAACTAAATCATGTATTAATAAATTCGATGTATTGCCCAGCTGTACTGTCCATAGTACACAGTAAGCCCATGTGTTTGTGCAGCTGTGTACCTGTAAGGACCGCAGGATTCTCCGCAGGCCCTCGTAGTCCTTGTCGGTGAGCGGCGTGAAGACCGTCATGGCGTCCTCCGTCGACTGACATTGCGGACACACGTATTCGTCGATGTGGTTGGCCTCGCTCTGCAGGATGCCCACACAGCGACCGTGGTACCAGTTCTGACAGCGGTCACAGCCGATGTAGAACCTGTGAAGGCGAGAGGAACCGTTACTTGTGATGTCGGGCCCTTTGCATCGTCTATCAATGTGATTTATAAATGAATAAACCATCATCAACGATCAAGAGCGGAGAGATGATTGGAAGACGCAGTTAGGTGAGCGTGGCCAAAACAGAGATCTAAAATGTGATTTTCTTAAAGCAAAAACACATCGCTTTTACGATATCAAAATTTGTTTGGGTTACATTCCGCTGCTGGGACGTAGCTCACTGATGCTGACTTTTTGCAGTGAGGGACACACACACTTACTGGGACTCGTCGTACGGCGTCTGACAGATGCAGTACAGCTCCTCTGTGCTGCTCTCTTGGCCCCGTTTGCACTCCACACAGATGTAGTCGTCCATCTTCTTGGCCTCCTTCTCTGTAATACCCACACAGTCTCCATGATACCAGTTGGTACACAGGTCACAGCCAATGTAGAACCTTTAGGGGGGGGGGAAAAAGGATACAAAGGTGACTAACACAGTATGTCAATAAATATACAAAACTATAATGGATATTAATACGTTAGTTTAAAATCATAATCCAATAGATAGCACAGCTTTTTTATGTGTACGCCTACACCACATCCAAACAACCGTGTAGATTAAGCAAACTAGATCGGATCTCAAAGACAAAGATTGGTATCGGGGTCGACGTGTTTAACTGATCGTAAAAAGCCAATAAGAGTAGTTTATTGACGTAATCTACACAAAAGGTGTACAGACAATGAAAATAAACACTTAACGGAACACAGTTCATTGAGGTAACTCAGGAAAAGGCTGCACTGAAGCAACAAACACTGGAGGACACTGGAGATAGGAATTCCAGAGAGAGAGGTACAAGGCCAAAAAGACTACAGGGAGGGTTTGTTATTTTATACTTATTAAAAAAAACATTGACGAACAGCTTGGATGCAGGAAAGTTCTTTCTTAATGCAATGCAGAGCTATTCAATTGTCAAATGTACTTGAAGTGGGCACTGTGCTGCTGTACTATCTCGGATCAGGACTCTGTATTGGCGGATAACCAATAGGCAAAATGGAGAAGTTTGCTGTTATTTGTGGGGTTGTTTCTCTGCTTTGGTACATGACCACATTGATACAATTAGCAAACAGGGTGAAGTTTTGGGTTAATTCGGCTGCATAAGTGACGTTTAAACAAACTTCAAACGAAATTCCATCCCTCGTCCTAATATTGATTCTACAACCAGTTGCTCGCCTACAGGATGAATGAACGCTCTGCACTTGCTGCTGCAGTCTGGAGGTTCGTGTTTTTGTTGGTCAGCAAAGTTCAGGGCCGTAAACTCTTCCTTTATAGTTTCTGGACCATTGAAAAGTACAAAACTGAAACTATATTTCTGCAGATGAAAGGCAAGTTCCTCCAAGAGGTGATTGAAAAGTTTCACCGGTCAATCGGTCCAGTATGTTGTTTTTGTTTTTTTTAGGGAATTGTGTCTCGCTGTGCCTACCACTACCGTGCCTACTCCCTGGGTAATACAGTATTTAAATTCGAGGTCATTGTCATACTTGGTCTCGTCGTAGGGCGTCTTGCAGACGCAGTAGAGCTTGATCTCTTTTTTGCTCTCCTTGGTGCTCGTCGTCGAGATCATCTTCTTCTTCTTGGACTTGGCTGACGTAGCAGTCTCCCGCTCCTCCTCCCGTTTCCTCTTGTGGGCGGAGGCAGCGCTCGTGGTAAGGTGGTGTGGAGGGGTGATGCCATGCTTGTGTGCCAGAGTATGTTGCTGCTGGTTGTGGGCGGCGGCAGCGGCGGCGGCCTGAGCTGCCTGGTGGGCTGCAGCCTGAGCCCTCTCCTTCTCCCTCCGCATCCGCAGCAGGTCTTTCTTTAGCTCCTCCTGAGGAGCGTAATGTCAAGACAGACGGGGTTAAAATGGGTGGAGGACACCTTTATGAGCTGAACTTCGATTTGGTTATTCATGATTTATAATGTTTCAAAGAAATAAAGGTGTTTTCTCAAATGCCATTTGTCACACCTCTTTATATTGCATTTTAAACTTCAGGCTTACTTTTTATGTGCATCATGGTTTTGAAAATGCATACGTTGGATAATGAATGGACCCATATTTCTTCCAAATTGTTCAGCTTTTTTTGTTCCCCCTGCCGGCCTTCATACCTGGGCCTCTAGCTGCAGCTCCTTGTCGAGAAGCGCCCGCTTCTTCAGGATCTCCATCTTGAGACTTTCTTTGTGCCGATAAAGGAGCGAGGAGAGCTTGCTGGCGTTGGCCAACCTCCTCTTTGCCTCCACCACCTCTTCCTTCTTTCTCCTCTTGGCAGCCTGCCTCTCATCCTTGTCGATCCGGTCCAGGATGTACTTCATCACCTGGTTGCATACGATCATCCTAGACAGACACAGACAGAAGAAAGGAAGTCATTACCGACTTATATCCTCCTGACCTTTTAAAAGTTAGAGGATCATAAATGCACTTTGTATAGAATAGGGAAGTACTGTATTGTGAGGATGGATACAGTAAAACAAAAGTCAAGTCTCGCCTAAAAACACAGCTCAAGGATTAGCCCTCCTGAATCTAATGAGGACCCATGTGAAAAAGGGCTGGGTTACATTCAGGGTATTTTTAAAAAGGCATAAAATACACATAACACTCCTGCTGAGAGAGAAAGTTAAAAGAGCGAGGAGGAAAGGATTATCACATCTTGAATTCAGAAAGTCAGTACAGTTGAAGTCACAGAGGAAGAAAGTTATCCCTCCGACACACCAGTGGATTTTTTTTATCCAAACAATGCTTCAATGCTTTAGAGAGTACAACCTTAACGACTATTGGCTACTTCAAAAATGTGAACATCTAACTTTCCACACATAAGAAATGGCAGTGTGTGTGTCAATGAACAAAGAAAGTATTTCTCTCAACACAAGTCCTTGAGGTTTTCTAGTGGCTCAGTTGTGTAAGCTGTGCAACTATAAACTCCAAGGTCCTGGACTTTCCTTGTATCCCATCCGGCTCTAAATCTTTCCTTCCTCTGCTGTGCAACATTAAATAATTAAGGATAAAACAAACTGTTTGCTCACCCCCCCCCCCAACAAATTTCACTAGGACAATTATCAGTCTTTTATAATTTCCTTCCTAAAAGCGATGCTGCTGTGTCATCATCCCTGTGAGAAGCAGCAGTCAGAGTAGTCGTGTCTTACAGATGTTAGAGAGGTATTTGGTTGTTGAGTATTTATTTGTACGAGACCCTGTGCTTCAGTAGCATGGGAGTGGAGCTGAGGGTTGAAAGAGGGGTATGGTGAGAGATTGACAGAAATATGACGACTGGGAAGCCACGCTGCTCTTGTAAACATCGGGAAGAGAGGAAGAAAATTCAAGCAAAATAAAATGCGCACGGGGATTCAGGGTCCTATACCGTTTGGTGATCTAAAGGTACAAGAAACATTAAGCGATACTATAAAAACTAAACGAAACAAAAACTTAAACTGAACGTCAGTATGACAGTAAATCAAGATAATTCCTGGCTCTATGTCCCGAGTATGTTCGCCAACATTCACAACTAAGCTCGAAAATTGCTGCTCCGCGTATAGCGACACGACGGCGCGTTCAGTGCACGCATTTACAGCTGCTGAGGTCAAAGACGGGCCAGGGTTCCTACAGCGTGAACACTGAAGTACACACTGTCAATGTAGCATGAAAGTGGTGGATAACTGATGAAACTGGACACACATAGCACGCTGACGTCTGAGCTCGGAGTTATTCCTAACAGAGCCATGTTTTGAAGGAAAAGCGAGAGAAAAGGACGACATGAAGAAATGGAAAACAAAATAAGCAGAGAGACAGACAACAGACAGCGCTGCTGTAGTGATGTCACGGTAGTCTGGGGTTGGTATTTCAGGTTTGTGTGAATGGGTACAGTGTTGACACACCGTCTGTGGACATAAACACCTGGTTGTCAGAGTCAACTGTAGGTCAGAGTATAATCCATCTACAGCGTATGAAACGGGAGGGAAGGAGGAAAGACTTTCGAAACATTCTTCTACTTTGACTTATATTTTATAGATTCTGGTTTGATTTCTAGAGTAGTCGTATTATTCCTAACTCTTTGTTCTTCTTCTATCTTTCTGACAGTTTGTACTGAGAGGGAAGGTGCAAAGAAAAAAAAGTGATTATTTTACCTTGATTATTTTGTCAATTGTTGCGAAGCTAATTTAGTTTTTATAAAGAGAAGTGTAAACTCGCTATATCCCAACAAACTGGTGCAGGGTTGGAAGGGCCTTGTGTGATGTTATTGTGCAACTTTTCTCATTTGTACATGGGTTTGTCTTTGTGTTCTCTGTTGTCGGGTCACAGTGAGTACACGCAGCTGTTGGTGGTTACACACCCAAAAGTTCTCACGCTGTGTAGTACCTCCCAACATGGTGTTTGGACAACAACGAAATGGAGAGAGGATGAGATGGTGGACGGACTGCCCGAGTGAGATCCATATGCTAAGAACACGGGACACGTAAGAATTCAAAGACGAACTGTACCACAGGTAATCAACATGATGTCTGTGCTGTTTCCATTTCTATGGTGCACATGCTGCCGCAGTACGTTCATTGTGATTGGTGACAAACTGCACACAAACCTCTGATTCTCCTCTCTCTCTACGGGCGTCATGGTCTTCTTCTGCTTCAGGTGCTCGATCACAGCGTTTTGTTTCATCACCACCTGAAACACACGACGCAGGAGGATGTCAGAACGAAACTACATAATTACCAACAGAGAAGATATTTACAGTTTGAGAGGAAACATCAAGAGCAAAAAACAACATTCGAATAACATTTAAACCAATGTGTAGGGAGAAAAAAATAAATAAATAATAATTTGGACTTTATGAAAACCCTTTGTAACTTTAGTGATGTTAAGTATGTACTACAAATATCTGCAGAAATGGATTATTATTAAATGTGACTCGGCAAGATAGAGTGTCAAAAACACAGAGAAAGTAAAACAAACACACACAGAAGTAGTGACAGTATTAAGCCCAACAAACAAAGACTGGCCCAGAACTGTAAAAATAGACCCAGCCTTAGAGGAGGGTTGGAGGATGGTGACTGTTTATGTACTGATGGCAGGGAGACAGCGTGTCTTGGACTGAGATGGATGACCTAACTATGATGGGTGCCCGAACACACACACACACACACACACACACACACACACACACACACACACACACACACACACACACACACACACACACACACACACACACACCTGTTTCTGAATGATGTCGCTCTGGCTGGCTGCATTGAGGGCTTGCTCTCTCTTGGCCTCTGCGGCTTGTCTCTTCTTCTGCTGCTGCTGTTCTCTGAGCTGCTGGATCCTCTGCAGCTGCTCCTGGACAGAAGCTGCCTGGATGGTCACTACGTTCCCAATCTGTGCAGACAGCATAGTGCGATAAGGTATATCAATTAAACAGTTTAAATGTGTGAAGCAGTATACAGAAAATGTCTAAATACTCTGATTTGTTTTCCACTAATTTTACTAGGACCCAAACCCCTTAGCGTGGTCCTATGAAGATAATATAAGTTGGGCTCTGGTTCAGCTGGCTTGTTGCTCTACCTGTCCTCCCTGAGCTGAGGTGGTCCCAGTCTGTTGTATCTGGATAGGAAGCTGCAGTTTGATGTGCTGTGGCAGAGAGCCTCCACCCTGCTGGGCCTGCAGCTGCGCCAACACCTGCAGTCACAACACAGAGGATACACAAAATTAACAAAGCTGAAAAGAAAACCAGGGTTGTGGAAAGTAAAGTCTCCTACTGCTGGACACCATGTACACAATCTTAACTACAGCTGTTTTGGTAAGTGCAGCGAGGTTATGGCTAAAGTTACATTACCGATCACAGTGTGTCTTTGTTAATCCTACCTGTACCTGCTGCTGCAGTCCTGACATGCTGATGAGCTGAGGTGTCTGCTGCAGCTGCAGCTGGGCGGTTCCTCCCTGCGTTTTCACCTGCAGCGAGGTGGGAGACTGGATGGGCATGTGGGCCTGCGTCTGAGGGGGTAACTGGCCCTGTGGGGTGGCCGACGAAGGGGTGCTGGTGGTGGCCAAGGGGGTTGCCCCTGCCTGGACGGGGGCGGCAGCCTGCTGAGCGGGCTGTGCTGGGGTTTTGGTGGAGGTGGGCACTGTGGTGGCTGAAAGTGTGAGAGAGAAAAAGGTTCATAGAGGGAGCATCATAAAAAAAATGTCACCCTCATTCACTGCAAATCACCCAGCAGGAACACATCAAATTCATTATTTATCTTCACAATTATATAAAAGTTTGCCCAAATGCAAACATCCTAAAATCTGTTGAGTGATCCGTGCTCGTTTCTCATCATACCTGTGCTTGATGTGGGTGTGGCAGCTGGGGCCAAAGGGGTGAAGAGGAAGCGCTGCACCTGGCCGTTAGGCAGCGCTGCCTGCATGAGCTGCTGACCGGGTCCTGGGATCACGGTGACCCCGTGAGGTATGACCTGCAGCTGACCGGTGGTCTGGCCCTGGCCCTGAACCATCACCGTCAGAGACTGTTGGGTACCGCCGACACCAGCCTGCCGATCCACACCTGAGCCAGCCTGCTGCTTCTACGAGAGGCGGAGAAGAGAGTGGAAGGTGAATCACAGCCTACAGACCAGTCAAATCCAAAATAAACTGCCTTTGGAGAAAAATTGTGGATGTATCCCATTTCTATATTTGAGGATTGAGCACAGTGTCACAAACAAGGTGTACAGACCAAAGTCCCTAAGAGTGTATATAGCAGATGTACTCCAATAACTTGTCTAAAAAGTGACAGGCCATGTTGTCCTTTATATTTCAAATCAAAATGTATTGCTATTCGGTAGGTGTTCATGTCAAAGGGTCAAGGGTGACACAGGACGACCCTCACTAACCTGTGTGAGCTGGGTGAGCTGCGCCAGCGTGAGTTTAACCTGGCCTTGCCCCTGCGCCCGTGGGGTGCTGGGGGGGGTTTGTCCTGCTGCGGTGGCGCCGGACGCCCCCTGGCCAGTGACTGTGGCGACGGGGCTGGCACCAGATAATGCCGTGGAAACTGCCTGGCCACGAATGATCTGCGTCACTACCTGTTGTCCACCCTGACCTAGAAGAGAAAGTTGTATAACAATGGTAAGTGTATGCATATGCAGAGAAGAGTTACAGAGAGGGCATGCAACAGTTACATTTTAGCTCGTTTATAAATGTGCTGCTGGTTTGCCGTGATTCTTGAAGGGTGGGTTGCTATTTGTCCATCTGAAAAGTATTCAAACTCCCATGAAAAGTACATTACCTTGCTGGACCACAAGGGGTGTGCGGAGTATCGTCTTTCCCATTGGTCCCGTCTGCTGGATCGGTGTTCGGATCACTGTCATTCCTGGGCGGATCTGACCACCAGCCGTCAGAACCTAGGGGGATAATTACTTGAAGACTTATTAATAGTTTCAAAAGGCAGCATTTTCTTCCTAAACCGTCTTCCTAAAGAGGTCAAAAATCAAGGTGAGGTACAAAGGAGCACGTCTGGAGCGGATTATATTCTATAATATAAAATAATGCACAGAGAAAGTTACCTTCTTTAAAATGAACCAACAGCACAGGCAACACAATAAGTAATGAGACAGGCTTTCAGCAAATATAGTAGAAAATACAATGTAAACAAAACAAAGCAGAAGGCAATAGAAGTGAGGAAGCACAGCAGAAGAGTTGTGATCACATATAAGGATGAACAAATTGATGAAGTTAAAACATCTGGATGGGTACTTCAGAGCAGGGAGAAGGCAGATGTACCTGCTGCTGGGAGCCTGGGGTATTGGGCCTGATGTTGAGCGTGGTGGTGCGGGGCTGGAATGTGGTGTAGGTCTGGGCACCGCCCGCTGTGCTGGAGGGGATGATACCCAACACTTTCTGCTGCACCACACCTTCAAAGAAAAGAGACACGGAAAGATACCCGAGTGAGCAGATGAGAAGAACGAGAAGAGAGAGGCCCGAGGAGAGGGGTCGGGTGAAGACGAGGTCTCCCAGGAAGTGGTTTGTCAATACTAACCGTCAGTCGAGACAAAAACATAACAGTTGGAAAGATGAGAGGGACAAGGAGATACTTTAAGTGATGACGCAAATGGCATGGAGGAATAAGCAATTTTAAGTAAAAGAGCAATTCTGCGAGGACAGGGTTAAGACTTGTGGTATGAAGATCACATTTTAATTATATCCTTATAGGAGTGCTTGTAAGCTTATATTTTTATAGATATATATTTATTTGACAAATACCTGCCTTTTACAACATCAAACACATCCACCAACACATTTCAAAATGCTCAAACGTTCCCAATACAATTACCGGTGTGGAGCAGTGGCTACATGTTTTCCGCGTCACAAGTGAGTATTTGTGCAGAAGTCCTGCATTGATGCAACTCAACACATTATTTGTGGGCTTCTCTCCTTGCTGGATGGCCAGCGTTTGATCACAGCAACGGTAAATATTAGTTGAGCAGGTAAACAAAATCTTCAAAGGCTGAAAGCTTAGTTGGGCTTCCCCCAACATACCTGAGCCCCCCTCATAAATTATGCATGAATTGAGATCCTACTTTTTTTTTAAACTTCAATCTGACAAAGGGAGCGTTTCATATTTGTTCGCCGGGCTCTGTGCCTTAATGAGCTCACGTGAAGCTGATGGTAGAAATGGAAACCATAAGAGTGTCGCTCTCTTTCCCTCGGCTGCCGCTGCCTTCTTGCTGCGGTTTTTCAACCGCAACCGAGCAGGTAAACCTATACATCAAGGGTTTCCCTCTTCAAACAGGGACCGTAAACCCGGTCGTAAGACCAGGGGAGTAGCTGCTCTGGTCACACACATCAAACATGCTTTTCTATGGACTGGCTGTTTGGAGAGGTCGGGGAGTTGGGACTCCGGAGTTGAGAGGTACACTTTCATTCAAAAAGACGAAGGGAAAAAAAAAAGAAAAATGGAAACCCGCTATAGAGGGCTACCTGTCTGGGACGCAGACCTCAGGGTAAACTTGTTTTCCTGCCTAACTTCCTTAAGCCCTTCCAAAACAAACAGGGCGCCCAACAGTCATGCTGGATAAATACACATGTCCATTAACTGGTTACACTCCACCTGAACTTAGTTTCTCCTTCATGGGGACTTCAAAGGGAAGAAAAATCACTTTCTTTGTACCGTTGGTGAATATCATTCTCTTTATCTGGTGAATGCAAGGTTTAGTTTAAGCAAGTCTGTATTAAATGATGCATTTACTGCATATTATGATGCCAGTTTTAGTGGCATCATCATTGCATCATGTTTAAAACAGAGTTTAAACCTGTAAAAATGTGATCTATATAAACGTTGATACAGTTTATAAAGTTATTTAGTCTCCATACTAACCTTTCCTATCCAATGTTTTTGTGTTTTTCACTGAAGCATATTTTCAGCTTGTCACAAGACATCTAATGTATACAGCATGTAGTCAGGTAACTGATTTCGTGAAAGCTAAATCTGACCTATATAACCCACATGAAGTGTTGAGCAATATCCATCATCCAATAATTGATCCGTGGTGTCAATATTGACATTTCAAAACGTTGAAAAACACCTAACTTAAGATAGTACAATACTGAATCCGAAGTCTGGATTTAGAACCTCAGACTACACAAGTCTACCAATCCCAAAAACCATCCAACCAAAATAACAGCTTTCTATTAGATTACCATGCCGACAGGACACAGCCAGACACGATGTGCCACACCAAACTAAGCAGCTGACTCATGATGTTGGCTCACAGTGGGCACCACAACAGAGTTGATGGAGACCAGGCTGCCACAGTAGCACAATACACAGTGAGCGGCTGACTGCTGCTGTAATGTTAGCCCTTTTTACATTCGTTCAAATGGAAACAGATGGAACAAAAAGCTCACTTGGAGATCAAGCATCCACCAACTTTTCATTCATTTACAGTTCATTTGTCCTTTTTGTTCTCCACCAACTCCCGAGATAAATATATGTTTCTTTAGCTGACAAATGCTGCACTCGTCAGACTTGCAAACTCTAGAGAAGTAAAAAGGTTACAAGATACAATACATGCTTATAAGGTAAGAGGGTTGGTGAGCATTTTCCCACCAAAGAAAATTTTAGTGATTTTAATACACAAATCAAGCCTTTTGGAGCGATACAAGTTAGCTAATTCTAACTAGTATAGCTAACATTGCACATCAGGAAGGTGGCTTTAAACGGTCTGCAATAATTTACATTGCGTTGTTCTGTTAGGCAGCGGCTGCTTTGACAATAGCAGCAGTTTATTTGCTTAGTTTTAGTCGAAAACACCTGCCTGTTGCGTCTAAAAACATTACTATGAGAGCTTTGTAAATAAATTCAGAGATTTTGGAACCCGGCTAAATTTCGAGCATGTAAAGAATAACATGTCTGCATTAGCACCATGGTAAAACTAACTGTGACAGCTGTGTGACTGATTCAGAGAGGTACGGGGCCAGTGTGTTTAATAAAGCTGAACACTTATAGTTCTTCTAAGTTGTGGGCCTTTAAAAAAGACTACTTGTGTACTTGGCTCACTGACAGTAGCAATCAAGGACAGAGGAATGTCCAATTTGTGCCTTTGTAGACTTCAAAATATTTGGGCATGTGGTAGGTGGCACCAACTACATTTAAAATGAGTGAAGACAGACTCGGTCCCTCTAGAGCGCTGTGTGCGTGGTTGGCACACTAAATTGCTTACAATGGCGTCCAATTAATAAGCCAAATCTAATTTGGCTCCTTTGACACATTTGAAATGTCTCAGCTGTGGGTCCGAGGTGAAGCAATGAAAACACAAAAATACAAGCATCCTGAAATGGTGGCGAATGGAAAGAAGAAATGTCTACACTGAATAAATGTAACCGTCTGCCCGTGTGACTGATTACAACCTAGCGTACCTCCTTGTGAAGTCGGTACGTTGACTGTGACGATCTTGCTGTTGGCGGGCAGCGGCAGCTTGGTGGTCACTACCTTTCCACCCACTGAGGTCCCCGTGATCTGGAAGGTGTGCCCACCAGACGTGGCCACGGTGGTCTCCGTGCCCACTCCTAATAAAGCAAACAAACAAAACATCACGACAAACGATGGAAATCCAATAATATCACTACTTCTGATGATCGACACGTAAAACGCAATTTACGTGAAACAGAAAAACAACATTTTCAAAAAGCTTCGCACTTTGTTGGGGAAACATGTTCAAATTGTCTAGTTCATTAGAGCCAATCGACTAACACACCGTTTGTGTCTAAACTAGCACAGCTGCAGTTACAAATACATAGTATGAGCACATAACAGAACAATATCTGGTAAAACAATTACAGATTACATAGGGAGAGTGGTGTCCCTCTTGTGAACACGTGTATAATGATTTGTTTTGACTTAATTTAGGTAAGAACAAAGAGTACACTGTACTTCTCTGCAGCTCCCCCAGACTAAAGTACAGCTAACTGGCTATTAGTTACGCTGCTCTGCAAAGTACCTTGTGTGCTTTGACCCTGCTTGACCCAAGTGGCGAACGACTGCTGGAAGTTTTTGTTCTGCTGGAATGTGACGGGGGTGCCTATCTTGGTGGACAGTACCACCTTGGTGGTGGGGGTGCCCTGGCCTGACAGTGAGCCGACGATGACTTTGGGCGTGGCGATAGTCGTTACGGGAGTCCCTGTTGGGGTCGCTGTGACTGTGCCCGTTTTCTGCTCCAGACGTTTCTGCAAAACAGTCAGTCGGTACATTAACATAGGAACCCACGACAGAAGTATACAAAAGAAATGCCAACACACAAAATCAGTTGAGTAGAAAAGTAAGATGCAAGCCTCTGTTGAAACACCTTTTTTTATTTTTATTTTTTTTAAGGCTTACTTAATTTAATAAAAATGAATGTGCCTTTGAATAAATTAAAGATTTAGTGGAAAGACTACTGAACTGCACCACACTCACCTTGGCCTGCTCTGCTGCCTGAGCTTTCTCTTTCTCCACCCTGTAAAAGACAAAATAACCTCAAGTTTAAGACGGAGCAAACATTTGTGAAAAACAAAGAAGGAGACATATACTATACATGTGATTGGTAGGTAAATGGTTAATTGACTTGTACTTGTTTTGAGCTGTTCTAGTCCTACGACCACTCAAAGCGCTTTAACACTACATGTTCATTCACACCCATTTATACATTGATGGTAAGGGCTAGCATGCAAGGTGCCACCTGCCCATCAGGACGATAACATTCATTCAACATTCACACACCGTAGACACAGCTGCGGGAGCAACTTTGGGTTAAGTGTCTTGCCCAAGGACACATCGCATGCACTAGCTGAGGCGGGGATCGAATATTTGGACTTAGCTGCAGAAACGGTAAAATCACCATCCTGAATAATATCGGACTCTCCAGTTTGACATGTTTTGAAATGTAGGCATGGCATGCTTGACCCTCTGACCTTTCTGAGAAGGCTCTGATCTCCCAGAGGTCCAGCTCCTCCTCAGCCACCCAGGTCTCGATCACCACTGGGCCCGTCTGCTTGGCGGGCTCAGGCTTCTTGGGGCGCAATGCACTGGAGCGCAGCCCCTTCCTCTGAGGGGTGTGGGTTTCTGGGATGGTGGTGGAACAATACCAGATCAGTGTCATTGTCTAACTTTTAAAAGGAGCAACACAACTGATTGATAGAAATAGACACAAACGATTCATAATTGTTTTCTTCCACTTAAACTAATCATGTTTTTTCTTCAGTGTCAGGAATAAAAAAAGTGCCTCTAACCTTTAGGGGTCTCAGGCACTCCCAGGGGGCAGATGATTTTGCGGATGCAGTACTCTGAGCGAATGCCATAGGGTCCCACGTCGCGGCGCTTGATGATCTCTGTGGTGGTGATTTCAGTGTCCGATGTCTCTGTGGCAATGAGTGGGGATAGGGCTGGGTTGGTATGGTGATGAGGAGGAGAGCCCGAGAAGATGGAGGAGAAGCACTCCAACATAAACACAGTGACGCTTACATGAGACTAAGGACGGTGTCTTTTTCAGACAAGCACGTTTGTAGCTTTCTCGAGGCCAACATGGAGATAAGGAGGGACAGCCCGAGTAAATACAGGAAGATACTATCGAGTTATTGAACCACAGAAATGCTACAGTTTTTTGAACACCAGTTTGGAGTTGATCCATATTTGTGGAAACACCAGCTGCATCTATCAACAATATAGGTAGGAATATGGGTATAAATAAAGCAGAACATTCATTCAGGAAATCAGATCAGGGCACTTCTACATCTTATATATCAAACACCATCCTTTCAGGGTGAAGGACATCTTTATTTGGAGGCGGTTGGATGGTTTCAGAGAGTGGGGGGGAGGGGTCTACCTGTCCGCGTGGTGCCGACAGCAGCGGATGGTTTGACGGCCATGTCATCCCATCTCAGACAGGCCCACAGGAGCCTCAGCATCAGGCTCACACCAGCCAAAGACTTCACCGTTTGCAAGCGATACCTGTAACACAACCAGGAGGTTCAAGTACTTGTCATATATTTACACTAGCGTGTAAATATTTGTCCAAGTGTTGTGTGTCATTTACAGCTTTTCACCTGCACATAAAATGGCAAACTGCTATAATGAAAGAAACACCTGAGAAATGGAAATGTGTGTTGTGTACATGTTTCTGAAAAGTTGAATTTTAAACACAAGAATAGCGGTTCTACAGTTATGAGCTGAAAGGTTTTTGGCGTCCCCCACCCTGGTGTCATACAGGTCATTAGTGCCAGGCGACTGGCCGCCAGTGACTCCCTCCGTGTCAGAGAAAACACATTGGAGCACGATCATGGGACGGGAAGAGGCGGACTGCGGTTTTTAATGGTGTTGCTGTCCCCTCATGACCGCTTCGGAGAAAGATCGACTGGCTGACATATTTAACCAATCATTTTATACACTAATTTGCTTGAGGGCTAGATATAACATCTACATAAACATCTCCACAAGGCTGTGTGTGTTTGGGGTTTGGTAGATATTCCCTTTCCCGTGTGAAGCCACCCGACGGGAAAACATCCCTGGGTCACTGCACAAAATGAACATCCCGACACTTGTCCCGCCTGGTGATTCATGACTGCTTCAGATCTCTGAGGTCCAGTTGAAATAACCTGTGTGACACCAGGCTCGGAGCCACAACATGCCGCAGGGCCAAAGCCACGAACAGCAGACAGGGAGGGAGACATAATGAGCAACAGATCAACAGGAAAGGGCACTTTGACAAAACCAGGAGAAGGTTTAAAGTGGATGCAGGAGGGATATACTAGCAGCCGAATGCACATTCTTAGCTGCTAAAGAAGTGTGTGGTTTTAAAAACATGTCAAATTAAGCATCTGTTAGTAGAAGTAGAGAGCACAAAGCTACACAAGCTTTGTTTTATCATTAAAGATCCACGTCAGGGTGAAGGATATCAATAAGAAAGATGTAAACTGAAAAAAATACGGTAAGTGTGGATAGTCCTGCTCACATACTTCATACCAGAGCCATAGGTTTGTGATGTCCATTTCATGATATCCAGACTTAACATTCACTGCACTGTGACAGTGAACATGTAAATCTTTGACAAAAATATGGCAGAAAAAAAAAACCTCTTCAAGACCTGATACACTTTGTCCTTGGAGAATTTATTATGAATATTTTTTGGGGAGTCAGTAGATTTAAGTAGACTAAAACTTATATATTCAGTTTATTATAACTGGGCTTTCTGTATTGGAATTTCCATCATTTGGAATTAAGTTGTGTTTGTCTAAATGTACCAGATCCAAGTTGTCTATGTTAAGCATTGGTTTCAATAATGCGTGCGGTTTAGGTGGTTGAGAAGCTTGAACGTGCTTACCTCCAGGTGATGCCAAACGTGGGCCTGGGTGAAGGATACGGCCAGATGTCCAGCGCTGGCTTGGCGTTGTAGCTAAATATGGACACCTCGCGGAATCCACCTCGCCTCGCCAGCACCTTCAAGTCGCCGTGCGGCAGAACAAAAATACTCTTGCGTTGGCTCTTGGTGACAAACTTGCGGTAAGAAGGAAGTGCGGTGTCTGAGCGCGTCTTCTTGGTGCGGGAGAACTTGAGGAGGCGGACGCGGCCGTTAGTCGACGACGAGTCCTCGAGGCTCACAGCGACAGACGTTAATGAGGTTTTGCCCCTGGTGTCCCTTGTTGACTTACTGATGCAGAGCGCTGTCTTCTGTTCCTGTGTCACTATCTCACTCTGGCTGTCCTCCGACTGACCATCGTGCCCGGGTGAACAGATCTTGGTCACAGTTGTTTTGGTCATGGTGGTAAGGGTGGACACCGCACTGTTCTCCGCTGTCGATGCCACGGGCTTCGTAATCACCCCAGACGCATTCGACGGCACTTTAGCCATCTTCATCTCCGTGGAAACTACAGTTGTGGTGGTTGTGGAGGTTGTGGTTACCTGGGTGATGATGGTCTTGAGTGGTTCTGTCGTCCCGCTGTTACTATTCTCCTCTGCGAAGTCGTCGCTCAGACTGGACTCTTCCGCTGAAGGTATAGGAGACGGAGCCATTCTGATGATCTTGACCGCGGGACTGGGTTTGGACTGAACTGGTGATGTGCTGCTGTGCTGCAGAGTGCTCTGAGTGTTAGCTCCAAGTGCATCTATATTGTTCTCCAGCCTCGTCATCTTCAGTGGAGGTTTGTAGTCCTGGTCTGACATCATCGTCTTGCTGTCTACCTCTACCTTAGAAACTCGGATCGGTTCCTTGCCCCCAACCTCTGTACAATCCTTGAGAGGGGCCACATCTCCGTTCACTAAAGGCTTTAGCTGCGTGCTGTCCTTGACAACCAGCCCTTGTTCTTCGCCATTACCTGTGCTGTTCACCTTGGGCTGTGGACTATTGTTAAGCACACCATTATTTGAGCTCTTTACAGAGTTACTCAACATGCTTTCACTCCCCAAGCCATCATTACCATTTACCTGAGGGAGAGGAGAAACTGGCTTGGGAGTGCTATTGCCTTCGGGTCTACTTTGTCCAACGCCTTGTACATTTTCTCGGTTCACCTCTAGCCCCGTGCCATTTTCCTCTGTACCTGAATGCACTGAACTTACATTTTCTGGGTTTTGCTGAACACCTTTAGAAGGAGATGTGTTTTGACTGCTTATCTGGTCAAGAACACATGATGTTCTTTGAGAGTCCGATTTCAAGTTGGGTACCTCAGGCCCTGTGTTTTCAATATGTGCAGCCGTGGTAACATCTGATGGTACACTGGCTGTTTGTCGCTCTAAAGAGCTATGTATCCCCCCTGCTGTTGTTTCACGTACATCAGGCAGTGTGACGCCCTCTTGCCCTGAACAGACTCTTTTGATCTGATCAGTTTCTTTTGGCCCCATAGTCCTTTCCACTAAGTCTGCCTCCAATACCTGAGGTATGGAGGCGGTGTGGTTTTGTGTACCTGTACTGCAACTGTCTTTGGGTGTGGCGTCTGGAACGGGAGAAGGAAGAGGAGGAGTGACCGTCTCATCTGTAGTTTTAGAGACTTCAGCCTGACTCTCCCCTTCGACCTTTCCTCCTCCGAGTTTTCCTGCCGATGGAGTTTGTGTCGTGGAAGATTTCTCCTCCACTTTCACAGCTTTGTCCAGTGCAAGCTGTGTCTGGACGAGAGTATGGGGCTTGAGTGGTGACCGCGGCCGGACAGGAGTGCTCAGAGCAGGGCTTGAAATGGCCGAAACTGGTGCGGGAGTCTGACAGTTGGGGGCAGACACCTGCTGCCTCTGCCTCTCCTCAATAACGTGCTGCTTCACTCGTCGCTCCAGCAGGCAGTCCAGCTTCGAGGACTTGACCTTCTTCTTGTAGGCAATGCGGGTGAGGAAGCCCTTGCTGACATCCACTACATCGTAGTTAAAGGGTCGTGTAGGGCTCTCCGTAGGCTCCTCCTTTATGGAGGCCTTCTCCTCCTGAATACTGGACCCTGGGGAGAAAATTAATTCAGATTTGAATCTGCATTTATATACAATTCTCCTGACAATCAAGTTGAAAACGCTTGGGAAGGACACACAATACTAAAGTAAATGTTGTAATTATAAGTTGTTGAAGTTCAAAATGAAGCACAACTCATGAGCCACATGCAATTGAATACAGTGCAGTTAGACATTAAGTGGCACTCTGTCATACTTTGCTCTTCATCTGATCGAGAGTCTGTGGGGTCCACCTCCATCCCTGCAGGTGATTCATCTGCTGACAATTCCTCAGACTTTTCCTTTGCATCTACCCCTTCTTTCTTTTCCTCTTCCATCCTCTCATTAGACTCCAAATCTTCCACAGACATCGGAGGATCTGGTGCGGGCTTGGAGAGGTTAGAGGAGTCTTCATCTATCGCCTCACTGCTTAAGACAGCAGCTCCCTGAGCTTCTGGTGCAGCCACACTGGGACGTCGACTCAAGTCCAACAGGGTACATTTCTTGCCAAGTTTAGCATCTTTGGAAAACACAACGACTTAATTAGAAAAATAAATAAGACTTCTATTACATAAAGAACATGTTTTGGACACTGCAGTTAATCTACAGCTTTGCTGGACATTTTAAATAGTTGGTAGCAGATTGTTGAGATTACTGAGTGAGAGATTAATTCACTCTTAAGAGTTATAAAAACTTTAAATTATAGAAAAACACATGTTAGGCCTCCCGCTCCAGACCTTCCAGTTCTTTGCGGTAGTTGGCGTTGGTGTTGCCGGGAAGCTTGGGGAGAAACCGCTGCACATAAGTCCTACTGATCCAACTCCAGCCCCCATAGCCCGTAACGCGATACTCCTCTCCTTTCTGCTTCCACACCTTCAAATAAGACCAGAAAACAGAAGAGGAATGAGTAAATCGAAAGAGATGAAAGGTTCACACAGAGAAAAGCGAATTAGGGGAAACAGATGGGGAGAGCAAAGGCAGAAAGAGAGATTAAAAGTTCAAAGGTTATTCGCCCACTGATCACTAATTGCTGCTGGAAGTGACTCACATAATAACTCAACTTGCTGCATCAAAGAGCCCTTGATGGTCACTCACGCGCACACACACACACACACACACACACACACACCCACACACAAACTAGTTTTTCCTCAAAGCGACGCCTCAGTTTTCCAGGCAGCAAAGTCTAAATCTTGAAGTAGACCAGACTGAAATAGTATTGCCATTATCCCATTGTCAATATAGTTTCATGTTGTGTTTGCATAATCAACAGAAGTAGACTAGTTAGGGCAATAGAATATCTAACTTTTGAGGTAATACATTCATCTTGAGCCGGGTTTGGATTCGACCTACCTGGTGTTTAATTGGAAAGGTGTACTTGACCCAGGTGGCCTGTTGCATTGTCTCCTCATCCTCCAGCTTCTTCTCCCTCTTCTTCACTTTCTCCTTCTCCTCACGCTCCATGGATGTCATGCGGTTTAACCTGAAAACGTTTCTTTTTTAATTGTCATACAGTATAGCCTGCTGCTCTTAAATTGTAGATGCAATTGGCTCTACTTCCACAAAGACTCGGTCTCTTCAGGACAACCACACGTGTATTCTATTTTCAACATTTCAGCCCATCTCTTTAGCCATTTGGAAACACATATGTAAAGAATTATTTATCTCATTATTAAGTGCGAGTAAACAATTGGAAAGCTTCTTGAGTGATGTAAAAGTATAATTAAAGCATTGACTTATTAAGATGATAAGATAATAGTTGCTCTTGGAACAGAAATCACACACACACACACACACACACACACACACACACACACACACACACACACAGTCTCTCTCTAAATTACTCTTTGCTTACAGTTCAGTCTCACACATACACACACTCTGATCCTAACCTTGTGAAATCTTGGACAATCACCTCTTTAAAGGGGCGTTGTGGTGTTACAGCGGTAGTCGAGGCAGAGGTGGGTGGCACTGGTAGTGGACTTGCAGTCTAAATATTATGCCTCACAGCTAGGGTGGGCCTTTTGATCTGGTCTGCTAAACTAACCACACAACCCCTGTGTACACAGTGAACGCTTGTTTGAATAGTTATCTTGTTTTGATGTATTTGAACGTCTTGCATTTAAAATGGATTTGTGGATGGAACTATACAACTATTATTTTTTTTATGTGTGTTTGAGATATTATAGCACATAACAAAAGCACAGATTTATGAATACGTGTAGTGTGTACACTGTATGTACAGTACACAAACACACACACTGTATTACCTGGTATGGCCCAGTGAGTCCTTCCAGAGAGGCAGCATGGCCACAGGTTTGATGGCACACTCCAGGATGGCCAGAGCCAGCGCAAACTCTCTGGCTTTACTGCACATCTGAACTGCTTTGATCCAATTGGTCCTAAAAAACAAGCAAAGAATCATTAAACATTTTTCACTTTTAGGTTACATTAAGTTTTCAGGTCATGGTATGCTTTTACTTTTGTAAAAGTGCTTTAATTCTGACCTTTCTTTCATACCTACACATAGGACGATTTAATCAGTGAAAGGCACCAACACCAACAAGACTGATAACTTCCTGAACATTTTGTGTGGTTATAAAACACATAGCAAGCCACGCAAGTATCAGAATTGTAATAAATCATTTCCATATCACAGTGCCTGAATCAGTACCTGTGTGAGGCCCAGTTAGGGTGCATGAACGGTGAAGGAACGTTGTTCTCCAGCTGGATGATGGTGATTCTCAGGGTGGAGATTGTCAGCACCTTGGAGCCATGGATCGACCCATTCCACTTAAACTCTCCTGCTGGTGTCATGCAGAACTTGTGGGAGAGATGCCGCCTCTTGTCGTGGTCCTGATGAAATACAAATAAAGTAGGTTTCAGTCAGGGATTAAGTGAAAGCATCTGAAAGACCGGGGACATTTCAGAGCCCCATTCAATATTGGTTTATAACTGTGTCACTGTATAACTGAGCAACCCTGCAGCTCTTATTTAATGTTGCATTTGATGTTGTACCTCGAAACATTCAAATGTCAAAAGCAACAAGTTGTCGTGCTACTTGCCTCTCTGTGCTGGTGTTTGTTGAGGGCCACAGTATTGGAACTGTACTGGTTATGATAGACGCGGTATTTTCCCTCCTGTCCAAGCTTGAAGTACTGGCTGAGCGTCCCCTTCATCACCACCTCCTTGCCCCGCGTGCTGACCCGGGTGACGTCTCCCTGTGCATTTACTACTAGTACCTGTACAGGCAGGGGAAAAAAGACATGAGTCATTCAGATATATTTAAAGATTGCCTTACGACAAGGAAGTTCATATTCCCATCCATTGTATTGTCTGCATAAAATGAGCATCCTCATTACAGACAGTGACGTTGCAGCATTGAAATGAGCTGTGGTAGAGTGTTTTATTAGGTTTAACACGTTAGCTCGGGACAATGTTTAAAAGATTGTCAGCTAAATCTCTATTTCTTCCTCCGAGGCCTTTAACCTCATCTACAAACATACACTGGCCTGTGCACCCGTGTGTTTGACACAACGCAGGTTTCTTTTAATTTTTACATATTGTCTAAAAGAGCAAAAGCATAATCATGCATGGCTCTCCTCACCTCTTTGCCCTCCTTGAAGCCCCTGTTGGCTTCGTGAACAGCAGCAGCCACCTGTTGGTTCTTCATCTGGCTGAGCTTACTCTCTGGGTTCCTCAGCCGGGTCACCATGCGAGTGGCTGCAGACCTCTTACTGCCGAGACCCCCCTCGCTGTTGGCCGAGTCTTTACCGTCTCCTGGAAACCCAATGCCAGAAAAAGCCAAGACTTAGACTGTTGTAAAGTCTATTTGAAAGCATGTATGATGTGTAATGATCACTAAAAGCAATACCATCATGACAGTTGTTTCATAGCATAACAGTCTGAATACTTATTTTCTCGGACAGAGAAAACTATCATGTAAGATGGGTTGCTTGTCTGTTTTAAAGTCTATTTAATGGGATGTACAATGTGTAGATGACTGGTATGATATCAAGGACAGTTGTTTTTCTGGCATCAGTTTAGGCTTGAAAAGATAATTTTACATAACCTTTATTTAATCAAGAAGTCTCATTAAGATCAAGATCTCCTTTGCTAGACATACCCGAGTACAGCTGAGTACAGTTTTCAACAGTACAACAGAAATTAGAAAACAAAACAAGATGTAATTATGAGGTAATGTTTTGTCAGACCTGTGTCATCCAGGCTGGCCAGGGATGACTGGGAGGACTTGTCAGCCAGGTCTGGAGGTTCAGGTCCTCGGGGAGGGACCCTGGCTCCCATGCTGCAGTTACTGTTCTCCTCGCTGGTCTGGGATTGCTGGCTCAGGCTGGGGATGCCATCTCCACTGACGGGGACAGAATCTGACGACGGGTTTTCTGCTACACAGATAGAAAATCAAAAAGAGGATTGACCGTTACATAAACAAGATCAGCTTGTCCAGATTGTGTTGTTCTTCATCCGAGACATCTGTCAGGGTGCGTTTAATTGTTCCGGCAGAGTACGGCTGAAATTACTGATCTAGAAAAACCAGACTGTTGCATCAAAGCTGTCAAAGGATGACCAAGTAGAAGCTTAGTCTTAATGAAGGTAGACACTTTCCTGTGATAGTTCTGCAATAGTTAAGGCTATACCTCCCTCTACTGATAAGTCAAGGGTAATGCATGCACCAAAGAACAGCACAAATGGAGGGATGGGGCACTTGAAAGCAATGGGCGACCAGTCCAGGCAAGGCAAGGCTCCAGCAAGGCTTACATAACTACACTGACAATGAACGGTGAACCTCTGGAATTATTAAAGATGAATATGTGCAGTTTTTCAACAAAGGCTCTCCCTAAACAGAGAGATATTTAGTCAGATGTTAACAAGCAAACAGCAAAGGAAAAGCTTATTATGCCAGGCAATGTAAATGCTGTCCCCAGTTGACCGAGGCTCGGTTCTGGGCATGCCGAGTGCGATGACAATGCCATCTGATCGCAAATCAATCGATGAAATCGGCATCTCCGCTCTTTAGAGAAAAATAGAGCACGAGGTTTTAAGAGTTCCAAGTGCAAAATGGCTGGAGGTGTTCCAGGGCCGACGGCAGGTTTCAAGAAAGAAAAGTTGGACGATTGAACACAAAAGCCAGCAGATGGA
The DNA here is from genome assembly GCF_050575085.1 of Anarhichas minor. NCBI lineage: Eukaryota > Metazoa > Chordata > Actinopteri > Perciformes > Anarhichadidae > Anarhichas > Anarhichas minor. Next base: position 3,991,484 of record NW_027466458.1, read on the forward strand.
ATGAGAGCCACATGCAAAGCAGCAGGCTGAGAGATGGTCAGGAGGAACGCCAAAGCACCGGCGCTCACAAACAATTCACTGCTATGAGATTCATCACACAATCCTGTGAAGTTGCAGCGTGTGACGGTAAAGCAAATCTCCCCCCCAAAAAGCTTAATGAGGTCAACTTCCCCCCCCCCGACATGTCCTCGTATACCTTCGGTGTTGTTAGAGACCTTCACATGGGAACATCCCGCTATCAGAGCCGCTCCGGCGGCGGCCGAGGGCTTTGGAGCCTCCGAGGCCACGCCATAGCTCACGGCGGTGGGGAGGGTTTGTGTTGGGGCAGAGGTTGCCAGAAGCGTAGGTCCGTCTGAGATGCTACTGCCACTACTGCCATCTTGGCCAGTGGGTGGAGCTTCAATAACTACAGGTGGACAGCAGCAATGTTGTAAATATTGTGGATATTATGGAATAATGCATTCAAAACTTGGAGACAATGGAGAGAAGCAGTGACGGTTGGGGAAGACCGATGTGGTCAAATCCTAAAATCATCCATCATCAATTGAAAAAAATTATATTACCTTTGCACTTTTACTACCTTTAGATTTTCAAGATGAATGCAATCATGCATTTATGGGAATACATAGACATTTATATTCATTATGCTCTCGTGGCCAATAAGCGAACCAAAGACGTGTTTTGTTCTGCTGCACATGCAGTAAATGTTTTATCGCTCTGTATAGGGGCCTCTTTATTGCACTGTATAAAACATTTCCAGCAAGACACAGATATAAATTAAACTTTGTGCTTTAATCGTGTTTGTCAGAATACCAACATAAATACCTTCACCATCCATTTTCTCTCCCGTGGCCTCTTCTTTAGTCTCCTCCTCTTCCGTCACATCTTTGACCTTGCCCTCCTGTTGCCCCTCGTCCCTCAACTTGGCCTCTTCATCTTCCTTCTCTTTCTCCAGCCGCGCTTTCAGCGCCTCCTCAGCAGCCCGTCTCTTCACCTCCTCCAGCTCCTCCTCCTTCTTAGCCCGTAGCCGCTCCAGGATCTCCTCTGGATGACAGAAGCAAACAAACGACGACAGAAATGAAAAGGAGGGGAAAATAGATAGCGTGTGATTATCATGAAATCACAATCAGGGAAAAGTTGGATTATCTGTGCGTGATCAAAGAGCACAATGGCATCCTGCTGTGTTTCAGAATGACCACAGTGTTGTTAATATGTGCAGCAGCAGTGATAGTCGCATATTGAGAGATAAGCACGACGGGTCATTGATACACAACGGAAGACTGTAAAGTCCTTCAGCAGAGTATGACTCATCTGTCGCACCATGACTGGTTCAACATAAGGTGAGCAATAAAAAGCCTCCATCTGCACTGTGCAGGCCAGCATAAAGAAACCAAGATAAAAACAGAGAAACATTGACATTAATTGGTTTTTCCAATTATCATGACCAATCAATCCCTCGTGTATCTTAAGTATCATGTGTGCTACGTGTACATCCTTGCATTCCTTGAAAAAATACAACAAAAAACACTGGGATGAAGCTGTTGCTGTCAGTTTGATAAAGTCTGACAAACGTATTCGTACAGGCATACATCTTTTATGTTAAAGTCTGCAGAAAGTGATGACCTTCGACTTAACTGTGTGTGTTGCATCAAACGTAAACGCCACATACAGCAGCACCATTTAAAGTGTGGCGCTGTGTTTCAACCCTTTATTTGTGATGAAGGTTAATGGCACAGCAGAGTGAATGCTATAAACACGAGGTGCTCACAAGTGCATCATTTTCACCAAACACAGCAGGCAAAAAAAAAAAAAATAAATTAAAAAAAAAACGAACACATGGATTTGGTGGACACCCTGTCTGAAGCAAGGAACAGAGGAGCGACTGAAGGGGAGCTCGAGTGCTGGACACTGGCCAAACTAGGAACCAGAGTAAGGTTACATAATAGATGGTTTGATTCCTACGGCCCACCCATCTATGACTGGGTGGCATTCATGAGTATTGGGGGGGGGGGAGCAGGCAGAGGAGTGGGAAGACCGAGGCAGAAAAGGAAGAAAGAAAATACTTTAAGGAGATCCTTCTTCCACTGATTCGATGATTCAACTTTGCAGCTCAACTGAGAAAGAGTGAAGAACTCCTTACCATTAGCAGCAGTGAGGAAACACTTGTTGCTGCCACGGGCCTTGTTGGTTAGGTCCTCAGTGATGTCCATATGTGCGTGCACCTCGTCCCTTATCTCCTCAAGCGCCGCATACAGGTCGGCCTCCCAGTACTCCTTATCCCAACACTCTATGAGCTCGCCTAGCTGGACCTGGGGGAGTGCAATACAAGATTGGCTCACAGCAGCACTCCCAAAAAAACAGGGAATGTTGGGACGTATTTTGTTATTGTAAGAAAGACATTAAGAAGAGTAACAAGAGTCTTTCAAAACAAAATAATTCAATTTCATATTGTGTGAAGAGCACTGCACCCCCCAGTGAGAGAAAAGGGCGAGTCGCGTCTACCTTGGTGCTGTAGTACCAGATGGCTTTGTCCTCCTGATCGCCATCCTCCTCGCTGCAGGGGGGACAGGAGGGGGACCATTAGGAGACACAACAGTGACGGGTGGGACAAACAGGAAGAAGATGCTCTACATATGCCTTCTTTCTATATACTTCTGTGTAGCTTCATGCGTTTATTGACATTTGTTTGCCTTTTGTCTAGTCAGTATACTTTTTTTTCACACTTCTCACACTGAATTTAGCAGAGACTGCTGCTTAGCCATTTAAATCTGAACATTTACGTCACACTGATGTCAATTAAAGTGTCCACGAAACATAAACATGTGATTAAGCCACGCATTAACCAGAGGGAACTGTGCATTGGTCATGCTAGCAATTACTTTTTGAAGCGCTCCAAGAACTGGCCGATCCATCCGTTATAAACGTTCATTTCATGGTTAGCCTGCTCGAATGAATGATTAACGTTAACATAGTGGACCTCACAACAAAATGTGTTTTATGCCGGTTTTCATCTCTCGGTGGCAATACAATGCTGTCACATTCATGTCATAGACAATGAATTACACGACCACAGGAGCGAACAGCTGAGCGAAGCCGCAAAGGTGTCATTGGAAAAACACAGAACAATAACTGTCCATCAGACTGTGATTTCCACAGTTGTTCTTCAAAAGGCTTCTTCATCTCGCTTTGCCAGACAGACTTACTCATCAGTAAGAAGGCATATTTTATGCTACTGACAAAAATGATGTAAATATTTAATAAATAGGATATGGATCTGTAGGGATATGGAATCGGATTTGCTGCAAGTGTGTAACATTAGTTAAAGAGCTAAAGTAAAAAGGTGTACAAGTCACTCACAGGGCTCTTGGAAACAATTTCCAGATAATTGATTTAAGGGTATTTTCTTAAGAGCGTTTCTACTTAAAATCTCACATGCGTTTACCAAAACAGCACCAGAACCAGAGCACGTGCTTGGCTGTTTGGAGCAATGTAGAAATTTTGGCTGTCCATGGTGGTGAAGAGAATCATCAGTTGATTTTTAAGTTACTTGTTGTATTTAACTGTACAAGGTGTTCGATACTGAAAGTAGGCTGCATAAAATATAAAGCAGGAATTTGACTTTGTTTTTATTACACTTTGCTTTATATACACATGTACACACTACCACTCAAAAGTTTTGGGTCGCCTGAAACTCTCGATATGTTTCAGTCAGATGGCTGAGACGATTACTCTATATTTTTTAAGCGTCTTTCATGCTTTTTGGGTGTAGAAAGTTTAGAAATATTATTAAAAATACAACACCAGTGTTGAAGCCAAGAACACCTAAACCTAAAACAAACCTAATTTCATAATTTGCGCGTACAAGAGGTAATTCATGGCCTCACTTTAATCTAATCGTCCCCATGTTTTGGTAAATTTGTGTGCACGAGGTAAGTGTGTACACAGAGAGCCAGCGTGAAGTGCAGCGCGCCTGTTTCAAGTATCAGCAAGATGTCAACTTGTCTTAAATAACTCATCCCCAAACTAAAGTAAAGCTGAAGCAAGGACGAGCGCCTGAAGCAGGCGTCGGCTGGAATGAATGACTTGGCCTTGTGCACTGCCAAAATTATTTAATAAGTTGTGCCCACAAATGAATCCAAATGTGGGAACGATTTCATTAAATTTTGATCACAAATTATATCTTGTGTGCACAAATGAGTTAATGGTGGTCTCAATATATAGAATTATTTCTCTGCGGCCCCTCCCGAGCCTCATGATGCAATCATATGGTCGCAATTAAATTCCACTGATGTTAAACAAACATATTAAATTATTGCCCGGCCCTACTTTCTTCCATTCTAAATGATTAAAACACGGAGAATTTCAATAATCTGTGAAAAGATCTGCTCTCCCTAAGTTTCCCATGAAATGTGTGCACCTGTAGGGTGAACCGTACTGGTTAGAAGAAAGCCGACGCTTCTGCAAGACACAACCTTACTTTTCACTGCACGTACAACCAGTCACACAAACTTTCCTCTGTGCACACTACTTATATGCGCACACGCACACACACACACACACACACACACACACACACACACACACACACACACACACACACACACACACACACACACACACACACACACACAGAAGGGAGAGTGGAGATCAGTAACGCAGCACCTGCTGGGGGGCAATTTGGAGAGCAGAAAAAGAAGCGAGAGTAAACGCAGCGATGACAAACCTCGGGCCACCCTTTTAAATCATAGAGTGTTCAGGTGATCCAGGCTCTTTTATGGTTTATGTAGCAGGCCTTCTGCTGCTGCTGACCCAGCACACACACACCATCTGTGACTGCTCAATACCAGAGATCATTTGCTAACACATTGGACCAATACTGCTGATGGTCAGGTTGTGTTAAATCCTATGGACAGATGCAGTTATGTTTTTGGCTCATCATACATTTTTTACTTTACTTTTTTTACTTAAATGTATGGTGTGCATGTTTGACTTTGTAGGTATTGCTCTATGCTTTCCAAACAGAGCCAGTCAATGTAATTGGGTTAATGCAGGTCACTCATGGCCCCTCTGCTCACCTGAGTTGCCTATAATAATAATAATAATAATAATAATCATAATAATAATAATAATCTTTAGACAAGTGGCTGGGACAAAGTAAACTGATCCACAAATAATGTGGTTACATCAGCTGCATCGATATCAGCTACAGTATATAATGTAATGTGTCAGTACAGGTATGTGCAGAATGGATTACTTGCAATATCTCTCTTCTGTTCATGCAGATGGTTTGTGACATTCATGAACACTTTCTACGTGACAACTTTGGAGACTCTGATTTTGAGCTGATTAAACTGATGTCACAGCACGCTTATTACTCTCGCCTATACTCATCATTTTGGAAAAAGAGAAAATCATGGAATTTCAAGCAAATGTGGGAGTTTGTTGTGTGTTGGTTGTGTACTAGAATTGTGCTACTATTTTGGAGAGAAAAAAATGTTCAAACTAAGAGACCATAATGGTTGATTAACGATCACACACTCCGTCCGTACCAAGCGTTTCAGTATGTATATTATCAGTATTCAACACTTTAACAAGATCAAGTCACCCACACTGACACCTCTTGAATTATATGCAACAGCGTTGGCACATAAATTAAACGTTGTGAACTTACACGACAATGCGGCGGTTAAGGAACCAGTATTTTCGGTTGTGTCGGTCGAAGCCGACCGGCAGTTGTCGAATAAACGGTTTGCTCCTCTGCACTTCTGGGATGCAGTCCGCCACACCGGGCACCTTGTGGGCCACGCACACCTCGCACTGCCACTCGTCCTCCGGCACTTCCTGCAGCGGCGGCTTCACACACTCCAGATGGTAAACGGCTGAACATGTCTCGCAGCACAGCAGGTCGCCGAGGCGATGGCATACCCGGCAGTGGTCATCGTAGGCGACCACGCCTTCGGACATTAGCTCCTCCCGGGCAATATTGGTCGCCAAGAACTGGTCCACCAAAAACTGGAGGACTTTGATTTTGCTCTCCAACGTTTCGTACGGGTAATCCTCACACTCCTGCAAAGGCAGAATGTGCCGGTACTCTGGGTCACTCTCACAGTACGCCCGCACCACCTCCGGCCAGGTCATACCGTCCACGAAATACAGAGTGGAGTTGACGGAGTCCTTCACGTCAGTGGGGCCAAACGTGGTGTTAGAAGTGTCCTCCTCTCTGAGAATAGCTTTGAGCAAGGAGATGTGGGTCTCTGCCAACAGTGTGCACTGCTCCAGGCTAGCCACCGCCGCACAGAAATCCTCAAAGCGGAACGGCGAGAGCCGCAGCACCGAGCCAAAGTTGCGGAGGACTTCGTAGACGGCAGACACATTGAGGAGCTGTGAGGTAGGGACCTGGAGGTCCTCGGAGGACTTGGGAAGCTCCAGGGAGGGAATGTCCTTTGCCTCAAAGATGGGAGACTGCGGTCGCAATGCCCGACTCCTTCTCCGGCCTGCAAGTCAAAAAAAAGAGAAGAAAAGAGTCAGGAGTGAGAAGGATGGCATAACAAAGGAAAAAAGAAAATGAAGAGACAACATACATACAAGATTAAAACGGACCATTTTTGCTTTCGTGTCAATGCCAAATCCTAACCATGGTACCTGTGTGATGTACTGTGTAGAGGTCGACCCATAATGTATTTTATGGGCTGATACAATAATGATAATTTGGAGCAGGAAAAGGCCAATGAAGAGCTGATAGTGCTGCGGGAGAAATAAACTGAAAACAGGTCAGAAATGACTCGATTACCAGTTGTCCGCTTGTTGTAAAATCAGTTGTCCCCAGGACAAAGTTGCAGTCTGCAGTTTTTTTTTTTAATGCATGGAATGTTTTTTCATAGATTTGAGTATTTCTGTCTGAAAAAAATACCTAAAAAACTCTCTAAAAAAAAGTGCCGGCGCTCCCCCACCATCCTGGTCTTAAGCACCAACTTACATGGGGCTTTCAACTGTTGTTTTGATATTCAGGAGTTAATCACGTGCACATATTTTCAGCAAAAGTGGCCCTCATTATGTGTTTGGAGCCTCTATGGAAACCAGTGATGTACGTTTACGTGTGACTGATTGCAACTGTGCTGCCATCACCCACTATCCATCGCCCAGTTCCTCCAATAACAATAGTTTGTAAAACGTTCAAACGCGCAGGGTTGACCTCTTATAAAGAGTCCTTCTTCCAGTCTGCCTGGTGGCACTAGGGGATCCCCCAAGCAGCATATCAGAGTGCCACATGTAATCCAATTTGTTCTAATAAAAAGGAAACAATAACAATATGAAATATAAGATCCTATCAAATTAAAATACAACATAGGACTCGTAGAACACCTCATTTTGAGGGGAAACATGGCTAAAGGTAATGTGAATGGGGCTACTTCTTTCACAGCGTGATACAGAAGAGTCACTTTATAAAAAGGAAGACCAGCTAATTCTTGTCCCAAGACAATAAGCTGAATTTATAAGCCTGCCTTTCTTTCTACAGTGTAATTAATGCGTATGCTGCAGCTTATTTGCTGTACTTTGACCACAGGAACATGTAAAAGCCGACATTTGTATTTGATGTGAACGGCTCAGTGCAGGTCATTCAACCTGGCCTCATGACCCTGGTCCTGATCACGGACGAATGCTTTTTTGAGACGAACTGCAATGGTTTTGACATGGTGAAGAAGCACGTCTTTAATCACTGCAGGATTAGTATACTGTTGCTATTCACTAATCAGAAGATGACTATACCCTCGGTGGGCTCTTCTAGCCTCGTCATTTATCTGAAGCGAGGGTCGTGAAGGACAGGGGGTGTCATATGATGGACATTTGTGATATTGGGCGATATATTAAAACTAATTTGACTTGCCTTGGCTCATGAGCTCTAACAATAATGGGACCACGCAGTCTGGTATGAATGGGTAAGACTGGGGTTGACCACCGCTGGTTCCTTATTTGGCATCAAACACAGCGATCATGTGTAAAAGTGGTGTGTGAGCGAGTGAGCTGTGCATTTTGTTTGAAAAGCCCATGGATGTGTGTGTCTCTGAGTGTGTTCCAATACACACACAACTGTACTATTTAGAAAAAAGTTAAGTATGTCTCAATACACAGTATGTCCAATGCAGTACGCCAAAAACACCAGGATGTCCTAATGCACCCTGTCGCTTTTGCAGTGTGGTTCTCTGGCTATTTTGACCCACAATCCTCTGAAACATCCCATCGACTGAGCCGCCGGGTGAACAGACAGATGACAGCTATTACATATATCGAATATATAGGAGTTAAAAGGGTCAAAGTTCACGATGCAATGTTATGACAAAGTAGTATGTCCCAACTGTATGCATACCGCATGCAGCAGCATGTACTTTGTAAGGGCAGCAACACACTAAAAGTATAAAGGAAAAGTATGCGATTTAGCACGGCAGGGAAAGCACCAAAACATCCAGACCAGTGATTCTCAAAGTGGGGTCCGTGAGGTGTATTCTGAATAAAAACCTCTGGTCTGGGCCATTGGTCTTACAAATGACCCCTCACAATGCTGCCATGTTCACGTGTCACTATAAAACCCACTTAAATGGCATCTAAGCCTGATCATAGAGACGTTTTATAGGGTGAACAAATCAAGAATCAAGTGTTTCTTTCAAAAGAACATTTTTGTTTTAAAAGGAAAAATTGATCCCAACAAGAAATAAAATCTGATGCCAGAGATATATATATTATATATATATAAAGTTTCGGTTGAACAGACATTTAAATACACGAATTACCCTTTCACTACTTTTCTCATCCTTTACAGAATGACTTCCCGCGCATTACATTGCATAACAGGTGTGATGTAAATTGATGCTAATTGTCACGAGGGCCCAATCAGTGTTCGCTCACCTTGATAAACAGTGTGGTTACTATGGTGACGGCGGACCACGTAATATCGTAATCGTTGGTGTTCGCAACAAGTGAGGAGAAGAGCGCCTCGTTTCAAAACAAACGCCTGTCAAACTCATCCAGGAGCGTTATGCAACGAAATAAGTCTTCTGAAATAGAGTTGGACGTGGTGCAAACGGTCCGATGATCGTGCATGAATATAATACAATTATTACCGTTATTTATGAACACTTTCTTTTTAGTACAACAGCCCGAGATAAAGTACAACTATGAACTGTTAATCCGAGGCCAACATTGGAAAACAACGTTAATAACTACGTGTTGTGAAGAAGTCTGTTATATAGAATAAAGTGATCTTACTGTGTTGTGCATAATAACATACGTAAACACGTTGAATGAGTGATGTCTATGTATATATATATATATGTGTGTGTGTGATAAATAGAGTCCATACATCCAGGTACTCCGTGTCTACGGAAACACGTTAAATACAGCGCGCTCGAAGAAGTCCGGTAAAAAACAAAAGGGTAAAAATCTCCAATATAAATTGACAACAAAAATGTGCTGATCCGACAAAAAGTCAAAAACACGAGAGCCGGTTGAAGCGTGGAGCAGATCTGTACACCAGTGGCAAGCACAGCACACGGTAAACAAAGGCCTGTTTCTGAGTGCAAGCTCCATTTTGAACAATGCGGCTTGGTTTCTGTACTGAGCTGGAAAAAAATAAAATGCACACTTTAAGTAATGCAAAGCGGCTGTGCTAAAGTGCGTGCACTTGCAAACAAACGTACCTGGGGTGCTACCGAGCGTGCTGTGACTCTTAAAACTACTCTCGGTACAGTAGCTGGCATCATCATTATCTGGTAGTTCCTCCAGATAGTCCGATTCGTTTCCCAAGGCCTCCTCCTCTTCAAGATCCGACGAAGGGTTGTCGTTCAGGAGTTCATCATCGTCTGACCTGTAGCTTATATTATCATCCTCCTCGTCGCTGTTGTCGTCGTAGACCACCTTGGTTTGAGGCCGCCTCCCTCCGCCGCGGCTGCCTCTCGACCCCCTGCCTCTCGATCTGCCTCCTCTGCCCCGCGATGCCGCGGCCGCCGCCGTGGTTGAGGCTCCAACTTTCCTGCGGCCCCGGGTCGAATGAAAGTTCTCTCGGCCGGAGATTTCTGTCTCCACTTCCGCAGAGCCAGTGCCACAAACGCCGCCAATTCCACCCCGTCCCCGACCGCGTCCTCTGCCTCTCCCCCGTCCACGCATCCCTCGACTCCTGCTTCCCCTGGAGCCGCGGACTGGCGCGGGTGAACCTTCCCGCATCGCGGCTGCTTGTTTGGGCGGCCTTCCTCTTCTCCCCCTCATTGTGGGAGAGAGTCTCTTCTGTTCCGCTTCAATCTCGGAGCTCGAATGAGCCACGCACTCCAGAGAAAGGCGGGGGAGAAAGAACCCGACAGATCTGGAGACGGTTCCCGACAAGTCTCCACCAAGCCCCGGTCTCAATTTCAGGGCGGAAAGCTCAAACTGAATGGCCGGTGTCCCGCTCTGGGTCGCCTGCAGACGCCATTTTTTCGTCTCAGCTCTCCCTCCGTTGAAAACACAGCAGGCCCCAGAGCTGCGTTAAGCTAACCACGAGCACCAGTGGTTGTGCCGGAAGTAAAGCACGCTTTCCTTCAAACTAAAAGCACAGTCAAAGTAAAAAATACAAATCAGTATTTAATACCGAGTTTCACAGAACATAGCACAAATATGAAACACGGTTACATATATTATAAATTGTCATCACAGCCGTTATATAATCCAAATATAAACTTTAAACACTTTCGTTTTAACGAGCTCACTGCAACAGATCGGAAGGTGCATTTTTTATCCTCTAACTTGACACTAGCAAGCCTGAGTGGATGCGAAGTCACGTGACTCACTATTCTACAATCGACGCAATTGCCGTGCTAGTTCATAAAATGTGTTATCCATGCAAACGCTATATTCCAATAGCACTTTATTAGCGCTGACTGATTTTGGCGGGTAGTTTTAATCACAGGTGGGTCGAGTGTTTTTAGTGAAACATCATCGTACATTTTCGGCCATGTCGCCATCGTCGTCACAGCAGAGCCAGGCGAGAAGATAAGCATAGTCCGACATTTAGCTTTATAATATTAACTCAAATTTGTCCTAAAAGTAAATAGCACACACATTTCCATGTTTAGAATGACGTAAATGTGCAAAACAGCTGTACATTTATTTTTTGACAAATGCATTTCATATTACTTTAAAATTACTTTAAAGTATTACCAGGGAACCTGGCTCCATTTTCAATCAGTTCAGCCAGTTCAGTTCAAGTTAAATTGTTGATATTACGTTGACATTTTATTGGAGCTATGCTGAGCTCATGCTGATCAAACACGCACTATAATCTTAACAGTGTTATAATGTAGCCCGCAATAACGTGTACGGTCAACCAAAGAAGAGTAATAGAGGTGCAATTGCAACACCCTTCACTCTTGTCAAACGCCTCTGGGTTTGACTTGATGAGTTTGGTAAGTTAACGTTAACTGTTCGTCTTCTGCTCTCGTTGGCTTTCCCTTTTCATTTTGGCCGCTTCAACAATCGACTGCACAAAACCCAAGCTGCGGCTTTTATCGCATAGCTAGCCAAACTATCATATGTACTGACATTATCGCAGGTAATTACATATACAGTGTATGTATTGCTGCGACTTAATTGTATAGTTTTGTTTAAGATGTAAATACAAATGTACGCCTCTTGTAGGTTGTCGTGGCCGAGTGGTTAAGGCGATGGACTAGAAATCCATTGGGGTCTCCCCGCGCAGGTTCGAATCCTGCCGACAACGAGATATCTTTTTTTGTATCCGTGTCCCTGATAACGAATTTGCATTTTGGAGGGAATCTGAGCATTTACTTAACGTTACGTGTGGTGGATGAGATGGAGCATTTGTTATTGCGACCGCTATACCACGGTAAGTATGCCATCGTAACTAGCTCAATACTAGTAACGTCAACGTGCTGAATGCTCGTTCTACACGAAGTAGTAGCAGCTTGTTAACCATTTTATATTTAGCGTGTTTCAATAAGGCCTCTTGTAGATTTACTTCTCTTCACACCGCTCCTCATAACCCTCTCAGTAGAATCTAAATGTTTCGTATAACTTCGTGCCACGGAGTGACTAGGCCGCTTTCTGCACAAACGAGTACAATGACCTACTAACCATTGTGTATTATAAAACTAATACAAATTCGTAAAAGCGTGCTAAAATCATGGCGATCGCCACTAACGTCAATGCATCCCACGCTAATTCACAAGTATTTGAGAATACCATTTAATGAAACACACAAAAGTCACAAGGATTAGCAGTTTTCTCCAGTTATATATTTGTATTCAATATAAAAGGCTTTCCTGTGGAAACCAGTACAAAGTCACAGCTGACAGAAACAGCCATTCATTCTACAATCATTGCATTCAATGGTAGAGTCCTACTAGGATTATGACAATTATTAACCAGTTTGGCATTGAGCAGACGATTCATTTATCGTTCAAACCATATTATCTTAATGGTCAAATTTCCATCATCTTGAACCTATTAACATGGTTCAAAGGCATCTGCAACTTATGCAACGCCTAACTTACACCAAGAATTCATATACAGTAAAACTCATACATCTCGAGTCTGATGGCTACCATTGTTTTCCAAAAAGCACTTAATATTTTACCATTTGAGACAAGTATACAACCTTGAAACCACTACAGGTGAAAAGTTGGAAAGACACAATATGCTCAAAGATTTATTAAAAAGTATACACGTTCTAAAACAGCTCAACGATTTCAATGGAGTATTGTCCGACGTCCTTCTTCACCTTCATCTTTTTGAGCTCTTGGAGGCTTCCCTCGAGCTTTCCCAGCTCAGAAACCAGTTCCACCTGAGGACACAACAAGGCATCTTCGTTAAATTTCTTTCCCAGATGTTTTCTGATAGAACTGCAGTATTCTATTCTTTAGTTTTCCATTGTACTAGACTATTTAACATGCAGCCAGTTGCAAAGCACACAAAAGGGAAGACTGTTAGTTACCTGAGACTTGACAAAGCTGTGGAGGTTCAGCAGTAAGCCCTTGGCCTCTGGAGTCATCACCAGCACTGTGAAATGGGCGTCCAACAGCAAGCATACCCAATCCATGATCTACAGTCACATGCAAAGGAAAACAGAGTTAGTTTTTGCTGCATTCCATCGTTTGTTTACAACCTTTTTGTTATAAACAATTCAGTGATTGCAAAGAGTTGCTGTATATCCTAATTCCAGTGCTTTTACATGGTTGTTATATATTGGAAGTTTATGAAAAACATCTGACGGTGTGCTCTGTGGCTGAGCGTAATTCAGACCGCACAGTTTGTGCTCAAAATGTGAGTGACTTCCACCATATCTGGATTTGACAATCTCTCACCGAAATATATTTTTCTGCCTCCGGACTCGTCACCTAATGTGTCCTGGTGTGACAGGAGACCGGAGCTGCCCCAATATGTCAAGTGTGGCCCCACTAATTATCTAGCTCGACATTGACACAGACCTGAGTCAGGCTCGGTGATCTCAATCCATGCATCTGTGGGACAGCGCCGTGGGTATATTTTATGTAAAGGAACTGCAGGTACTGGAGGAAAAGCTGATTGGATGAGAAAGGACATTGAACGTTGTAAATGGTGTTTTGTTAAAGCATCTATATTTGGTGGTAAAAAAAAAAAGTGCAGTGGGTTAACTAGCACAACATCACAACTCACAACAACATTTTGGGAAGAGAGATCTTTCAGGTGTGGGAGCAGGAAAGAGTCGCTGTACGCCGTCTGCAGGACCTCATTTCTACACAGCTCGAGTTAAGATCAAATACATAGTTCATTCAAATCAATGTGGACAAAGAGTCTGCAATTATGCTGTTTAACTATAACATGAAGCTTTTTACTGGTACACAAGATGTGAGTCGGGGTTGAATCCAAGTAGTTGCATGATAATAAAAAAAAACATCAAAATGTGACAGTATGGTGCAAATTTTGGGTGTGAGTGACCGTGCACTGGCAGGATACAGTAGAACAGCTTTGTGTAATCCCACTGGACAGATCTGTTCTGGTGGAGTTGCGGTCTTCTCCTTGTCTTGTTGTGCTCTGGTGTCGCCTCCACCGAGGCCGTCTGAACGGTCCCCGTCAGCGGAGGTGGCAGTGAAGCCATTCAGCAAGCCGACCGGCCCACGCTCTTGAGCAATCAGGGTTTCGGTGAAGGAGACACTGTCCGGCTCCAGGCTCACTTTCTCTGCATCAACGTCCGACATACTGAAAGACGAAGGTAGAAAACACTGTATATTTTCCCCCCATTTTCCATTACACCGAGTTAGGCTAATAATCGGATTATTAAAACCCTAAATCACAAAAATATGTTACTTTAGAGCCCCATATTAGTAGTTAATAAAAGGACCCTGTGGCAGAGACATCAGCTAGGGGATGTGCACTTCAGAACCATCAGTTTTACCTGATGAAGGCCTTAAGGCAGGCACAGGTGACCGCTTCAGGGATGTCCGGGAAGAACTGCAAGCAGAGCTGACACAGGAAGTAGTCCTTCCTCTCCAGGGCCAGGAGCACGAGGTCAGGACACACACTGTTATGTCATGATGGTAAATCGTCTCAATTATGACAATTGCATTCAAATGCAGGTTCACAAATTAATTCTTCAGACTGAATAGTTTTGAGATTCGATATTATTCAGTTATAGGTCTCACTAAAAGAACAACATCGCCCTGATTCTATTGCCCTGCCTCACTGACCTGTGGCAGAGGCATCGAGTGTGCACTAGCTGAACCAGGCTGCCGGGGGTATAGAAGGCCGGATCAGCCAGGCTCCGGGACACGAGGGCTGACGCAAGCTGGCCCACCGACGGGTGCAGACCCTGGATGTCTGTCCTCGAGAGGAGCACCTCCACCTCTCTCTGGACCTCTTCTACTGGTGCTGTCTGCATGAAGAAATTAAAATATATTTTGATATGATAAAATGACGTTGTTTCAGTGTTTTGCAAGACAGCCATAACATTTTTATTTTTTTTTAAACATATTCTTACCTTGATAAGCTCCAGAACTTGGTAATTTGTCAAACTAGGTGCTGATTGGCTCTTACGGTTTGTTCTCTGTACGGAAAGAAAGAGGAATAAAACCATAGATTATACAATTGACAGGATAGTTACCAAACCATCACTCACACAACTTTAAACTGTAAAGCAGAAGCAGGGAATTGCTGACTCATAAAGATGGTGTCACGTCAGTAACTGGTGTTATTATGGTTCTAGCGTGTGGGCACGTTTAAGATGCGATGAATTGTCTAATGAGACAGACCTCTTTACATACTAATTCAGGTTACCGTTATAGATAAATCTACAAATAAACTAAAATGACAGAACAGCAGCCCTGTAGTATTATGGATTTTCCACTTTACACAATACAGAATTTTGTACATTTAGTGAACGATTCAATCATTTCAGGCAGCAGCTACTGTAAATCAGTTTCATATGTAGCTAGTGTTAACTAGCTGGCAGTCTGAGAAACACTAAGCCAGTTTTCAGGGCGACAGTGCGTGGGATTAATGCAGCAGCAGCCGTCTAGTCTCTAGTATCAGGTCCAACAAACCGTCTTCCTGGTGTCCACTGTTCTCGAGGGATGAGCTTTCTCTTCATGGAGGATGTTATTCCAAGATGGTACAGAAGTGGGGGCTTCGGACTCTGTTGCAGTAAGAAAAACAGTGTACTGAGTGTACATGCAAATCTGCAGTGTCGAATTAGTGTTGCAGCATTATTAAGAACACGTTATTGCAGTATTATTTATTTATGTTAGATTAGCGTTCTCTGGCATCAAAAGTTTGTTTTAGCTCACCGTCAGTCTTGACCTGCCTCAGTTTTCCCAGTGCAGAGGCCAGGGACGATTTGGGGCACTCATATGGAATAACAGAGAGGGTTTTCCCATGTGGAATGACTAACCTGTTACAAAAACTCCAGAGCTAGATTAAAGACAAAAGAAAGGGAACACAAACAGTAATTAAAGTTAACTTAGATTAACAGCGATCATATGAACTAGGACAACTTTTTAAGCGCCAACATTATCAATGTAAACTGCTATAAAGTTGTGAGGAGGGACAGTGAGCCCTATCACGGTGGAGAGCAGACACAGTGCTCTACCAAAGTCATACAGTCCTTCATCAGCACCCAGCAGCTGGAAGGACAGGGAACCTTGGCCTGCAGTAATAATAACGAGGGAAGCTTGAGCGGGTGGTTCACGCATACTCGTCAAATTCATTAACACTATTTGTTTCATCCACTGATCGTATAACAGAGACATAAGAAACTATTCTATTGGTGAGTTATGTGCACACACACAACATTCCTACCTGGCCGTAGATTTTACCCGCCATCTCTTTTCCTGCCTGAAGCGTCTGGAAATTGGTATTCCAGATGCAGAGGAAGTCTGAAAAATCAAAGACAGAGAGCCGTTCAAGACCCACACACACACACACACAAACTCTTGCATCAGATACTGGAGTCACGTAGCTTCAGGTCATCATTCTAGTGCATTTATCACCAAAAAAATAAATTCCTGGCACAAGATGCAGACACTAGAAACTAAATTCAGGTCAGTCAGTCATATAAAATAAAAAAAAATAAAAAAAGTGATGCCTGCTTTCCCTATTCTTCTTATTGATATTATGTAATGTCTGCATAAGCTAATAAAACATTTTTTATCACTTTCTCCACTGTGAACTTTTCATACTTAAAACCTTTAGGACACGGCTCTCCGTGTTGTGCATGCTGCCTCACAAGCATGACTTACCGAAAGCCTTGAAGTATATCCCAGATTGACTTACTTAAGATCGGTCTTGCATAAAATGGTACTTTTAGTGGAGTGAAAACCAGCCAGATGCTCGTGCTAATAATATCTGAAAACCTGTCTGAGTAGAGCCCTTGTGGTCTTCATTTCAGGCAGTGGGATTAAAACACATTTACCGTTGCCAGATCCGGCAGAGGGGTGTGGAACCCCCACAACGGCTACATGGGCTTCGTCCAGGGCCTGAGCGGATGCAGCCTCCAGTAGGCCCTCACCGACGGGAAGACCCAGCAGCAGGCTGCGAGGCAGCGGAAGAGCCTGGGCCCCCTCGTCAGCCACCAGGCCCCGCACAGAGACTACACTCTGGTATACATGACCGTTAGGGTCTGGATGGAAGGAAAATGATGAGGCACAAAAAAACGATTATTGAGGGAACTAATAACACCTATCTTACATGCAACATCCTGTGTTTGTGCAACACAATGTGTAACTTGAAATAAACCTAAAAATAAACGTGCAAGTGGACATTAAACACAGAGTAAAACCACAACACGCCGCTGCTGTTTTTTTGTTGTGAAACACTTCATGGATCTGTAATGTAACTCACAGTGTGGAAACCATAAACAAAAACAGTACTATCCCTATAAACAGACTCTGCATTCATAAGTAGAATCTGTATGCAGCAGGACAAGATTTGGGCTTCAGAAGCATTGTGGTTTCTGTTAGTAGTCCGTGTGCAGAGCAAAAGAGGCGGAACGCATCGGTCGAAATGCAATCTGCAAACCTACCGGCAATCGTCTGACGATAACTTTCTATTGGCTTAAAATTAGCTTGTAAACTCACAATCCTGTCGTACACGTCGTCTCTCAACTCAATTCTTGCATCGCAACTGGCTATTCGGACTGTAAACAATGGGCGGTGACACTGACACTAAAAATATTTTCACAGGAAACTCAGACTTACAGAGATAAAGCAGGCGGATGTGTTTATCTCTGTAGGAGGCAGAGAAGCTGAGCGGGGAAAGACCCGGCTCCTCGCTCTCCAGCCGGTACCTCTGTAGGGTGTTGGGATTCAGTCTCTGCAGGTACAGGAAATGATCTCCTTTCTGTGGGAAGACAAAAACAGGCCTTTAGACGTACAAATAAAGAGTTGATGCACATGTCCTTGGAGAAATCAAGGGCAAAATAAATAAGTTATTGGTAAACGGGTAAAAAAACAAAAACATGGCATTCATTTCCAGGCAGGCAAATTATTTGTTTTCACAGCTACGTATTGTGATACAAGTGCAACGAATGCTTAAAACTGAAGTCGTTACATTTAGTTCTAAGCTTTTGTGTCTCCTGTCAAAAGTCAAGCAATTCAAATGATGTTACCTGTTCGGTTGTGAAAATGACAAACGTGTGTGACTCTGTCACTATGTTGGTGCTCCACCTAAAGACAAAAGGAGCAATCACTAACACGCTACAGGTGAGGCTGCAGCACAAGTTATTTTTTACAATTTGAAATTGAATTCATCACTCTCAATCCAGATTATAACCCAAAGGATTTACTGGGGCTGTAAGGCGTAGTGATACTGACCTAATGGCCTCTTCTTGAGCCAGGACTTCCTCTATGGGCTGCTGGGGAGCAGAAAGTAGGGAGTCCAGGAGCCTCACAGCTCCTCGATGGAACAAGACAACAGGCTCCCCTCCAGCCACACAGTGGACCCTCCAGACATCTGACGACACCTGGAGAGGATTTACACACAGGAGAAGGAATGAGGATGTGCTCAGATTGGACCAAAGTGGTTCAGATTGTAGTTTCAGTGACCTCGGTTCGGCACAATGGACATGTTCAAATGGAGCTGATACAGAGGGCTTCACTGTGTGAATGAATTACTTCCAGCATGCTTGTTGGAAAACACCACCAAGTCATTATCCCCAATTGTATGATTCATTACCTCTCTATGACAACGGGCTTTACACATCGGATCAGACAACACACTGTATAAACTAGTTCACGTACGGTTGCTTTGAAGGCCTTTTCCAAGAGTATGTCTTCTTCCTTCCAAATTATGATCACCTTAAAAAAAAAAACACACACAAACAGACATTATTTTTGTGACAGTGTCAGGCAGATATTTCTCAAAGGACAGATCTACAGCGACACCTAGAGCCTAAACGAATGACAGAGTGAGTAACAATTTGGTTTATTTATCAAGGACCACATACATTAGTACGGTCAAACCTTTAAATGAGGCAACACTGTGGAGTGAATTAGGAATCATATGGACAAGGCCGACTGAACATGATCTAATCTATTGTACAGCTGGTAGACAGAAATTCAGAAACACTGTTAAGTTCACTGAAAAAGCAACGTTTCAGTCACTGTTGCCTTGGAGTTCCCTTCTTTGTTTTATTGTATGGAAAAGTATATCTTAGCATCTGAGAATTTATTTATTTGCCCAATTTCAATCTGACAGTGAGTCAGCTGGGTTTCTGTACAGCCGGTGCTCCGAAGCAAGCACAACACCAACACCTTGCTTACAACAAGAATGATTGAAGGTCTACCTTGCTGTCTGAGACTGCCACATATTCCTTGGTCTGTGAGTTGTAGACTGCTGGACAGGTCAGTGTCTGTCCTTGTTTCACCGTCCAGCTGTTCAGTGGCTTCTGGTCTGAAACCTGTCAGAACCACGCCAAACATACATTAAAAGAGGACCAGTTAATAACATCAATGACTCTACCCGAGAAGGTTCAACCGGTCACAAGACAAACAGTTTACCTTCACTCCCTAAAACAATATGACAATGCCATAATGCGACTACCTTCATGATAGCCGGAAGATTATGAAACAAGCAAGGGAAGCCAATTCTGAAAAAGCTGATATGTAACGTTAGAGAAAAGGAGATGCGTGGTAAATCATTTAGCGCTAAGTGGAGCAGTACATTAGATACACTCTGAGGCTAGCAATGCAAACCAGTTAGCTAGCAAGCTGCGTGTGTCCTGTGGTGGGTATAGCGACCGTTAGCTAACATTTGCCTGTTTTTGTACGCTGGCATGCTGTTCACAACAACCTGAGCGAACCGAGAAGGAGTCGGTACTATCACAGCTAGAGGTTTGCGTCTTGTATTGTCTGTTTTGGTGGTTAGCACAGTTGTCGTTGCTAAGAACAGCCGAGGATGCCAACACGAGTTCTCCAGGTCGCGCTGATCAGCTGGTTAGGAGAGCCTCCTCAAAACAAACGTTAAACGTTACCTTGTAGAGCGTGACGGATCTGGTTGAGTCGGTGACGACGACATGGTCGATGTCTCTCTCCGCTTCGACCCCCTGAATGCCTGAACTTGACAGATTTTGTGCTGGAGCAAGTCCGCACAACGTGTACCCCTCATACAGCGCGGCCATGCTGGATGAGAAGAAAGCAGAACTCGTCGGATCTCGCGAGAATAGACGAATGTTTGTCAGAGGACAGCGGCGTGCACCTCGCGGGAGCGCGCACAGCGTGAACCAAAAACGATCTATCTTGTCTGTGATTAATAGGCCTAGTGTATTGTTATAACGAGAGACGTTTCTTGTTTTAACGTGATGCGTTTGTACGTCGCAATAACGGGAACATATATTGTTATTATAACAATACACATTTCATGTTATAATGTGATGCTGATCCGTTTTTATTTTTCTGGCGTGGAGAAGAAGTCTCCCTTGCCTTATTTGCATTCTGATCGATGTCGTTGCAGGAGAGGGCGATTTGTTCAATCAAATACCCCAAAATAAAGTTTTTAGGAAGACCAACAATAGTACCATCGGCGGGACAAAGTTGTGAATATACGCAGTAAGTCAATGGATCTGAGTCGGCCACTAGCTGGAGACAAAAAGCCACCAATGGTACAGATTCACAGACAATATAATCTCTATGGAATGTTTGTGAAGAGCAACGTTCTCTTTTGTATTTTCATGAGATTTAAACTATGTTTTGTTTAATTTAAATCCAATTTTTTGCCCTAAGGATCAATAGAATCAAATATGTGCCTTATCTCGCAGGTCAACTCAAAGTTCTGGACAATCCATATTCTGATGCATTTGAGCTGGAGCCTTTGGATGAACCTAATGGATGTGGTGAAAAGGAGCAGAAAGGGAGGGAACTTGCTTATGACAGGAAACATCTTGCCTGGGCATAAAAGATCTGTGTCACCTGATCCTCTCTAGAGCCTCCCTCATTTTCAGCTCACCTTTCTCAGTGGACATGACATTTCCTGGTTTGGCTCTTCATGGCCAATCTGCCTTCATTTGGTTCGCCAGGAGGACATTTTTTTCTGGCACACACAAGTTGTGGCGTGTAACCGAATCTCAAAGTCGAATTTGGCTGGCTCTTAAAAGAGAGCAGCATGTCTGCTTAATCTCATGGTCAGAGGACCTATCCATCGATGATACCATGCGGATACCACACATGGACAGGCAGCATTGCCTGGGCAGGAGCCAAATGGACAATACAAGCACATGGCCAACATTGTGTGTATCAGGCTACATATTGCAGATCACTAACTGACCTATTATATCATTGTTTAACTTTTTTGTTGCTTTAATGAGGTCAATACATACTTTACTATGCATTTCTTAGCAGTTAGCCATGCACATAGAACAATGCTTAACAAATCCTTTATTTTGCACTTATTAACAGTTGGCTGTGCTTTTTGCAGGTACATAAAGGAGGCAATACATATTATTACCCACTAATTAACACGTACTACAAGGACCTTACTATCAATCGTTACCTCAATTAATAAGATATGTATTTTAATTACAGTACATTACTTGCACAATGTAAGTGTCAATTTTAATGATAAATATGAAGTACAGATGATCAGAAAGTGAGTTTGCAAAGAAAGGCAGAAGATCATCTTGACCTGTGCATTCCAGAGTGAAAGAGTAACTGGACTCGTTCGGGAAGGAACTTTAAAGAGTCTCGTATAATAGGGTGTTTGGCTGGCTCCACCATACTAAAAACTATTTTGTAAATGTGAGGCACAGGTTGGAAGGAGTTTCAGGTATAATATAGTCTCCTTGAGTAATAGAGCCTCCAAGTGAGATAAAGTGAAATGTATAACAATCCTGTATTTAATTCTTAACCAGTCAGAGAAGCTCAGTGTCTTTTGTGTTTTGATTACTGACATATCAAGAGCATCCCAACCAATCAGGAGGAGCGTAGCATGAAAGGTTTAGAAAATGTTCTTTGTCTGGATTCTGAATCCACACCCTTTGTTTTTTTTAGATCTGTATTATCCTTGTCTGCAAATCTGAAGAATAAAACACATTGTACTAAAGAAAAATGTCTCAGTGTCCGGTTCCTACGAATCTATTTGTGGCTATTATTTAACGTTCAAGAAGACTGAACAGACAGAAGAAAACCACGACAATCAGAACACACCAACACCTATTGGATATGGAAGTAGTTTATCAGAGAAGGGATCTGCTGCTGTTTCAGCACTGTTCGATTTCTGATGGAAGTGAACTTGAATGAATGGTATAATCAACACCGCTGGGCTCTAGAAAAGAGACACACACACAGAGAACAGGTCAGAATACACTTACCATAATTGAGGTAAAGATCCTTAATAATCAAAGTGTTTCTCTTTTATGATTTAGTGATCATGTCTAAAGAATATTGACCCCAAAAGCATCCATGTGTCCTGCTGTGATTTGCTGTTTACTGCAGGGTTGAGCAAAAATAGGTCCGATGGGAAGTGTAGCTGCTCCAAGTGATGTGTCAATTGATATGACCAAGCCAGGTGATAACTTGTAGGAGTCTGTAAATATGCCCTGGCGTTTCATTTTTTCAAATGTATGACATAATGAGAATAATTTATTGTTATTACCAAGTACTAATTGGGGAAATCTGAATTGGGATAAATAGGGAATATAAACTATACTTTTGAACCAAGAGGACAATCACTTGTCTATGAAACTTGGATCATGTACTGCAAGAACTGCTCTGATAGTTCAAGTGTGCATCAGATATGTTATTGATAGTTTTTAAAACACTGTTTCTTCAAATCTTGTTAGAAAATAGATGTTAATACATGTTTTTATGAAAACAGTGGACACAAGCCGGCACTGCTGATGTCTTAGGTTGAGTGATAGTAAAGTAAAAAAATAAATGAAATGGAATAAAATCTATAGTGTCCTGGCTATTGGGTGATATGTTGTGAAATATTTCTTACCCTCAAAGCATTCAGGGATTTTGAGTTTCCCATCGATGCACTGGGTTGATACTGCATAACCACATGTCCTGGCCTTGTCCATGCAGTAGACTGAGACAATCTCCTTGTGTAAGACTTTGTTCGGCTGTAGGTCTTTGATCCAGATTTTTTGTCCTTTGTACAGTATCCTTCCTTTCTGTATGCCAACACTGCAAGGAGCTGTATGTGACGAGTAGAACAAACAAAAAGCATTATATTTTATGAAAGTGTTGTCTATGTGTTCCTACACAGGAAATTGAGAGTGGTTAGCTACCTATAAAAGGGAGGAGGAGTTTATATTATATGGCAACTGACAGTTTAGGTCAAATTGAAATGACCATTTTAACTCTGAAAAGCATTTCCAAATGTATATACACTGATGTAATGGTCAACGCAGGCAAAAAATGAGTCATGGGATTGAAGTAAAGTTGAAGGTAAAATAAATGGGAAAAGGCTGGGATGGAATTATCAACACCAAAAGTCCCAGACAGACTTGGAAAGAGGAATGCATAAATCCAAACTGAATGAAAATGTTCATATGCCAGCCTTTTTTATAGAACTAAACAGCTACAAGCATGTCTCAGGTCCTTCACCTATCAAGATCACCCAAGAAATGCGGCTATCGCCAGAATTTGTAATGTAAAATAACGGTAATATTGGTTACAGCCCTACCTTTGCAGGATGGCTTTTCAGACCAATTCCCATCTTGCTGACAAACAATCTGGATGCTTCCTTCGAGTACATAGTCTCCATTGCAGCCATATTTCACCGTTTCCATGTAGTCATAGTCTCTTGGGTCGGTGCTTGACATGTAGCCTTTGTCAATGTTCTCCGGCGCAGGGCAGGTCACCACTGTAACAGGATTCATTTAATCCATTCATTAGAGAGACTCTACTAATGAAAATGTGGCTAAACATCATATGTTTAGCCACTATATGTTTTATTTATACCAGGTGTCTGCTAATCATTCCAGTTAAAGTGTATTGGGAAATGTCCCCTGGAGATAATGAAAACCAGAGAGTGGTGCTATTGCATCTAATTTGTTATTAGTGTGTCTTTTCAGCACCCGGTGTTATATAGTTATTACCTTCTAGCTGTACTCCCAACAGTAGAGTGAGAAAATCCCCCATATCCTCCATGAAAGAGATTTCACATCGTGCCTAATGGCCCATTATTGAAATATTCACCAAATCTCATATTGTATTTGTCATATTATTATTATAACTTTTGTTCGCATCATCATGCTTGTTGAAGAGTCACAATGGTATAAAACACATTTTCAGTGAAACTTTAAAGCAACGATTGTGCTCAGTAAATACTTCTTGCAATGCCACATTTACTCTTCTTGGTGTTATCACAGCAGCGCCTGCTCTTAAACCTTTATACCTTGACATTCAGGTGTCTTGGTCCAGTTGCCGCTGACAGTGCACTCTGCTCTTGCGTTGCCAAAAAGTACGTACGGAGGCGGACACTTGTACGTCCCTCCAACGCTGTAATTAGTGGTGTTCCCTCTGATCCTCTTGTCATAAATGATCATCCCAAACTGTGGGATCGGTGCGAGACCACAGGTCACGGCTACAAGAGAAGAGACAGAATATGCCCAATTTATATATATAATGCATGCTTGCACTGTGTAATTTGCTGTTGTGTATAAATATGTGTATATTTCTTATATCAGTTTGCATTTACAGCAGGGCAAATTGACTAATAGCTTAGTTGCGGTATACATTTCTTGATACCAAGTAAAAAGTGTTTTCACAGAGGGACAGAATCATTCAATTGTGTGCCACAGAAAATCCAGTTTTATGTTTTCTTATTTATTTTCTGGCCTTGCAGAAGGATGTAATGGTTTACATACGCTTGCACTCTGGTACTGTTGTGCTCCATGTTCCATTAGCAAGACACACAGCAGCACGGTCTCCAGTCAAGGTGTACCTGAGCAGAGCAGCCAGATCATTTCAGTTCATGCTTAGATTGCAAATAAATACACGAAACACATGATGGTTGTCTTAAAGGAACAGTGTGTAGGATTTAGTGCCATCTAGCGGTAAGGTTGCAGATTGCAACCAACTGAAACTTCTACCGTGTACCAAGCGAGTAGGAGAACTACGCTACTTGACAAAAAAACAGAAAAACAGGAATGGCCCTATTTGGAGCCAGGGTTTGGTTCTGGGCTGCTGAAAAGGACCTGCTCCGTATGTAGCTCTGTTTGTTGTGTGTGCTGATGCTTAAACAGTCAAAATTCAGGACTCAAAAGTATATGGGCAATTGATCGTGATGACACTATGTGCAAACCTCAGGGCACGAAGGAGGTCTGCACACTGTAATGCACAAATAAATGGTTTATTCCTCTTATTCCCTTTCAAGTAGATCAAAATGTTGCCTGACAGTGTGCAGACTGTTAAGTATATTGTGTGTGTATGCACACACTTGCTCCCTCTTACTCTTAACTTGCCAATGTTGGTAAAACAGATCACATAGAGATTAAATATTTGAATTTATTTAATAAAAAGCTTGCAATTTAAATGCCAGGAAATCTCTACTTGGCACGTGGTCTCAGGCAAAGTTAGATCAACAGCTGTGTGCCCTGCTGATTTGAGGTAATCATTTTGTTTTCAGAACTTTAAAATCCATAATTAAATTACAGCGTTTGATTTATCTTTGGTTTATCTTCACACTTCACTCACAGGATGATGTTGGTTGCCTACACTTTACTCTGCTCAATAGACCTGTTTGCTTGATTAAAGGCCTTCCATTTTGCATTTGCAAAAATGCCACCAGTGTATTGGGGACAGCAAGGTGGCCGAGAGAGCGAATGACACATGAAATTCAACAGGATGTTGTTGCTTTACCCTTCATCACACGTATAGTTAATCATACTCTGGAACACGGTATCCTCATAGTACAATTCTCCATTCGACAATGGATCAGGATAGGGACACCGTTTTGCTGCAGGAGAGAAAACAGTACAGAGAACATGTGTGAATTGAGGGTTTTGCTATTCAGTTATTCTGTTATGAATAATGCAAACATAGAAACACAAATACCAATAATATTTTAGATGAGGGTACAATAATCACAATTGTTCACATACTTGATAAAATTCCCCCCGAAATGTATTAAAGCATTGCATTTTTCTATTCCACATCAGAAATAATCATAGTAAAATTGAATTGAAGTGTATAAATTTGACCCCAAGTTCTCACTAGAGTAATGGAGACCCACGTATGCACATTAATCTGGTTTTCGTCCATTCTCCACTGGCACCGCAAACAATCTTCCGAGGGCCCGACACGGGGGTATGTCCCTGTTTACAGGACAGCATTAACTCCACACCGGGGCTAAAGTACCTCTGGAGCCCATCCGTCTCAATGTTGGCAGCCAGCTTAGGCCTGAAACACGCTGCAAGGACAAATGGTTTTAATGATGATTATGTATAGACCCCGTTAATTACCTGGAAATTAATATTCCAATAGATTAGAATAATAAAAATGAACCAGCCTCAAAGCATGACAAGCTACTGAACATTAACACCTCAGGAGTTACGCATTCAGTCTGATCTTGAAAGCCATGTGTGTGTCTCATGTGCTGAGCCTGAAATAGAAGGAATGTGTGTGTATGTGTAGTTATGTACTGTATTTGTAGTTTAGTTATCATATAATTACAATACTGTTTTTTGTTCATCTACTGGAAGTTGATTATTCTGAAGGAGTGTATAACTAGGGCTTTACTTGGTCCACTTTTCTGAAAGAGGCTTAACTCTATTGCACGTTGATGTTGACTATTTAAACAGTATGACTAGCAACGCTAGCAACATTTGACAGGGAGCAAGTAGCAGAAACTTAACAAAAAATACTAAATCTAATTCTGTAGCAAAGATTACAGCGTATTTCATAGAGACAGAAAACCTTTTTTTCCCCTGTCAGCTTCACAACATATTGAAACAAACCATCTCAAACAACAAATGAAGTGACATAATTGCCTTGTATGCCTCCAAAACTGAACATGGTCATTACTACTTAAGTAAATGCCTTTAGAATCCGTTTCTTGTAACATTACCTGACGCTAAAGCCATGAAAACAGCAAAGTCATGACTGTGAATGCATGCAGTTCGAGCCATGTAGAGTTTAAGAAAGTAAGAAACAAAAGCAAATACCATTGTCTTGTTTGGCTGTAACGGTGGTGAAATATACAAATGGACACAGCAGAATCAAAGCCAGCATGCGGTCCATCCTTTGTAGAAATGTACAGACGCTCCTCTGTTCTTTCCTGTGGTCTCTGCTTCAAAACACTGAATCTCTGTACCCTCTTCCACTGCTGTTTGTGTTCCTCTAAAAGTAAACAGATAAGAGCAGCATGAAGTAACTGCTCACTGGTGATCCTTGTTTTGTCCTCTGCTTCTTTATTTTTTCTGCTTGAGTTTTGCAATAACAGATCGTAATCCTCGTGACATTTTACTGGAAGTGAAAAGCTCCAGCAGGGGACTTTCCCTTGTTGCTGCAATATTATGAAACTCTATTTGGCCCCATTTAGCTGTTGCTCAAATCATATTAAAGAGCAGACATGCATCAAAACATAACAATCTAATTTCGGTTATGAGGTGTAAGAATGTTTATTTCCAGAAATGTCCCTTTCACACCTCACGATTAATGTTTGTGACGTGCTTGGTGCACTTTGCAACACATGAAAGAAAAGAAAAACGCCTCTTACAGAGTAGATGTGTAGCGAGGGCAATTGACAATGCAATCTCAGCACAAATATAGAGATAACATTATTTTATTAATAATGACTTTATTATTAGCTGATAATGACAGGCACAGGAATATAAGTGGCACCTGTCTCTATAGTATGGTCCAACTATTGGTATATGCAAGTATTCTGTCAGTGTACATGGGTTTCCGGTCATCCTGTTCAAAGTTATGCAGGTCTTGCAGGGGGTGAAGCAGCACACATTGTGATTTCTGATGGAAGGGTTTTGGCCCTTACGGTGTACTCCACCTTGCCCGGTTCTAAAAGCAAGAAAAACAAAGGCAGATGTATTACAGCAATCATCAAATGCATTGCTGCATGGAAACATCATGGGCTTCTCCAAAGTCATGTAATGAGTGATCTGATTTATGGTGCCAAAACTCAGCTTTGAGTCAAATATCAAGGACCTGTCCTGGTCTAATGTTTACTGTAATCCTTGCTGTTGAATAGTGTACTCATTACAGTATATACACAATGCTTACCCCTGCTTATTAAACATCACAGTTCAAGTTTCATCTAGCATTAAAAACAAGTTGGGTTAAAGGTTTTGTATCTGTACAAGTGTTCATGGTGCCTAAATTTAAAATGTAAAAGAGTTTTGAATTAGATTTAGCTGTCAAGAACTCACCCACAAAGCACTCTGGGATGGGGAGGGTCCCATCGTTACAGGTGCTGACCACAGGGTAGCCACACCTCTCCGCTCTGTTCAGACAATAGAAGACAACATGTTCTCCATGGAGGACTCTGTTGGGTTTCAGGTCTGCGATCCAGAGCTTCTTGGCATTGTAGAAGATACGGCCTCTTTT